>NC_086248.1:100365738-100702997 GCF_021018805.1 Prinia subflava
TATGGAATTTAGAGCTATAAAAAGGCAAAAATTATCTATTTAGCTAGTAATAAGTTGGTAAAATCCCAATGAAAACCTGCTGGTTTTATGCAGTGTAAGGATGAAGGTGTGAAAACCTGAGGACGTCAAATTTCATCCTTCTTGAGAATAAACTCAATCTCCAAGACAGAACTGCACACATGAGTGTGATACCATCAGAATAAACCCAAAATATATGCATAAATATATAGATAAAGGGAATAACATTATGAATTTAAGAGACCAGTGAATGACAGAACATGCAAAAAACAGGTGTGAGGACACAGGTTTTTTGAGAAGTCCCTAGGTGTATTTGTCTTCTGTTATAGCCTATACACTAATTTTGATCCTGCATATTCAAAATGCTTCTCTTTAGATAATAGGGTATGTTCAGAGACTACTGCAAAACACTTCAGATAAGTCACCAGATAATGATTGCATTTTGCTTTAAGTTTGCTCTGTAATAAAAACATTAGAAGTTATTAGCCTGTGTTTACTTGAAGTGCTTTCTCCCAGATTTGATGCGGAATTCTAGGTGTATTTTTTTTTGTTTGTTTGTTTTTGTGGTTTGTTTTTTGTTTTGTTTTGTTTTTGTTTTCCTGGGGTTTGTGGGGTTTTTGTTGTGACAGCAGCCAAATCATACTAGGCTACCATGTAAAAAAACCAAAATGACTGTTTATTTATTATGCTCTCTTTACAGCTCAAAGCGTGATTCAGCTGTACAGCAACTCATACATCCTGGACCCTGACACGTTTAAGGGGAGGAGGAACACCTTGGCTCATGGTGCATAAAGGATTCACAAACAATGCATTTCCTGAGGTTTCAATGCACTCAAAGCAGCAGCCTGCATCTCATCTAATGAATATTTAATAAAAGCATAAAAGGTTCAGGAGCAAATTTATTTGCTATGGGTGCTTGCTGCACAGGAATATTAAAACAGCATGAACACCTGCAATGGAGAAATGATAAAACAGATGCAGCAACTGATATTTGTAGTTTTGTCCCAAGTATTTATGGACTATACCACAAAAAAACTGAAGGACATAAATGAATCAACATGGAAAATATTTATGTGTACACATTAGGCACTATAAACTGCTTCTGTAAAACCAGATCCTTCACACAGACCTGAAAATGTATGGAACTTAAATACATGCCAGGTGCTTTTAAAAAAAAATATTCCTAAACAAGGACCTGAATAAGCAAGCTGTTCATCCAAGAAAAAATTCTTGGATTGAAGGGTAATTCTTCAAGCAATATCTTTGCAGAATTCACTGTTAATTTTTGAACCCTCTCTCATTCCTTTTAGCTTCAATAATACAGTCCATAGTACTCAATATTACCAAATTAAAATTTTTGAACGAATTATTTATATTTCCATCAAACTAGCATTCATTTGCTTAAAAAGTGAATTTCACTTGAAAACGAATAAAACTAAAACTTAGCACAACATTTTGGTGAGAATGCTGAACATATTTAGGTGGAAAAAACTGAACACTGTGGATAAATACACTACCTGCATGCTTTTCCTTGCAAACTATCTTTTCTGCTCACCTGACAGACCAAAAATACCTATAATTTTCTACTTTTTACACTGTTTCCATGCCATGAATGCAAATATCATCTTCTATGACAGTATTCTAGTTTGGTCAAACTGCAAATATTGCATAATTTATTTGAAAAATTATTTGGGAATACCAATAAAATACCTCCAACATTTCTCTAGTCTTCAGAGTGATCCATTCCCCACAAAAAATTAAACTTCTCTCTTATGGCCATTTGGATGAAACCTCACACATATTTGCCCTCAATCTAGCTTTGATATTTGGGGAACGATCTGGCATTGCAACTCCAAATCTACCTTGCCCTGTCCAGCTCTGAAATGGGAAGATAGGAGGTAAAACACTCACAGGGTTGCCACAGGCTAGCAAAGATTCTGGATAACCAAGAAGAGGAACGCAGGTTACAAATGTTTTTTTGCTTTGTCACTGAAAACCAGTCTTTTTAGCACACAGAGCAGAAGGCGCATAAGTCAAAATGTTTAAGTGCAGGACAGAAAAGCCACTAAACAATATTGGTAATCAACTCTGTATCAACTTTTTAATATCAGAAAGATCAGCTATTTTACTCTTGATATGAATGCATTTATTTAGAATGGACATTTAAAAAATCTATAAAACATTCAAATGTTTTACATAAAAAACCTACTCATAATCTGTTGCTACATTTCAGATCACAATTTTTGTTGATCCTTTAAGCAAATTAAAACAGGCTTCATTAATAACCAGTTGTGTAAACTGCTGGTTGTTTGTTTATTTTTTTCAAATTATCACTTAATGACACTTAGAAAAACCATTAAAAATGCATGGCAGTAATTCTAGCCAGTATGAAGTGTTGCACTTCATTTAATGATTAAAATGTAATTACCTGCATAGAAAAGCACAAGATAATATGAACACCATAAAGGAGTATAACATGTTTTTATTCCAAATTTTGAGTACTGTAAATTGTTGTATATTATGGCAGTGAAAATCCAGAACTACAGGAGATGTGCAAATATAGAACAGCAGTCTGTTTGTGTCACAGAGAGGATCCAAACAAGAGAAGCACTCTATTAAAGCACCTGTTGCTGCAGAAAGGGTTTCTTTGCCCCATTGAAGTCAACAACAGTTTTAATGTTCAATTCTTTGGAAGTTCATTTAATCCTTAGTTTGATAAAACATATGGAAGCAATACTTCCATTGGCCTCAGCAGATTTTACAGGCCTACATAAGCACTGTGCTAAGCTTTATAGCACTTCCACCCATCTTACTGGCAGTATTCCATCATAAACTAGGCCTGGCTCTATCTGTAATAATTTGATCATGCCTGATTTAAATCACATACATAGGACTAGATGCTTTGATCTTACTAGGTAGTAACAATAACGGAACAACAGACAAGAGAAATAAAATTGTAGCAAATCAAATTTGTTTATTGATAGCTTCAATGTTCCTTTACATAAGAAGAACCCAAAAGCTTATTAACGAAATCCCAACAACTCATGTGACAAATCCATCTATTATTATACAGCACAACCTGGTAGAGTGCTGTCAGTTCATCTGTCTGCCAAAATAATTACCACCGAAGAGAAAATAAGCTGACACCACTGATACTCTACTTCTAAGAGCCAAGTTACTTCTCTACAATCTTCAAAACATTAAATGTGTTCTGAATAAATAAATTATGCCAAACCAGAGTCTAGTATGTTCCCAGATGTACTGTTCAGTGCTTCATTTCCCAACAATTTAAAATCCAAGCATTTATCCACTACACCATCATCTTATGAAGTCTTTCTGAGAAAGTAGTGCAACTTAGGAAAACTGCACTAAAACAGCACGTAGACAAAATCATTAACAAGAATGACTGATACAATAAAACCAGACAGCCTGAACTGCTACTTCTGTGGCACACTTTGCAGTAATAGCAAACTAATGGCTTGCCATTCCATACAAAGGGAATACTCTCCACATGAGGTGTGCACTGTTGAACCTGGAGTGGTCTCAGGATGCATCGTGCACAAGGTTTCTCAGCCAGCCTTTACCCTTCCACACATGCATCACTTACTGGATCTTAAGATGAAAAGTTACAAAGAATATAAATAGTTCTCAAAATGTCATACTGAATTTCACCACTTTTTGTTTCCCAATCACAGAATAAAGGATGACCAGATTGCATCTACAAATAAAGCACAGGCACACAAAGAAGAAACAAAAATAATACCGTCTAATTAAAAAAATTAAAACTTAAGTATGGAAACCAACAAAAATGGTGGAATTATGATAAAGCCTAAGAAATAAAAGCCTGAGAGAATGCAAAGGGTCTGCTTTATCAGTTAGGGTTGAGTTAATTTTTACAAGTACTGCTTTTGTTATACACCAGCAGTTTTGTACTCCTATCTCTTGTAAATAACTTTTTTTAACAGAAGTGTCTTCCATGCTTCCTTTCATTTCTCAAAATCTTTCTTTTCCTTTCCAGAAACTATACTCCTTACCCTTGAACCAAGTCTCCAAAGAAGATTCAAAGGAAGAAATTTGGAGAAAAAAAAAAAATCAGATTCATGATTCCAAATCCACAGCTGGGATATATCTACCTGTTGATTTACTTTTCTTTAATGCTCCCTTCCCTCTCCATTAAGTAGAAATTTCTGTGTCCCTTCCCTTAGTGAGGGAATAATTTCATTATGAGGTAAACATGACCAGCCTAATATGAGAACAAAACCAAAGAAGTTATTTAAGACCATAAGGAATTTATTCTGAAGGACTGAGGAATTCTCAAGGGCTTATTATTATTATTTAAATTAACTTCTTAAAAAAAAAAAAAAAAAAAAAAAAAAAAAAAAAAAAAAAAAAAAAAAAAAAGTAGGCTGTAGAAATATCTATTCATTGCACAGGTTCAGGGATGTGGTCAATCAATCCAAGCCTTTCTCTGGTAGAAAAAGTTCCACTCAAAGGCATGACAAAGTAAAACTTTGGTTAGTTGTTATAACCAAATGCTTTGGACTGCCTCAGTTGCTGTTCCTGGAATTAGGAACATGGTGTCCAACACAAAAGTAAAACTGCTCTCCACTGCAATAAAATGAGGTGCAAATAAAAATTCTACCTGCTGAGAAAAAAACAAAAAAATTCTCCCTGCTGAGAAAAAACAAACAGCATAATGGATACCAAGTCAGGTATAATATCATGATGCAAAGAAACTTGGGAAAGTTTTCCAGTTCCTCTTTTATTTCACACACAATCCTTAAATCAGAAGCCAACCACAAGAAGTATGAACCTCTAAAGTATGAGCCTCTGATCCCTTCCCACCATAGCAGATTAGAATACAATTATGATAGTTGCTACTCATGATAAATGACTTGCAGGGAACACTAGATAAGTGATAAATTACTCCATTTTGCTAAACAGCCATTTAAATTCATAACTAAAATGGCTACACCATGCAATTTCCTCACTAATTTTCATGTCCTTTTATTTAATCACACAGAGTATGCACTTCAAAAGCAGATTTGCAATTGGGGAGGGAGAGGAAAGCAAGCAGGAGTTTTCAGGAATGGTGCCATCTAAGTGTACATTAAATACTAAATAGCTAGAAGGTGAAAATAAGAACTTTTTTCTAATTAGCAGTTGCATCATTAATAAGTAGATTAAAATGTCCTGCACTTTATATTGTAGTGATAATGCCTCAAAAAATTACTCAAAACTCCAAAGTTTAAAATTTGCTTACAGAACTGGTAGAAAAACTGATGTTATGACAGGAAAGAATAGCATTTTTAATTTTACTCCCATAAGTTTATAACCTGTGTAAATGCAAGGTTTAGAGTTAATTTCCTTTGAGTGATGAAACAGGTAAGGTAAATTCTTCCTCTGCATCCTGGGCTGGCTCTCTTCTGCTTGTATCTTACAGAGGAGAGCTGCACAAAAAATAAATGCAGTTAATCTTGCAAAAATTGAAAGCAGTCTCTGTCCTAGATAAAAATCCATTTTCTGTACTGCTTCTTGGATGAAGTAATAGCACCATACTCCTTGCTGAGCATTTTCCAAATGAGTTGCATTTTTTTTCATTGTCCTAAGTAAAAATGTGGAACAGGAGAGGAAAGAAAAATTGTTTTTACTTCATTGGTGTTATACTTAAACACACATTTCGAATGAAAGAACAAGGAAGAAAATAATCCCCAACTAACACATTTTATGTGTGGAAAGAGTTAACGAGTTAAATGATCTGATAAGGAACAGTTTCAAAGCTAATAAGAAACTTCTGAGACATCAGCTGAATACCTCTCTTATGGCACCACACAGCACTAGAGGATTAGTGCAGCATGTCCTGGGGTTTAGATGCAATAAAAAACAACAAGCAATTTTCTAGTCCTAATTAACTCCTGTTAAAAGACGCCCTTTGCAGCAATAAGCTTTCCAGAGATGCAAGGGGAATGCCACTGCAACGGTGTTATGTACATGATGAGCCACTGCTATAAAACCAGTTCTGCACTTGTCTAAGAGAGGTACTACAGGAATATGTAGCATTTGACTCAGTAAAAAGAGATACAGCATGGCTTTGAAAAAGGTAAAACCAAACACCTTCCAGAGGGGATTGGCAAAACTGTCACTTTTCTCCTCTGCCTAATATTGTACCATTGAAGGAATGTCTACATAAAAACATCTGGGAAAAATCGGTTGGATCTCAGTGTTAGTCTTCAAAACATGTTTAGAAGAAGCTATTTATAACTCTTGGTCTTCCTATAAACATGGGAAATTTATTATGAAAACAGTTGGTTTATTACATCTTCCAGCCTGTTGAGGATACTCTCATTTAAGAAAGATTTTTCACATATAAAACAAAAAAATATCTTTCCATGTTACTGAGCATATGAGGAATACATTCTATGAAAGGATCCTACAGCAACAAAGGGGATCTGAGAAGCTGAAGTCTCAGCTGAAGAAATCTGCTGTTCAAAATAACAAGCAGAGATGTGCTAATGGCCTGTTGCTATACTAGAAATATTTAACCTAAACAAGCCATGCCTAATATTCTCTTTGCAACCCTGCCTCTTCAAATCAAGTGAAAGGAATTATTATGTCAGCTGCAAAGGGTAAAAGAACTCTTTTTTATTGATTAATTCTGGGTATAGAAGAAGCTCAAAACTTCTCAAAGACAGGCAGACCATTAGTCAAAAATACATTTTGAGCTTCATTATCTCAATTCATTGTCACATGGAAAATAATCAGCCAAAACTGTGTTTTTTAACAAAAGGCTGCATATAAGAAGTATCAGGATAAATATACCTTCTGGTGATGCATTTGGTATTTCTTTTGGCACCACAGAATTACTTTCAGCCACCATCAGTACCTAGGTCAGGTGTTGAAATGTGCTACAGGATCAGAAACGTTATCATTAAAAACTAAAGCAAGAATTATAAGAAATTCAATATAATTTTTTGGAAACAGTTTTTCCTTCCAAAGAATGACAAAGGTAGAAGAATTTTGGTTTGGAGCAAAAGAATAGTGCAAATTTAAATCAGTTTGAATAATTGCTATTGAACTCTAATATCTAATAAACTTCATTAAAATTCAGACAACCTTCCTCAAAATGTTAAATTGATTAATGATCACTACAACGATTAATTATATTTTACCTTTATGAATGTAACTGTGGACAAAGCACTAAGGACAACACAAACATTTAATTGATGAGTACATTACATATCTTTGGTGGATTGGGTTAGGAACAGACAACATTCTGCTCTGGAAAGAAGAAACAACTATGTGTCCACAGACAAATAAACAAATGTGTGTTTTAAACTGGAGACAATTTGGAAAAAAAAAAATTAATAACTATTTGTATAACCAGGATTCTGGTCAAGGTCAGGGCAATAAAAGCAGCTGACCTGTCTATTTTACAGAGGAAAACACCCACAGGAATTTACACAGAACTGCAACCACCTACATATGTATGGGGAGAAACATTCAAGGACAAATCCAGAATCAGGAAGTGACTATTTAAAAATTCAATTAAACACTCAAAAGGACTTCCCAACACAAAGAAAACTTTGATGGTTACGATAGTGCTACTACCATCTCCGGAGGCTGTGACCTATCTTTCTAGAAATGTTTTGACCTATTACTTTCAGGTTTTTTTCCTGTTGTTTCAAGGCTGCTCTCCACTCTCTTCTTCCCTGTACCTTAATTTTTCTCCTTCAGAGACTTTCCTTATTGCACTGCAGTTCCTGCTGGGAGGCAAAGGTCAGCTAAGTCATCCACTGGTCAGTGTTCTCACTAATCAGCAGTCACTGGAAATCCCCAATCACATCTGAAGAGCAGAATAAGCCCTACTAATAATAATAAAAAAAAACCCCTCACACCTCTATTTGTATTTTGTGTGCAGCAGTCAGATAAAAGAATATATAAAAGTTTATATTGAAGGCTAGGAGAAAAGGCAAACTGAATTCAAACTAATTTAACGCATTTTATTCTGGAAAAGACAATAAAGCTTCATGAAATCTACAGAAGTGTGACAGATGTTATTCTACACAAATATATTGTAGCTATTTTTTGCTTTTCTGGCACTATTGTTTGTTCTTAAATTAATACTCGCTTTCCAAGACAATAAAGAAAATTGCAAAACTACCATTTTTTTTATAATGGTCTGACAGGATATGAATATTTTTCATATTCCTTCTTCTTCCTACTCCCAATCAGAATTTAGGTCACAGTATTTCAGAACATGGGAGATGCTGAGGAAAGAGCACTGTCCACATAAGCAAGAGCTTACTACTGAATATGACACCAGGGTTTTGTGTAAATAACAACCAATACAGCAGTCTCAAAATCTGATTTATCTGACTGCAAATGAAAAAGATAAGATTTTTTGCTAAAAATCACAGATAGCTATCAATACAATTTACATCAAGGTTTAAAGCTCTAGTAGCAGCTACATAACAGAGTTTTAAGAAAAAACTGTTGCTGAATTAAGTCATTGGCATGTACAAAGCCAGTTCATGAAACAAGCCTGCTTGTGGATGTTACAACTCTGTAGCATGGAAAAGCTTCTTAAACACATAGCAAGACATCAATGAAATATTAAAGCTCTGAAATCCATTCTCCCACACCTTTTTCCATGATTCTCTAACGCTTACCCCCACAACACGATAAAGGAGGATACAATTCAAAGAAATTTGATGGATGCCTTAACGTGTTTCAAGTAATAACTGTTAATTTACAAACAACATAATTCTTGCTATCACTTCACAGAATCACAGAATAGGTCAAGCTGGAAGGGACCACAGTGGGACATTTGGTCCGGTCTCCCTGCACAAGCAGGGTCATCCCGGAGCACACAGTGCAAGATTGTGTCCAGATGGTTCTGGAATCTCTCCAGCAAGGGAAATTCCACACCTTCTCTGAGCAGTCCATCCCAGCTCACGGAAGAACCTGCACAGCAAAGTTCTTCCCCGTGTTCAGGGGGGACTTCTTGTGCATCAGTTCCTGCCCACTGCCTCTTGTGCTATTGAGTAGAGCCTGGTCCATCCTCTGACATCTCCCCTCAGAGACACTGATGAGGTTCCCTCTCAGTCCTTCTTGAGGATGAACAGACCCAGCTCCCTCAGCCTTCCCTCATAGGAGTGGTTCTCCAGCCCCTTGATCATCTTTGTCACCCTCCACCGGGCCTGCTCCAGCAGCTCCACCTCTCTCTTGGCCTGAGGAGCCCAGGACTGGACACAGCACTCCAGACTGGCCTCACCAGGGCTGAGCAGAGGGGCAGGGCCACCTCCCGTGACTGACTGCACTGCTCCTCCTGATGCAGCCCAGGACATCACTGGCCTTGGCCACAAGGACACGCTGCTGGCTCAGGTACAGCTAGTTGTCTACCAGGACCCCCAGGTCCTTCTCCCCAGAACTTCCTATTTTTTTTTTTTTTTTTTTCCAATAAATACCAGGGCTTGGCAACGTTCACTCTTAAACAGAGTTTAATCGTGTTCTAACATACTTCCAGTAAGCTATAACAAAATAAGGCTTTCAAGATCTACTCTTGATACCAATTTTTCTTTTAAATGAGATCTTCAAAAATTGATAAACAGGTTCCTGACCATAGCTTTAAAACTATATGTGCACTGATTTATTTTCAACCATGAATATATAAAAAGTGCTATGTCTAGATTTATATTTAAAGGACCATTTTAGGCATGTATTTTAAAATATAAAAGATTTCTCTCTCCAAGTCTTATTATCAAATCTGTGAAAATCCAAGAAAACTTTTGCAAGTAGAAAAATAATCAGTATTATATATGCTTCACATTTAGTTTTTTGAAGACTGACTAGCCCCTTCTATATTAATTCAGTATTACCTCCTTATTTTTTCAGAAGTCATAAGTCTTTGAAACTGCTTGATAAGGAGGCCTCCCTACTGAGATTACCAAAAGTCTTTTTATAGAAGCCTGCAGGAACACTGTAAAAGCAAAAGAAGATTAGCAGAGTATAAAAATAATTGAACTCTAGTGCTGTATTGATATTTTAGAGCAAAGATTTGCTGTCATGACTGGGCCAAGCTATCCGCTGGTAAATTCCACCAAAGACAGACATTTGCACCATTAGTACTTTATCCTGCTCTTTAATCAATAAATATGTCTGAGAAAATGAGATACTTAGAGTGTCATAGATAATGTGACATATTTGCATCATTGCATAGATCTAACATAAAACTTAACAACTCATTTCTCAGGTAATGGAAAGGGTAGAAAAAGGATGGAGATAGAAAGAGTGACACTGTCAGAGATACTGCCTCATTTTACAAACATTAGATATTAAGAAGTAATTTCACCTCTCCAGGAACTTATCTAAAATAACTGCTTAAAATACTTCAATATTTATTATTACTGCATAGGAGCTTAGTATTATTTACAGCCTTCTGCCCTACAGATACGAAATAGAAACAAGACTGTAATCATCCAAAAAAAAACTTACAGAAGAAAGCACAACTGAAAAAATAATTTAACATATCTTACAAAGGATAATCAAAAGAGAAAAGCTGTGACACTCTACTGACAAGCACATTAAATAAATTTCAGGTTTGGGTACTCTTTCAAGAATCTAATCTGCATTCAGGGTCTGAGTTTCTCATTGCAAGGCACTAAGACTGTGTTCACGACAGCTGCTGGTACTTCACAAAGCCATCGACTGGAGGGGGCCAGGAAAAAAGCAATGTAGCCCCGTATCCTTCACCAAATGTTTTGGCAATTGACAACTATTTTCCACAAATTGCTATCTCCTAACCAACGTGGGAAAAAAGCAAGACTGAAGCCAGTGTCAACAACAGCAGGAACCACAGGCTGGTTCCCCCTGCACAGCTTGAGCATGATTGCTGGTCCCACACTAAACCACAGAGGAATCAGGAGCAAGGACTACAACCAGATTACCTATTCACACACAAATACTGAGTATAGAACAAATTCTATGAAACTTCCAATGTAATAAACTCCTTTTCCCTCGGAGAAAAAAAAAAATCCCTCTACAGTACAGAGTAAGTGAAAGTTTGCTTCAAATCATAATTTGAACACAAATGCTCTTACCAGCAGCCTCCATTTTTTCCCTCCCACCTGAGCCTCACAGGTCTCCTGTAATTACCCATCAGCTGTTTAGATGCATAGCCCCAGAGGCTGGTTAGGTTTTACATTTATTACATTAGGAAAATGCCATCGTATAGTAGCCAGAGTGACAGGATCAATATACAGAAAATGCTTGCACTCTGAGTTACACAGGCTATTAATTCAACCTTCTTCTACAACCCTACTGTTTTCTTTGTATTGCTGAATATAGTTTTGTTTTTCTAAAGCCCCTCATCATTTTATAGCACCCTGAGAAAATAAGCAAAGCCCTTTATGCACAATACACAAGACATTTGATTCTGAATACATGCCATTACATTTCTAAAGCTATTTGATTACTACTCTGGATGCTTTCAAATTAATTAAAATTGAAGAGTTCTTGACACACTTGCATTCATCACAGAACTACCAGGTTAGTTATTATGTTCACAAAATTATTTAAACCTTTCTGAGCTTTCAGGAAAGGGACTTACTGCATCTGTCAAGAAATCATTTTGTAATTATTATCTCTATTTCTCACCAAGGCTCCTACACCTTACAGATTTCCTAAGGGTTTGGATTCAAACCTAATAGGAAGCTGTGTTTAAAGTATTTTAGAGTCCTGCCCATGAGTTTCATTGTTGAGGTAATATTATATCACAATACTCAAATGAAATGGTACAGATGTAAATGGTTTAAAATTAAAGGTATGTGCATCATTAAGAAATCGGCTTAATTGTCATTAAATTAGAAATTTGCAGACTAGCAGTCCATTCTTCCTTAATTTACTTCTACTTGAGTTCATTTTCATTGGATTCCTAACCCAAAATTTAGAGGTAAAACACAATTGAACTGGAGGATTATTTGATTATTTTATTATTCAAGGATTATTTGTTTGTACTTTAGTCTGGGGCTATGGAGACAACATGCACACTGAAGTATTTCCATCTCATAAGAAGAAGCAGGCAACATTCATCAGTCTGTTAGCCATGAAATTAGGAATGCTTAATGTATCCAAGGGCAGCTCCCACAGCTCTTGTTTTTCCTGCTACACCCCTCTCAGTTTTTTCCCTACTCCCCCAGTACTGAGTTAATAAGCAACTTTCCATGCTCCATACAAGAAATAGACTAATTTAAGTAGCTTTGTGCTCCCCATTTTTATTTTCTGTCCTCATCTTCCACGTTTTGGGGCTTTTTACACAAGCACAAAGAAAGGCTGAACAGCAGCCTGCCTTGGCTCCCCAGAAGACAGTAACACAAACAGAACTTTTCTTCATCCATCCTGTTGTGAGTCTTTTGTCAAGGGGATACCTGTCACCATGAGATCTTCCTAGTTTGCTGAGCATTCATACTAAAGCAGAAGGGTGCACCTTCTCATGCTCATTAATGTAAACAGAAGATTGTGATTTGTAAATATTGCCATTGTTATGAATTCCTTCTCCAAGAGAAGGGGGGGTTGAATGACAGCCTCCTTGACCAATGTGGGTGAGAGGTAGGAATGCCCACTCTCCGATCCACGGTCACCTTGTGAGAAGTATAAAATAAGAAGGAATAAACAAGGCAGAGATATTTTCTGCCCTGCTGCTCTGATCGACCCAAGCTCTGGCTCTGTGTGTGTGTTTCTGGCGAGGCTCACAGCGACAGATACCTAGCACAGGAAATCAGCCTTTACATGACTCAATCCATTTACCCCTGTATCAGCAGAGAAATGCTTCAGAATAAAGGGAAACTGCAGCTAGAGATTCTACTAAAACTCAGGAATTTACCATTTCCAAATTGGTTTCAAAACAGGCTGCATCTTGACCCATTTCTGGTGGTGCAATAATCAGTATCCAGATATTTCTCACAGGCTAGTGAGTAGTGCCAGGACAGGATAAATTTTAATATTCCTTGGCTTCTCTCAAGACTCATTAAATGACATTAAATCTTCCTCACAATATCATCAATTTTTCAAGCCTAGAATTAGGTTTGGAAAAGCACATTTTCATTCTCTTTACTAATTTTGTAGAGTAACTTTCAGATGATCTACTACATCCTGTGCTTACTCACTCCAGCCCAGTACTTGTTTTTTCCTATAGGCACAGCTGACCACAGACAATGATCTATGAACCAAACAAACCCCAAATCCTCAAGTGGGCAGATGCAGGATAATTCTGTGTTTTGGCTGCTATACACCCACAGCTTTCTCTCATTAATTGAGCTCTGACTTGAGTAGTGACCCAATTTTTGCTGTATCTTTTATTGTCAGAACAAAACCAATTATGAACAGCTCCCAACAAAGTTAAATCTTTTTCACATTTTTCTTGAAACACCCTGCTTATTTCTGATACACTTAAATTTAATTCAGTCTCTGTAGACCTCCCAATGTCTTGAATGTACACAGATGAATGCAGAAAGATTAAACATTTTCTTACTGTGACCTACAACAATATGCTGAAACTTTAATTATTATGTTAATTCAGGCTTTGGGCCCAGTGGAATTATTATATCCTAGATGCTAATATACAATCTACTCTGAAGTGAGATGTAGGTATTGGCTGCATCTAAGTATTTTGTGTACAAATATTTAGGTTGTGTATTAAAAGGCTACTCACTAAAACTACTTTTAAAACCTAATCCTAATTTTGGGGCTTTTTGCTCAAGTAGATTCCTCTAGTTACTCAGAAAGAATGTGAAAGTGTGGCTCCTTGTAGCAAAAAAAGCTTGTGTCTCAGCCAAGCAATATCATCCACAAATTCAAGGCTTTTGAAACAAGACTGGTATTTATAAAAGTGTATATATATATAAATATATATTATACTTGTCTGGACTACCATCATAGGATAACATTGGGGAAAAAATAAACAATCAAAACCATTTTTTTTGCACTGCAGGACAGGATGAAGTATATCCCACGCTGTATTAGAACAATAATATCCAATCCCAAAATAGTTCATTTGGAATAAAGATGGTTTATATATATAAGACAATATCAATCACTGAAAATTAAGGTTTGACCTTTTCCCTAATAGATAATGCAGGTGTTTGTAATCAGCTATCCCTCATATCAAATACAGTTTTGTATCATTCACCATGAAAAAATGCCTACTGGTTTATTTTTTAAATTATCCCCTATCTCAGCCAATATTTTTCCTATTTTCCATTGGCAACACGATTGACAAAAATGAAACTCATATTTTAAATAGTTTTGAAGAGAAAAAGAAAAGCGGGGAAACTGGATGGGGTGAACTCGGCAGATGCTGGTAAAACCACTGGAACTGTGCTGACTACACAAACTCTTTTCAAGCAATGAACCTGGAGGTAGCTCATATAGTCTAATTTTTCCATGGTTTGCTACATCAGAGTATTTCCTATTATAGTATCACAAAAGCACCTGTGATGCAATTAGAAGCAATCTGGCTTTCATCAAGAGAATATTAAAAAATGTTTAATATAATAAAGGAAAGCAAGAATTAATGAAAGCTTTCAGGCTTTATACTACCAAGGCAGGGATTTTGTCCTGTGCTCGTTTTTGATTATACATTTTAATTGCTTACCAACATATTGCCTTGATAACCATCACAAAGACAATTCCAAATTACCAGATATAAATCTTTTTGTTCCAAATAGTAATAAAAAAGCCACAAAGGAATCCTTCTATCAGTATTTTCTTAGGTTGATGTAAATAAAGATGCTTGATGTTAAAAACCATGAATAGCTCAAGTACATCTTTGTATTATTTTTAAGCAATTTGTCCACAAGAATATTTGTTTTTTGCATTACATTAAACATTTTCTCACAGCAAGATGCCAAATTCAAGGTATTCTTACACTTTTCTACTCTACTCAAGTCTTCCACTTACACTCATATCCTTCACATGAAAATAAGAGGCTTAATAAAGCACAGCTCTAATACAAACTTCATTATGTTGTTTTTTTGGTTTTTGTTTTTTTTTTTTTTTCCTTTAAATTCTCCAAGATCTGAGCTGGATCACACTACAAAGATAACATTTGAACTTTAATCAATTACATAAGTGCAATTTAATTCCCATTTGTATACATATATATATATAGTATTCCTTGGTTATGAGCTTGCTTAGTTTTCATTAAATTTTCATTAAATTCGTTGCTTCCTCTTCATTTCAGTAATTTTATAGATACCTAAATAAAAAAAAAAAAATCAGTGTATTCTAAAAAAGACTTTCTGAAATATACAAGCTCATCTGATAAACTATGTCCATTTTTCCTTCTTGCTGAAAACCAAACACTTTTTCTTGATAATGAAAAAAGAATGCTTTTTTCACAGCTAAAGAAAGTTCAAAGTTACCATGGTAACTGAACAAAAAGCCACTATGGACTTGGTGCTAAAGGCCTTTAGAGTATATAAAAAATACATGCAGTTAGAGGTATTGGAAAATCTTTTAGGGTTATTTTAAATACACAGAACTAGCAAACTCAGTGATGATTATTATAAACAAATGTTAAAAGTATACGTCTTGGTTATTTTTGCAGTAAGGTGCACCACTGAGAGGCTTGTTAATTAAAGGTCAACTACTCTAAGTTGCATAAGAGAATACTGGAAAACCTGTTCCTGCATGAACTTTGTTGTACTAAATTTTCTCAGCTAAGTATTGTGTTGTTGAAAAAAAAGATAATTTAAGCAAAATATTCATTATACCTCAAATGAAGCGACTCATTTCTTGCCTGAATGTGACAACTTAATACAACGAGTTAGCAAAAAAAACCAGCTAAGCCATGAGGTGTGTGAGAAAATACAGCCCTGCTTTTACATTGTAAACATACCTCTCTCTATACATATACACATAAAAGCCCCATGTATTTCTAATTTTGTCTTGTAAGGTGTGCTAGAGTATTCATACATTTCTATACTCTATAACTGACTTAAAGTAATTAATTGGATAATGTTATGCTCATAGTTCTCAAGAGTCAGACACCAAACTTCCACTGGTATTCTTAGGGATAGGGATTCCATCCTTCACATGGGGTCGTGTAATTCAGCATAACTGGTATTCTAATGAACCAAGTTCTTAACCATTCCTCATTGCTGAAAAATTGTGTTATTCCACTCTGGTCAGGGCAATTGTTGAGCAATTGAGTGCCTTGAAAGGCAGACAGGCTGAAATTTGGTTAGGCACTTAAATTTACTCTGAGATTTGTCCAGACCATTAACCAGCAAAGAAGGCATGAACAACTTCATTCTGTACTTCACTACACATTTTTTTATTCCTGTGTATTTCTACTAGATGTATAAATAGTTCTTATTCATTTTCTGAGGTCTTGCTACAGGATGCCAAAGCCTGCAAAGTAATTCAGGAAAATTTCAATTATAAACAATGAAATGGCTGACAGAACAAAATCCCACACTGGTATGCTTGCCAATGATTTCTTTAAAAGAGTGAAATAATCACATGGCTTTACATCTTACATCCCACTTCACATACAGGCCTTGTAAATTTACACCTTGTGTTAAGGTGGACCCTAGAGCACTTCACAAATTAATTTAGGGCTGTATTTTAAGAGACATCTAGTATATTATCATAAGCCCTTCAGTGAAGTTGTGTAGAGATGAAAGGATGTTTGGGTCAGTCTACACTTTTTTAAAATCCATGGTATTTTTGGTCCTAGTTTCAAGATGTTTCAGACTTATCCAGCAGTAGTGCCCAGTACTTGCAGTATATAGTGACACACAAGCACGCCACCTCACCTAAGCAAAAAACTTCTGAATTCTGCAGTTACCCCGTGGCATGTTTTAAATGCACATCGATGTAGAACTTAATTCAGAATATTAGTGTGGATTTATCTTCCTGCTGAGCATAAAGATGTGAAATAGGAACTGCAAGGGCATTCCAGTCATATATGAGTTGCAGCAAAATCTTGCACATAAAAAGGTTTATGTTTTGAAGATTCAAGGTCAAAGATTTATCCTCTCTGTTCCCTAGAATAATCCTTTTCTTACATTCAGGAACCATGTTAATTTAACTAGCATCTAATGATGAAGCCAACTCTTCTGGGCTGCATTAAAAAAGGTGTCGCCAGCAGGTTGGGGGAGGTATTTCTCCCCTTGTGAGTCAATCACTCCACCTGGAATGATCCAACCAGATCTGGGTCCTCAGCACAAGGATGTGGACCCTGTTGGACCCCTCTTGGAGGGGTCCTGAGGAGAGTCAGAAAGATTCTCAGATGGCTGGATCACCTCTCCTGTGAAAGCAAGATGAGAGAAATGGGGTTGTTCGGTCTGGAGAAGACATCAGGGAGACCTAAGAGGACCTTCCAGTATCTAAAGAGGGCTTATTAAAAATTAAAAAAAAAAAAAAAAAAAAGAGGAACAGTGACTTTTTACACAAGCAGGTAGTGATAGGACAAGTCAGAACATGTTTAAACTACAGAAAGAGATATTTAGATTAGATGTTACGAAGAATTCTTTGCTTGGTGAGATGCTGGCACAGGTTTGTCCAGACAAGTTGTGGATGCCCCATCCCTGGTGGTGTTCTGGGCCAGCCTGGAAGAGGCTTTGAGCAACCTGGTCTAGTGGGTGGTATCCCAGCCTTTGACAGAGGGGTTGGAACTAGATTTTTGAGGTCCCTTCTAACCCAAACCATTCTATGATTCTAGGTTTTGGTAATTTATCAATCCTGAAATAGTTAACCCCTGGGAATTTTAGTATTTCTTTTTACACTACACTAGATAGTATCAGAGCAGATAGGAACATACTGAGGGGGCAATTAATATGCCACAGCACATTTTGTGGTTCTATTTATTTAATAATCCAGACTTGGGACCCATCTGCACCACATGGAGCTCCATGTTAGAGCCCACGTCCTCAGTTTTTTTTCCTCCTTATATGTTGTGAGGGAGGAGAAGAGATGGCACATGTCTAGTTCTCATCCAGCATGGAGTTAAAATAGGACTGACTCACCCTTCTAGAGCCAGTCACTGACAAATATTTCCAGTTCTCAACATTTAGACATCAAGTTCAGAGCTTATTTGTAAAATATTAGTCAAATGAAAACAATATTTTCTAATAATTTTCTGTCTTCCCCCAAAGAGATTGTGAGATATCCTGCACTACGTAGTAAATTCACTAAATTTAAGAACTGAATTCAAACCCTGTAATTTATTCTCAGCACTTTGCATTTCACTTAGATTTGAAAATGACAAGCTGTTGGTCCAATTTTTGTCAACATGTTTTTAATTAGTTCTGAATTTATGACAATTAAAGCTCACTGTTGCTTTTAAAATGAAGTTACTGAATTTGCCTTAATTTGTTTTCATTGCTCAGCAATGTCTGCATTTTAATTCAACATGGAAATACTCCATCCTCTCTGCTTTCTGTAGGGAAGATGCTACTGTCAACATTATCATCATTTTATTTTCCTACGAAAATTATTGATTAGAAAATAAACTGAAAACACTGAAACACCTTTTTGGAATGCTGGCCATGCTCCACATTTGATTGGCTCCATCTGTATCTCAGCTGACTCAAAGAATCTAATTCATTCCAAATCTTTTTTTGTGGAGGGGAAGAAAGAAAAGGAGGAAAAGGAAATATTTCACCATAATAGTGATTGCATATTTCTTGCGTCTGTAGCTGTAGATCTGTTTTAAGCAAATTATGTTTATTATTCATTAATCTAGGGCCATATACATCACAAAAAATGTGAAAGATGTACTTCACTTAAAAGCTGAGACACTACACAAAAATTAATTGCTGCTTAAACATTTTGGGGACAAGGAAGAATAGAGTAGAAGTATGACTGGCATTCTAATGAAGAAATAATTTTGGCAATTTTTTAGAGTCTTAATAATAAATGACAAATTTCTATATATTAGAAAAGCAAAGTTTTATCTCATATGCCTCAACCTCATTTCTCCTCCCTTGCTTTCATTTTTCATCAGGAAAGTAATTTTCTCTTCACAGGTCCCCTGTGAATTCATATTGTTCATGCACCATTTCTTTCGTGAATGGCTGTAGACTGATCTATACTTCTATGAGTATCTGCAGACTACATCTTGGTCAGAAATTGCAGCAGAATCTTCCAAAAGAGTGCTTTAAAAAATCTGAAGTAGCAGAAGCTGAAATTATTAACCAGGAACATGGAAGTCTAATAACAGTACAGTATGACAATCTGTTTTCTTCTTCAGCTAACATGAGTTTACTAAAAAAATTATGTACCAAGACCATTTATTTTGTAAGAATTACAAAGTCAATGTGGTTGTTGAGGATTTCATCCCCTTTTTAACTTAATATATTTTTCTCCTTTAAGACAGCTTTTGCATACCGTAACACTAAACCAAGAATTAAACAACACTCTTACATGAAGATCTTATAATTAGAAAATTAAAATTTTTATTATAGGCTATTACTTTTCTAGTTTAACTATTAAAGTAAAAAAAAAAAAATCCTTGTTCTAATATTGAACTCAAATTACTACATAATAAAGAAAGCTGAATGAATTCCCCAGAGCCCCAACTGTATCTCCATACGTAAAAAACCCATTACCATAAGTGAATACCTAAATAGGAGAAAAATTTAAAACATTCATAAATTTAACATCTGTTACTTTTCACTATGAAAGTTCAAGTTAAATATATTTTTTTCCTCAAGTAGATTCAATGCCATCACTCCCTGTCTGTTTTATGCTAGTAAGATGTTAACCCTATTACTAAGATGATTCTGTGTCTCAGTTGCTCTGTGCACTATATTCACAAGGTTTAACAATCTTTGTTACAAACAAACCTGTTAACTTCTTACAAGTACATACAGATGTGGCCCAGCTCAGGAGTAAAGATACACCTGGTTGCCAAAGACACCAAAAGTTCAACAAACAGTGAGCATTCTTCATTAAAACTACATTCACTTAACATCTAGCTTGTAACTGCAGTCCCTAAGAAACACTCATAAACCCCCTCCAACCCCTCAAATCCTTCTAACCAGAAAACAAACCCGTTAAAACCACATCCACCGTTCCTTTCCTGCTAGGGATCTCATATTTCATCACATACATATTTCAGCTCTACCACAGCCTTTGTAATTGACTTTCAGGGGTGGTCCTGTTCAGAGCCACGAGCTGGGCTCCATGATCCTTGTGGGTCCCTTTAAACTCAGCACTATCTATGATTTGGTGACTTGTAATTAAATCCCAACAATAAAAGGTGATAACATCACTTTTCTTTAAATTTCCCCTTTTGTACTTGTATACAGAAACATAATAGCTCTTGATCACTTATCAAAGAGGACTGTAAAGTCAACAATGCACTTGCCCCAGCACACATCCATATGGGAAAGCCTCCTTCCCAAGAGCATTACTGCCTTTTGTTCATGCCTGTCCTGTAATTGGTGCAGTCAAGTCAGAGTAATGTGCTGGAATTCTGTTGTTCTCTTCAATGCCTCTTATCAGAGCCAGACTTTGTAATGTGTTTGAAATGTGGATTACTTGTTCAGAGAATGAGGCCAAGTGGAAGCTGAATAACCCTGACCTTTCTAAGCATGGAAAATCAAAACAGTACCAAAATAAAAAGAGCATTCATGACTGGAATGAGATCTTTTCATCGTTTTCAGCTGCACATTCAGCGGCCAGATTATGGTCTAATTAGAAAATAAAATAATAAATTTGTTAAACAATCATTCTGCTCAAAATATATTGAGAAAGTTGCAAGAGTTCAAATGCAGTCATGCCACCACTGATACAAGAAACCTTGCTAAATAGTCAGGAGGAAATGCCTCTGCGTAAATCTGTTTCTATAGTTTTCAGCTACACACAATGTTTCTTCCATTAACTCATCTCTGAACCACAAGTTTGCTTCCACAGGTTTGATGAATGTAAGCTATGGATTTTAAATCCAGTTTCCTGTTGAAAAGGCATAACACTTAAATACTTGGACCACCTCTGTTATTGTTGTTGTAAATATCAAACCTACCTTCAAAATGCAGCTATTTGCTCTCAGACCTGAAATGTCTTGTGGTATGAACCATACCCTGTGCTTGAGACTACCAGTTCTAACCTGCCTGCTAAACAACTTGAAAAAACCTCGTTTACTTCTCCATTACTGACCTTTCTCTCAAGGAGAGCCTTTGCATAACCATTATCTTGACATTCTCTTCAGATAAGTCTTCTTTACAGTGACACACACACACACAATAAAATCAATACTTTCTAAAAGGACAGCAAACAGGAATGGGTTTTGACGTGTCATCTACAAGATTTGCCAAAACTTATTTTACTATCTTTGTTGTCATCAGGAGATGTTTGAAGCATTTCAAGCAACCTTCCTGCAAAACTAGAACTAAAATCAACAATGGTTATGCAGGCACTGAGACCACAACTTCATATCCCATTTATTCGTTTTCCTCTATCATAAGAGCAAAAAAATCTCTACCTCAAAGAGACCAATACTTGTTCTTTTGTATAGCAGAAAAGGGGCTCATTAAATAATGAGCTAATTCATTAACTATCTATTAATAGGGTTTCTGGGTACTCCAACAGTACAAATAATAACAGCATTGACAGCATAAAGCACGTGATTTCATAATACCCCAAGAGAAGTATAAAACATCTTATTTCCACGTGGCTCAACCCAGCAGGCTCTTTGCTCCCATTCAGTATTCCTTGCACCTCCTGACTTCACTTTCCTAGTTGAGACATGCTGTACTTACATAAGGGTACTTCATTCTGTCCTTCTCCCACTTCCCTCCAGCCTGTTACCCTCTTTCACAAAGGCACTGCAGCCTTGCAATAGTGTCACAAGAGCTACTTAAACCTGTAACAAGCAAATTTGTTTGGGGTTTTAAGCTCCAAAAGCAACCATTAGCCCAAGGATTTTTTTTTTCCTCATTTTTAATCATCTGTTAGTCATCTGTCTGGATTTAATTGGTTTGCAGTCACAACAAAGATCATGTTGCATACATTTGTCACAAGGCAGTGACTTTCTGAGGGGCTGTGACACAGGATGCTACGATACCAGTTAGAACAGAATAGTTAGACCTACTAAGCACCACTGCCTATCCAGAGCAACAACAATGCAAGCACAAAACTTGAGGGCAGAATTAGTCATCATTCTGAAAATCAAGCTTCTCAGCTTATATCAAAATCAGACTTTAGTCTGGCACAGTTAGTGTTTAAAACCACTTTTACTCTGTATTAAACCAGAGGTAAAAAGTTCTTAAAAAAAAAAAAAAAAAAAAAAGACTAAGCATGACACGCATTATTGTCCTTGTTACTGGGTTATAACACTACTGTACTGCTGTGGTCTGGCAGGGGCTGTCACTTCCACTTGCCATTGCTCCTAGTCACTGTGGTCTGATGAGACATGGTGCAAGATCACATGTCACATCTCTTGAATTGAAACACTAACACAGTGATTTGCTTAACACAGAAACAGCTTCATAAGGAAATTTGCATGTACAAGACTTTATTTTCTTGAAGGACTGGGAGGAGGAGGAGATCATACATATGCCTGATGTTGACAGGTTTTTCTTAAACCACATAATACCAGGATGGTTTGAATTCCCAGCTCCATGCTCTCTCATTCGACCAATGGCTGCAATATACACAAGTCTATTTTTTTGCATTTACTTGTTTATGTTTGAATTTAGAATACATACTTACATCAATTAAGAGAAAAAACCCAAAGAACACTTAAAAACTCGGTATAGTTATTACAAATCATTAAAGGAAAGATTTCTACATATCTTTTTGTAAGATAAGAAAAAACCTCTTTCTTTAAATAATCTTTACAAAGGTAAATATAACTGAAGTCTTTCACAGTATAAAAATCTTCTATTCTTCTAGAATCTCACAAAAGTGTTGGTAATTCAGCTGACCAGTACCCTGCAGGTCACACTTTAGTTTAATTTCACAGCATCAAGTTTTTGGCCTATATCTGTCACATGCAGTAGCAATCTCACTTTGCAGCTGCTACAAGGCACAGAGTTCTGATAAAACACAAGTCCACGTTTCCATACCAAACTAAAGAACTATCTAGTTGTACTCTTTTTAGATGCAATTCTCCACTTTTGAAAGAATTACTTACATTTCACTAGCAGACACATCAGCTTTAAACCTCACCTTGCTGAAGACTGCCTTTTCTACTACCCAAGTGAAACAAGACATCAGGGACAAAGAATTCAGAGTAAGATCTTTACTTCTGTCTTGGATTTCAAAGTTACACCATAAACAAGAACATGTATTTCCAAAAAGTAAACCAAATACTGATTTGGTCACAGACACTAAGTCATGTATGACTGCATCTTTTAAGGAACTTCCAAGCAGCACTGCCACAGGAGAGCAACAATGTAATGGATGACTAAAGAGTAACTTGCTAAAAATGTGTTAATAATAGTTGGGACATTTTCCAGGCTGTCAGCTTGGCCCAAGGCTCTGTCAGGGTGTCCATCCTACGTCAGCAGAATGAGACCTGACTTTACCCTGGAAACTGGAAAGTTTTAGGTACATGTGCCTTTTAGATAAAGGCATTCAGAAACTGTACGACATTTGCCCTTATGTTCCATTGATTTAAGTGAAAGAAGCTGTAAGTGCAGAGTTATTAATGCATGCAAACCTACTAGTTAAACTACAGACATCAGGAACATTTTCTCTTGCTGAACGTGTATATTCTATAAGGTAAATGAAGTGCTAGCTGATGAATTGGCGTTTTCAATCATCTTGTACTTGAAAGTTCCTTAACAAGGGTATTTTTATTCTGTGTCACCATGAACATTATTACCATGTGCTTGTTAAACTACTTAGTGCGGTCTCTAACGAGTTAACCATAGAAGTTACCTTTCCAAAAAAAGGATTGTGCTCTGAATCTCCAGCCACTGTACGCTAACAAACTTTCCACTGCACAGTTTGAGCTTTACACTTGAACAGAAACATAGACTTGCAGTCTCTACATGACTAACAAATATCTTAGATATTTCACTGATTCTTTTTCTTTAACTATTCTTCAAATTCTTGTTTGCTTTAAGGTATCAGAATTAGTGCTTAACAGCTGCTAATGAATCCTACAACAACCACACACAATTTCAAAGTTCTCTGGAGGAAGGGCCAAGAACCTGCACCTTTCCTTCTGCTTTCAGATTTTAATGCAAAACACAGAAAAAGGCTATAGGTAAAATAAGACTGATATATGATCTGCAACAGCAGAATATGCTGCTAACTATGAAGAAATTTTGAAGGGTCAGCCTGTGAAAATGAACTGACTGCTCTACCAGCCCTGTGGTGGACACATTCAGTCTAATAATCAAGACAAAATTTGGATCAGGAATTGTAAAATATTAGCATATACAAATGAAAGGAACATTCTATTCTCTTAGAATGCACATATGATCATACAGCAATATAAATTCCTTTATCAAGAAAGCCATTTTCTTTGTGAAATACTTACTCAGCAGAAAGTATTTTAGTAGTCGCAATCCCAGAATTCTTATGCCTGAGACAGATAACCTGAAGGTATGCTAATTATTTTGTTATTTAGCAGAAGCTATTTATTTTTACTTTCTGTTTAAAAAACATTTGAGGCTCATCTCTAAAGGTTGCACATTATCATTACTTCTACTACAATCAACAGCATGTTGCTTTGTGTGCAATTCAACATCCAAGAAATATCTCTTATGTATCTAGCATGGTTAAATTTTGCAAAACAGAATTCTAGTTCATTCTTCGGTCTCTTGTCCATAAATTATTTCACCTGAGACTGTAAACAGTCTTTGATTCATCAACTAAACTCTGGATTAAATTTAATGGCAGCTAACAATGCAAAACTGTGCATATAATATATCCCCAGTGATATTGAAGTCACTGCATTTAAAAAACACCTCTGTCATCTCTGTTCCCTTTCTGTCTCAGCTCAACAAACAAGAATGGAGACTATTGAACACTGTCTGTCTTTGGGACCTCCACAATTGAGAGTGATGCTTAAACACTCTCTTGAGGCAAGTTCAGACACTCAAGCTGACTCCCCTTCTGTCGAGGGGACATAAAAACATATTTGCTCAGTTTCTACACCAAGTGGTTTGGAGATGGAGATCTCAAAGCTCAGCAAATTCTAGCTACTTAAAACCTGTCACAGAACTGAAACATGAGTGGAAGTGGGATGGAAAGACTAGTTAAGTGATAAAGAACATGATTTCTTTCTATTGGTACTCAAAATATTTGAGTGGAGAAGAAAAAAAAATTAATTTCTTTTATACAACACACAGTTAAAGATAACTACAATTAATATGCCAACAATTCTAACTAAGCTTTAAGTAGGACTCAAACTTGCTGTTGTATTCAAAAGTTGAAAGAAATTGTTGCAGTGGTGCTAGAGTTCTCATTTCAGAGGAATAGAAATTTGTTTTCCAAAATTATTCCTTTAATTTTTGGTGAACCTTACTGTATTGATGAATTAAATGAAAATTCTTCATCAACATAGAAGTAAACATGAAATTTTATCAATTATTGCAGCTCTACAATTTAATCCTGAAATATCTCTGATGCCGTAATAGAAAATGGTATATAAGAATCCTTACTTTCTTTATGGAGCCATATATATGACCCTATGTTTCTCTAGCATAAACACTTAATATTTAGGTAATATTATTCTAGCATCCTTAGCAACAATAGTCTTTAAAAAGAATGAAAGTCACCTTACCATGAACAAATAATAATGTCATGAAAGGTTATTTACCATGTCAAAAATTATCCCCATCATCAGTGCATACACAATTCTTTGTCCAATCCCCAAAACACTGCAGAACTTTAGGAAACAGAAACCGCAATTTCAGAATAATTACAAGTATTGGCAAACTTTCATATGGTTTCTAAAAAATGCGCTGTACTCTGGTGCTCTGAGGGTGATTTTCATTACATTTCAAGACTTTTTTTCATCTACAGCAAGAGTGAAACAGGACGGAAAGGTTTCCCCAACAGGTGTTTCTCCATATTCTATTTACATTTGAATGAAAGAGAAAAAGGAGGTGTATCATTAGACATTCAACAGCAAAACCAAAGACAGACAAGTAATAGTTACTTAACAAACAAGTTTAAATAGTCCATAAATGATTTTGTTGAAGAAAGTTTCTAAACTCTGGCCTTGGGAAGGCACAAAAGTTATTGATTTAATCCACTGTCACTAAAATTGCACTACTCTGATAAGGAAATGTTGCTGAATCTATAAATGGGGTATATTCTGCTGACTTTCTAACAACATTGTGCCTGCTAACACAATCAACATTAGTCTGTGAAACGAAAGTAATGTCAGCTTAATGTTACCTAATCCTGGCTTTTTTGACCTAGTGAAATCTCTGCAAGCAACAGCTGCATAGAGCCTAGAACACCTTCCCATTGCAACATCAATTAAGAGAAACCCCTATGAAACCCACGTAAATAGTGATGATAAAATTGGTTCCCAACTTGAAGTCACTTGAAAAGACTTCATACCCCACAAAGGTCCTGCATGATAGAAGAGAAATATCTTACTTTGCATTAACTGAAGTTTCACAACACTATTAAATGACATCAGTGGAAAGAGAACCAACTCCTAATACATGGTCTGAAAATTATGCTGGAATATTTAGTTCTTCCAAACATGTTTCACTATTGTATTTTAACCAAGGATAGGTCTAAATGCAGCACTTAAACACAGGCTGTACCAGAAAACAGAAAGGCTAGAAAAAACACAAGATTTTATTTCTAAAGAGATCCCTGAAGATGACAGGACAAGACTCATGATTATTCCATTTAAGAAGTATTGCAAATTTCAATTATCAAAAATAGTTATCAATTGGAATTTGGAAATTTTAAAGTAAAAATATGAAGAATCAATAGAAAAGTTCCTTCCAGCAATATTTTGCAAGAACAAAATGCTTGGCAGAGTGTTCCACATGCGATAGGAATATTTACTTTTACCCTCATAGCCAGAACTAATTTGATGTTTATTCAACACCCACATTTGCAAGCAAGAATTCTGTGTTTATGTCCCTGGGATGCTTTCTTCCTTTCATGTGGCCAAAGTATATTAGAAAGATTAACCACTGAAAACAAAATTATATCTTCTGCTTTGATACTAAAACCTAAATACTACTAGAACTTAAGCAAGTTTCTCAAAAATAGAATAAAATGGACAAGTTGGCCTGCTGCCAATTATGGTTCCACAGCTACTTTTTAGTTCAAAATATGGCCTCAGCTTCAGATTTTTTTTTAAACCTAAGGGAAAAACAGGTTTTCCAGGGCACTGTATTGATGTTATGTGCAGCCATTAAAAATCTTTAGACCTGTTACTGGAAGCAGTGGATTTCTGCATACATTTTTCATTTAATACATTTAAAGGCACTTGTCAACATTGTCTGATTTGAACAAATACGCCATAGAGGTTATCATATTTGTATGTTATTTTATACTTAAAGTTTCCTGAAAAACAAAACCATCTAAGTACATGGCCTAGCATATTGGTTTGGCTACGAAATACAGTTTTAAACCGGACACCATCAGTAATGTGATCTAAATGGGAGAGTTGTGTAACCCCATGCTTCCACTTCAGATAATTTGAAAACATGGTGTAAGAATTACAGTAATCAAGCTGTGAAATTCAGACCTTGCCATTCAAATCTTCCGCTTTCACAAACCTAATTGATATTCTGCAAAATATCCTTCACTGCCCACATCACATTTGAGCATTTTTCAAGTAATATGTACTAATAGAATGATGTAGATGATAAAATATGTGTTTCCTGAAACCTTGTTAATCCCTTCAGTTTTCATAGGAAACAGCATTTTGTTCAGAAAAAGGAGAAAAATCTTACAGAGATGTCTACTTAGAAGTAAGTTGTAGGTTAAACCCTGCAGAAATAACTGTCTTGCCTTTCTACTACAAGACCATATAACAAAGACCACAAAGTATATCTCAGCTGATGGCGTCAACTAAAAAATTGAGTTGTGGGCAAGACATTCTAAACAGACTTATTTCTCACATGTGGCTAAAGTGGTGTCAATTGCAACAATTTTTTTTTACCAAAAAACCATGAAAAACCATTTATAGTTTTAAAAGTCTACAGAAGTAGGTATCGAGAAATTGAAAGGAAATGCCCTAAACAAACAAACAAACCCCAAAACAAACAAACAAGATGAAATATTGCATTTGTTATAGGATTTACACTGGATGCTCCTTCCAAGCATTTATTTCCCAATTAAACCAAGTTTATTAAGGACAATGGTCATTCATAAACCCATAACCCTTTTTTTGTTCTTTGAAACAAAATGCAAAATAGCAAATGTAAACTATAAATATATATTCATTTCATGTTGAAATGAATATGTATTTATAGTCAAATCATTATGTTCACTTCAATCAATACTGTAGCCTGAGGGACTGTCCCCATTTGAAACTATATGAAATCAATATATGCACTCTTACATGCATTCTAGCTGCTCAAGAGAGAAACATAGGAGAGATTGCCTTTGTAACAACAAATTTCAGGCTATGACAGTTTCCTTTTTGTTTAGGGTAATAATGGAGCCGTTCTTCATTTTGCAGTCTTGCATTCTTTAGAGTAATGTCACTGAAATATGGTTTTGTGATATAGTGCATATAAAACAAGATGCTAAATTGGAGTATCTAAAACATTAACTTCACAAACATATCGAAATATTTAATAAAAATATTCCAAATATCAGCTGTTCCAGGCCCTTAAAACCCTTAATTTTTTTATAGTAGCTTAGAGTCAAAATAAAACTTAACTATGTTGAGATTAATTAGACTATGATTTCCTACTGATAGATCTAAGCATCTGACTACTATGAATATTGACTTTTCATCTACCCTTTTCTTTATTCTTTTGTTTTCCTACTTTGTGAGCACTGCTGCGCTACAGTATTTTGTGCTAATACCAGATGATTTTCTTTCTATTTTTCACTTGTTTTCATTTTATCTTCTTCAAGGTCAAAACGTTCTCTAAAAAGCTGCTTTAGAGCCTTTTTTAATGTTACAACTACTTCTTTCTTTCTTCTGAATTCCCAGGCATGTTTAAAATACTAATCAGACTGCAGAAAGATACACTCTAATTCAATCTAACACAGTGAATAAAATTCACCCATCTAATAATACTTTGTTCTGGTTTATTTTATGAAGCCTCCACAGAAAGTTAATTTTGCAAGCAACCTCATTACATTTGTAAGTAATAACAGCCAGAGATAAGAAAAGAGAGTGAGATTTATCCTTTATGATCTAGCCACTCAGTGCTTTACTTAAACTCCCACTCATTACCAACAGTTTGTTCCTGTGTCGCAGTGCCTGCTTCATTCTCTGCAGTAATTCCATCAATGCTCTCGAAAACTTTCTCACACTTAGATCAGTATTGAGCTTTTCCACTATAACATTTTGGTGTACCTGCCACTGCTAATATTTTAGGATATTGCCAGAGCTGCACTGTCAATTCAACAAATTTTAAAACAACATGGAAATAAGGGAGTCAGGTCTCTAAAATCCACCATTCCATTTCCATCGGCCTCAAAACAATCAAGATTTCCTTTCTGCAGACTCTCTCCTGGCATTTCTCACACCTTCTTTTGATAAGGCTCCCATTCAGGCACACAATTCCACAACATCATAGTAAGTACTGAACAACCTGTTAATTATCACACTCAACTCTGCCCCACAACCATATCACTCCCCAAAAAAGCAGTGGATTTGCAAGAGCAGTTCAATCCCTGTACTCAGAAGTTACCTTAAACCTATATCCACTGTTCACTGACAGCACACTACGAAGTATTTTTGGGGGATGTAAGCAGGGTGAAGGTTAAATCAGCAATGGGGACATGACACAGAGTGGTACAGACACTTATTTCTCATATCCAAAATGACCAAATCAGAACACGGGGTTTAGAAGTGGGAGCTACACTTGCATTTCAAGCACCAAAATAAGGATACACTTCTTCAATCAAAAATTAATCTCTCTGCCTACACAAATGTACTTTCAATCTACGTATCTTCAGTTAAATCACAGTCATGAGTGAAAACCCAACACTTGTGGGGATTATTTGAGACAATCATTTAACATCACTTTTTATCGCTGTACCTCCATCGTAGCTGATCAAGATACCTTTTCTGACAAAAAGAGTCCATAACTCATGGTGAATATAATCCGCTAATACGGAACTGCAACCATTTTGAGCAATTAAATATTCCTCTGCAAAAGTCAGTTAGCATCATGAAAAAAACCAGATCTACTTCCTTTTAAAGAAATCCAGCATGTGAGAAGACGGGACAGACGGAATCTCACTTACAAGTCTCACTTAAAGTTGCAGGTGGCATGCTAAAGACAAATGCAGAACGCTTTGTGGCAGATGGCTTGCCTTTCAATCAGCAAAAGAAAAAAAGGTATTAGATAAAAACCTTTCCAGTAGCAACATGACATTATTATCCTCACTTTACCTGTGAAAAAAATCAGTAGTAGGTTTCAAAAATTAAATAGGAATTAATGCTTGTTTATACAAGGTGTACAGAGTTATGAATATTTTGTTTCTCAGAAGAATAGCATTTTTTTAAAATACAATTTTACAACTGAACCCATGTCCTGGCACAATGTTGCAGTTTTACTTTTCTAAGGAAATAAAATACTTCATGTACTTTGTATGCTTGGCTTGCTTATCATTTTTGCAAAGCTATCTGCAGCTTTGCTGTGCATATGAAATAAAGTAGAAAAAATACATTGCATTATTAGAGAGAAAAAAAATTTTCTTATTATTTATTATTGTGGATTTTGACCCCAGCCTCTCAGTCAGACAATAATAAAATGTTCTTCCTAGCTAAATTTTTAGATTCTAGTCTTTAGGATTTATTTCATTATTTTCATGAACTCTTGATGTTAGTAAATCAGCTATATGGATTATTGCAGACCATTTTCCTATAACTTCTAAATATTAAAGATTTTATTATAAAACAAGGCATAATTGCATATACACGGAAACTGTAGCTCAGAGCTTCACTTGACACATCATCTCTCAGGTAGGCACATGCATTGGGTGCTAATATTCTGATTTTCTACAAGACTTCTTATCCTCATTCATGTTATCTTGAACATCTCTGAATAACCACACAAATGGTAACTTCAGGTAATGTAATAAGACATGAAAGGATTTCATCAGGTCTGCAATAAAAATCATATCATGCTTGGCATCACATCCATTATGCCTCCCTGAACATTTAATGGGAGAACTGATAAACCACAGCAGTGGCAATGTCTGGGTAAATTTCTTACCCTACTTTGCTTTCTATCATTTTCATTCTCTGCTCCTCAGCTCCCAAGTAAGCTCCCTGAGAGAGACACACACAGCTAAGGGAACTCTCAATTCTCTCCACAAACACTTGTCATACAGTAGCAATTTAGAATCCCGTTCTACAGTGGGCTAAGCACACTCTGGCTCAGGTCCAGCCGAGCACTTATTGCCTAAATACTCCTGATAACAGCCACATGGCACTGGAGCATGACCAGCAAGCTCAGGACTAGCTGAAGCTTATCTTCAGCTACTGGTGGAGTGGTTGGGTTTAAGGTACAGGAAATTAGATGAGATACTTTCTGTGTGTGTGTTGGGGGGACTGGGGGAGGAGGGTGTGTGGGAGGGGTTTTTAACCATAAACAACCACTAAAAATCACACCAGACTTTTCAGTGTTATCCTTCCAAGTAGATAAATATGTCCCTTACATATCCCACAGATCAAAACTGCTGAACTTCATGTATTCCAAGGTCTGAACAATTTTAGCGTAGGATTTATTTACACAAGGGTGAACAATTCCCAAATCTGCTTTTCAAGAAAAGCATACAGGCATGACTCCACAAGTACCTATTTCCTAGCATTCTGGCAATCACTTATTTTGACATAAGTAATCAAAACAGGGGTTGTGTTGTACTTGCAAACCACCTTGACAAGCAGACCACTTGAACCTCACATCACTGCAGGGGCTTGACAAAGTGTTTTGTATTCAGAGAAGTAGGAATAGGCAGGAAAAGAGTGACCAAGTGGCAAGGAATGTCACAACTTTCTGCTAAATGTCCTTTTCCCCATGTTGTTGCTACATACTGTGCAATCTCAGAGACAGTCAGCAAACCTCTGCACCTTCATTTAACAAGTTATTACAAAAAAGTGTTTATATATATATATATATATACACACATAGTCACACATTTCTACTGAGATAACACAATGGAGTTCTTTGCGTTGGCACTCCTGCCCTCAGGAGGGACTTTGCTGACTACTCCAGACTGGAAGAGACAGGTGTACAGCAGTGTGAACTAAGCAAAACCATGTGGAAGTGCCTTTAAAAATGGACACTTTTTCAGGTATATAATTTTCATCTGTTGACTGCTATCAAACCAATAATTCCTAATCAATAATGTTCTTATTATGGCCTTTTAAAGCTAATTACGTTGTTTATCTTCATATACCCAAGTCTACTATCAGCTCTTTGCTGGAATCCTTACCAGGTAACAAAGCATTAACAAACACAAGCAGATTGAAGAGTTACTGTAATGTATGTTTCAAGCTAAAGAGAGCACCATTATAAAAGCTAAAAAATCCACAGATGGGAAAACTTATTCTGAAGATAGAAGTGTTATGAAAGTATATTCTTAGCTTATGATCAGGTAATTTCAAAAATCTTCCTTATTTGGCTTGTAATTTGAAACAGTCCCCTCACCAGTTCATGCAAATTCAATTGCAAAATTATTTTTCCTCATTTTCAAATCAATAAAAATATTGAAAGCAAGGCCCAAAATCTCAAGTCCTGCCATTCTTGGAAAAAAAAAAATTGCACACTCGCAATAACAATGGTGAATTTTGTGTTTGTGTTGGGGAACAAAGAACAAAATTAAGTTTGTCATTCAATAGCTCAGAAAAACACTATTTAAACAGGATTCCTCACTTATTTACTCTGTTCATGACTGCTTAGAATATTATAAGCCATTACATGCTAGAATAGATAAGGTCCTGCTAATTACCTCCGTTACAATGTGTAACTTAACAGAGAACAAGAGAATGATTTCCAAAGTGTCAAAAAACGTTGGCTTTGAAGGTTTTTAATTGCTTTGTTTTGGAATTTTTAAAATTATTTTAGATTTCATTCTATTTTAAAGCTCTGCCTCTTAAGGGCCATACATTCTTCTGGCTTTTTGGGGGAAGTTCTCAGCACCTTCCAGGACTTGAACATTGTTTCATTTTTTCATGTTATCATCTGTCCCCTGTGCCTCCTGCAAACACTGAGATACTAAATCAAATAACTGTTGAATCTTAAGCAAACAATTGATTTTTGACATTTAAAATACTTGTCTGGAAGAGCCTGACAAATAGAGTTTTTCATTTAATTGTAAATAAGGTGATATTTTACCGCAGTGATCAGAGATAAATCTTTACAGACAATTTAAAGGTCTGTGTGCAATACTGCACGTCACATTATGCAGGAGAAAATGACATTTCTCTCCCCATCTGTCAAAAATACTCACTAGAAGCAGATGCATAGGAAGATTGTTGGAAGGGCAGTTTCAGGTCTACCAGCCCAGCAAATGGAGGTTTAATTCCACCAAAGAGACTTTTAACTTTTTCCATTTAAAAATCTTCATTGTGAAACTCTAAAAGAGATAATTATACAAATTCCTGAAACACACTCACACTTCCACCCAATTATGATAAGGACTTGGCTCATTTCAGAACATGTAATACATGAAGAATTTACGAATGAGGCTTTCGGACACAGAATACCTTTCCTCTCTGCTAAATAGATACTGTATTTATATATTCTTCATTTTTACTAATAATTCTGCATGCTACCAAAATCAGACACGAGCAGTTTAAAAGTAAAAATAAGAAAAATGAAACAGAATTATAGTCTTAAAAAAAAAAAAAAAAATAAATAAATAAAATAAAATAAAATAAAATAAAAAAAAAAAAAAAAAAAAAAAAAAAAAAAAAAAAAAAAAAAAAAAAAAGCTCAAAATGGTAATGCAACAGAAACCCATCCCTCCCACAGAAGCTTCAGTGCCCAAGTCATCTGTCTGAAGCACAAACTTTCAGGAAGGAATGTTCATTTCTTCCCAGCTGCATTTCAGCAATGTAGATACACTCCTCTGCATCTATAGTTATATCCATGGTGCCAAAATTTGCATACACAATCTTCCATAAGCCCATTATGTCTGTTTCTGACATAATTTTAAGATAATAGATGGGCTTTACAAACATCATAATTCTGTATGTTTACCAGAAGAATATACCTCCTCCATGACTATAAAGTACATAATAAAATGTTTTAAGAAAAAAGCACTGAAATAGCCATAAAAGTTAACTCTGAGACCGATTGTTCACTGAAACTTAGAAAGACTGAAAGATCATTTTCAGAAAACAACTCTTCTTGGGGTAAAACGTGCCCCTATTGGTCATTTTTTTAGGAGCTGTTCTAGTTCATGATTTCCCTGAAGATAACTCTGTATTTGTTCAGGGCTTTTTAGTACAAAAATCTGTTTTATATGGTTACAAATAGATTTTATTTAAATAAAGAAACATCATTAATTCAACACACTCTAAAATAATTTACAGTTAGTCAGTAATTGAACATTGAAGGCAATTAAACTAATTTTAAAACCAGATCAGCATCCCCTAAATGAAGTATTATGTACCAAGGCGCAGAAATGTACAGTGATGGTTACGCCTATGCACGGACACATACAATACAAAAACATTTAGCAGTTTCAAAACCTGTACTCATAAGAAGTGCATTTCGGCCATTAAATCCCCACTTTTTAAAAGGCTATTGTCACTGCAATCAATGCCAAATTCGAGCTTACCTAGAAACAGAGACCAGACAAAGTTAAAAGGATAAAAGGGGAAACATTTAATGAAGGGCCTTCAGGTACATTAAGGGCAGCCAAAGCCTCCCCAAGGGGCTTCACCCAAGATGGACAATGGTCACGAGTATTTCAGACACATCCAAGTGTGGTCTATTTGCATATCAGGCATTAATCCTCTGATTATCCTTCAGCTAATGAAGTAATATTTTCCCGGTTTTCTCCCCTCCCAATTCACTTTTGTTTATACTTCTTGGGGCCTGAGGCTGTGGTGTATCCTTGGATCACAGGCCCAGAGGGATTATTTTGTCTGACCAAAATGTGAAGACAGTTAACTACATTTTATATGGAGTTTAGAGTTATACACTAATGCAGTACAGAATTTGAAAAATATAAAAGCTAGACTCTTAAGGCATTACATTAGTAATGTAACTACATTAGTAGTATTTTGGAATATTTGAATAAGTACTTGAGACCATCTCAGGCCAACCTGAGTCAGAAACCAAAATGTGGTCTAAGCAGAGGATCACATGAGAAAACAAAGTTGAAAAACATCTATGATAATCCAAGGCCTTCCAGAAAACAAACAATAAGAGACAGCTTGATTCCCAAGTATCAAAGCCTGAAATTTGTGTTAGACTGGATATTATGATTTCATGTTCAGATTTCCAAACACTGAAATTTAACTGCTATACTCCAGTAAGGTCTTGTCTTGTCTTGTCTAGTAATTCTCTATTGGCCTCTCTCTGAAATGAACTCTAGTCTTGATTTTACACATATTAGTTTACACATTTAATTTTCCACATATTAGGTTTAATTTTCCTCCTGTATTTCCAGAATCAGATGTTTTGCATCTTCATAATGCATGTGTAATATGGACCAGCATTTTTTGTGACATAAACTGCACTTTATTTACTCTCTATTCCACATGCTTATGCTGTTAAATAAGACATTATTTTTTTTCTACCAAGAAGGTCTGGTGTTTTGATGATGAATTTAGTCAACACTTCAGAGTCACATAGGCCTTGGGAAGTATATTAGAGGAAGCTGCAAACCATTCTTAATTCAGTGTCCTGGGAAGTGATTTTATTTCTTGGAAAATCCTTAGCTGAAAGGTGTTCTCATCTTTGCTGTTGTTTGTTTGTTTAGTTTGAGGTGTGTGTGTGTGGGGGTGGAGTTTATACGTTATAATCCATTTAGTTCCGCTCTAATTTTACTAAACTCTAGCAAGATTGTGCATGCTCAACTGTAAAACTTCTTAGGAAAACCACTATTTTTCACATGGGTGTTAGGGATCCATCAGGAGGCTGCTCCTGTTTACAAGATGACCTGCTTAAAAATCCATCTGAAGGCTGTTTGAACTCCAACTAGTTAAATTCAAAAGAAACAGCACCTTTAGCGCTGGGCTTGAGGAGCTGCACAATACCAGGCACCACCAGACTTTTTTAGAAGGTTCTGTCTCACTTGTTTTAATTCCAGTAGGAAATGGAGGAGTTACCTTGGCCTCACAGCCTTATTTTGATAAATACATTAAAAGTGCTGTTTGACAGGATTTTTAATCATTATTCTGAAAAATACAGTTTGAATTCAATCAAGCTCATCCAATTTTGGAAAGCTTGTGGCATCTTTCCTACAACTGGGTAGGAATAGACTCAATTATTCATATTTTGCCACCTTGCCAAGAAGTTACTCCCTAAACCAAATTCAGTTGGTCTAGAGGAAGTAAAAGACAGTGAAAATAATCCAAATAGTGACTGACTGCAGTGTTGAATTCCTCCCTCCGAGCAACTCTTCATATGTATTAAACAGAAAGTAGGGCTGAAACTGCTCAAATGGGAAACTTCCTCAAAGAAGGAAGGCTTCTCACTCTTTAGTTATCTTAACATATATTTCAAATTCATTTCTTACATATAACAACTAGAAATTTATTCTCTTGCCATCCGCCTTGCCTTCATAAACACTGACACGGTTTGAATCTTTTTGGTTGTGGAAGTTTTCCCATTGTGTAGAGGAGAACTTCAAAGAAAGAAAATTTTTTGTCTTTTCTTCCTTTATTCTCTCATCACCTTCCAAATCACTACTTTTGGTAGGGCCAAGTCTGTTCCTTAATGCTTTTATTCAAAAAAATCATCACTGCTTCCTGAGTAAGCAGACAGCTTTATTTAAATCTCTCTAAGCATTTCCAGCTGAAAACTAAGTTATTTTTTTGTCAAAATTATGCCATAGATCATATCTGCAGATACAGCTCTGTTCTACTTCCTGCAGACATCTTTGGAATAAATCCTAATTGTTTTATATTTCCAGTGAGGAATCATCATCATAATTCCTAGGACATAACCACTGAGAGTGGTAGAGAAAAATGCTGTGCAGATTATGATATGCGAAGTATGTAAATACCACAAGAAATAAGTAGTTCTGCTCTGTTTTGTTCTTAAATAATGGATCTGAGAAAATTCCAACAGATTTTTGCAGTGAATTTATAAAAATAGAGATAGAACAAGAAACATGCTCATATTACAAGAATAAAAGCCACACAAAATGAATAGCAATTCTTCCTATACAAAACTATCAAAACATTTCAAACATCAGAAATGTCATTTTCACAGAAATATTTATCTTGTAGCTTCCATATTCATACTATCAAACAGCAGCACAATCCCTTTTGCTGCCTGTTTTTGAAATGCCCTTTACTACTTCTCTGCAAGAATAAAGAGACTTTGGTCCAGAGCCTATTTTATTGTGTATCAGAAGATTTTTTTTTTCTGAAATCTAAACCCCAGAAATCCAAAAGATATTGAGAGTTATCAGTCTACACTACTTCTCTTTGCTCTTTTCCTTTTCATTAACTCCAGCAAAGACTTTTTGACAACAATCAGCTGCAACATCCAGCCAACCATTCACCATCTCCCTCTCAGGAGTCTGTTGAGAATATTTTCTTCCTTATTTCTCACTTTCCCAACAGAGGCACTCTGCTGAAGCACCAAAATAATTACAAAGTTCAAAAGTGCAGAACAAGAGAGGAGAAAAGCAACAAAAATATCAAATGCACATCAATACACAAGTTATCAGTAGGGTCCCACAATAAGATGGTATTACAGATGATACAAGATGAGCTGCTCAGGTTCTCTCAGTTTCAGTCTGTCCATGTAAGGAAAGAAAAATAGTCCTTCTGTTTGAGGAATTTAAATTGTACAACTTACAGTGAACAGTGTCAGGAAGAAAAAAAAAATCTCAGATTCCCACCAAAAAGTGCAATAAACATTTGTGGCAATAATTCAGATACTTGCTCTCAGCCCAGGTATAGGCCCAGTACACTGATATCAGTTCAGAGATTACCACCAGGAGCATAAGTGCACCCAAACCCAGCCTCACACTCCTTGCAGTAGTCAAAGAGACTGAAGAAAATACAAATACAAAAATCAATATCAATAATTAAATACTTTCAGAACAGTGCTTCCCCCAACCACATCTTTTTGACATCCCTCAACTCCAAAACTGTCTGACTGATGTTCATTACACCAATAACGACCAGCACTTTTTTCTTTTTTTTTTCCCAATAAGTTCTCTAAGCACAAACTCCTCTGTATTTCTGGTAGTTGCATGGCCCATGATGGCAAGGCCAGATACCAATTTATGTTGCTTACTGGAAAAGTGAACACCATTCCAACCTCTGTGCTTTATCTGTTCTGATAATTTTGTTTATATATATTTTTTCCCTGTTTTCTAATAGCTTGAACTACTTCAAATGTGGTTTTAAACCACAACAATGGTTACATTACTCTTATTGCACACTCAAAAAATCTCTGAAACACTGCAGACCAGATCCATCTTTGAAAGAACAGAATATTTCACCTTCATTCTAGAATGATTTTCAAATGAGGTTATCCAATTTATCTGCAATGGTTTAGACAAATTGAAAAAAATTGTTCTTGATTCTAGTGGACCTTGCAGATTACAGGCAGAAAAACCAGCAAGTTTTCTGACTTGTAGGATTTGAAGGGAAACAGGAATCAGAGTTCAAAAAATCTGGTATTAGAAACTTATTATCATTTATTATTATCTGCACTCAGAAGACCTCTGTAACTGTTTTGCTATCCCTGCAGAAAGGTCTACAAGTGGCCACACTATTCTGAAGTCAACTATAAAACATAAAAGAAAAGGGTTGCAAAAATGTCTACTATCAACTTTCTTTCTCATCATTTTTAATAAAATATGAATTAAGAAACTCTTTAAACTCAGTTCAAGAGCCATATGATCAATCTGAAAAATTAAATTTATGTTTCAGGTGAAAAGCAAAATACTGGGAAACTGCATTCGCTGGCTAACAGTAGTCATCAACAGTAGAAACTAAGGGAATAGTATCTTTGGAGAAAAAGCAGGACATGAAATGTATCTGACCCCATTTTCCAATTTCCCCACCCACAGACACATTGGAAATCATCACCTCAAAAACATTTTGATGCATTTCTACTCTATGTTAAAAAAAAAATAGGGGGAAAAAGAGAGCTTTCCTTCACTTGTAGCTTTGGTAACTGTTAAGTCAACAATGCAATGGATGTGGGAATATCTTTCAAAGCAACAATAATTTACAATCTGAGTCAGGTCAGGTGCAGACAGTTTTTATTATTCTCAGTGTTCTAAATACACTGAGCAAGAGGGAGAAAATGATCCCCTAGTGTAACATGAACCAAAAGAATCTATTTCCCAACATGCTGACAATGCAAATGATAGCTATTGCATATGTAAAAAAAAAGCTTTATCTTTCATAATATTACCTCTTGATTCAACTACATCCACTCTGCAGCATTCTAATAAGTGTTTTCTGCCAAGTCCTCCTTGCCCCATGAAAGGTTTCTTTAGGGCATGATTTACAGAAATAAAATATTAGGAATGACTGCTCTCAAATCAACAGAATTACATCATTGCAAAACCAGAACTAAAACTAAGGAAACTCACAGAGGAACACTGATACAAGCACACCTTCTTTAGCCCAGCTTACCAGCATTCCATGTGTTCTTTATAATAGTCAAGAGCTAAATTTTCCAGGAGAGTAAAGAAAAGAGGAGTCCATCTCTCAAAGCTCTTAAGTTGTAATTACTCTACAACTGTATGCAACTATACAACTACAGGTATTAGGAAATTGGATATCAGCCATCTTTCCCTGCCAGTGAGTATCTGAGAAAAATTGCTACACATATGCTTAAAAAGCTTTCATTAATATTCACCTTTCTGAACCTCTGTATGCCTTTGAATAAAAAAAATAAGACGACCACCAAAAAGAGATATCTTAAACCTCATTTGTAAACAGTTGTATGTGCTTAAAAATTAAAAAAAGAGTGTATATATATATATATATATATGTATAAATGCAAAATCAAAACTCATTCATTGTAAGGCCATAAGGCTATAAAATAATTTACTTCACTAAAGACTTTGAAAAACCTCCTACTAAAGAAAACTGTGAGATACTGATTTCCAGGTGATGTAAGCTTCAGAACTCATTCCAGGTATTCCAGAATGCTCAGCTTTTACCCAAGGTGCATGAGCCAGCATGCCTCATTAGCAGTCAGCTCAAGGGCAATCAGCCATGCCTGCATCTATTTTATTACCCTTATTATCCCTACAGTATATTCATACTTCTCTTTACCCTCCCCATAAACCTATAAATGAATAGGTTTTATCTTCTTGAACTCCTCATGCTTGAAAGGAGGCTCTTACCTCTTCCCAGAGGAAGATGGAAACTGGTTTTGAGTTTCAGCAACAGAAAGCACTGGTTACATGCAAACTGCACCAGATGCTAGAAACCACCATTTTCCACCACCATTTTCCAGGTAGTCTTGAATTACCTATACAAGCTCACAGCCCTGGCTGTGCAGCAGTTATCTTCTGAGCTGAGAAAGGCCTGCCACAGGAGCTCATGGTCATAAAGTCTATCCATGAGATGCACTGTGCAACTTTCGTCTTTCAAAATCTGTGCCTAAATCTTCTCCTGCTGAAGTTATTACTTTCTTACATTTGTTAAAAGTGAATTTTGCATAAGCTCCTTTGCCCTCACAGTTCGTGCCATCTCTCTTAGTTGTCCTTAAGTAGAGTTCACTCTGAAGTGCCTGTTTTCTGGTTTCATTCAGAGAGACTGGGCTGATTCCTCCAAGTGCAACTCTTGACAAAATCCTTCTAAAACGTAAGAAATTCTTCTTTACAGCCTTTCATATGACCATTGAAAAATATGCATTACTTAGTCTAGCTCCTTGCTAGTCAATCAGTCAGGGGTTCTACAATCAGCACTACTGCTATAACCAACTCAAGATATTATGCAGAGGATTATCATCTGCTGAGCCTTAAGTAACTGTCTCAGCAACATTTTTGTCAAGCCCACATCTTTTCATCGCATGGGGTAAGAAGGGATAAGCAATGCTTTCTTTCTGTATTTAAAATATCCTTCACCACTGAGTTATTTTTCCCTATTTGCAGGCATCTTTGGCAGAACAGAATAGGATGTGCCTATAAGGAAAAGCAAAGAAAATAAGGCACTTGCGGGAATCAGACTTGATAACAATGAAAAAAAGCTCATTTTTCTAAATACTTAATGTGAATTTTGGGTTGCCACCCTCTCCCCTCCCTGCTTTCTGTACATCACTGATGTTCTAGTACATCCTTTGTTACACACCCCTGGAACAAAGCGTGCTGACAGAGAAGACAAGGGAGCTTCCTAAAATGGTGTTCCCATGCATAAACCTTAAATCTGATTATTATCCTAAATTTATTTTTACCCTGATTGCATTTGACAGAACAGCCAACTGCAAGGCAGCTGCTACAAAAAAATAATAAATCACTCTGGCTACCATCAGAGGCTAATTATTGCTGTCATCAGCTTGATTTTTCGTGGAATTACAATCAAAGGGGCATGAAGTTGGAACTGGACTCTACATTGTTTGAGGAGAAAGAAATAACGCTGAGATCCTCCTCCTAATCTCTCTCCTGTAAGTTCTAACATTTACTATTGGGAAATATCAAGGGAAATCAGAATGTATGGAGCCCGAAATACTGAAACCTCACAATCTGAGTCTCCTGAAGCACTCACTAGGAGATAGTAACTTGCAATCCTCTGGATTATGAAGTTTGGCTGAACAAAGAACACACAAAATGCAAGGCAACTGTTCTGGGCTTCTCTCCCTTTGGAGAGGAAGTTTTGCCTTTCCCATTTTCCTCACATTAATGCTTTATCACAGAAAATCTTCATTATGGTTTTCTTGACTTAAATATCTCCTGATAATGGAAAAACCTAAAAGGAATTTCACTGTTTTAAAAATATGATTCTATTTTCTCAATACAACATTTTGGCTTCAAAGTCATTGCCAAGTCATTAAAAATAAGTCGTCAATACATTCCACTCTCACAGCAGCTATGCATGAGGCATTAAGTCAAGGCCCTTCTCTGGTAATTTACTTCCAGAAATAAAAGTGCAAGGGAACATAAGAATCCATCAACCACACAACTTTCTGTTGTTAGCCAACATGTCATTTAAAAACACAGGAGAGGACACCCAGTCTTTAATGAAAGAAAGCTTCCAGAAGCTATATGATAAACATACCAACCAAGGTTGGGTATCAACCAAGAAAATGTCTTCATAAACCTCCTGGCTGCTAATCTTATTTTAAGACAAAGCACTAATGTTTCTAGATCTCTGGAATTTACTTTCACATAACCTAAAAAGTTAAAGGAGTAATTCAGAACAAATTCAAGTTCTGCTGCTTATTACCTTTATTATAACAAAATCTTCAAGCATGTTTTGTGTGAATATTGGTAGTTTACAAAAGTTTCTCTAAGTTATTCTCTAGTGCTTTAATGCAATAACACTTTTTAGGAATGAGGATATATTTTTCTGGGAAGATGTGATGTAGATATGTTTTTATCCTGCTCACAGCTGGTAAATTTTTGAATTTGGGAAATAAGCAACTGGGCAGCTTTCTATGAATACATACTTTTCCCCTTCAACAAAAATTCTCAGAAAGAAATGAGTCTGTGCAGACTGCATGACTTAAATTTTGATTTCAGTGACAGGAACTGTTCCACAGAAATAGCAGTTTATATATAGAAAGTAAAGGAATACAGAGAAACATCTTTAAAAAGACTTACATCAACACCACGTTGTGGCATCCAGCCTCTTTGAGAGCTGTAAGACGTAGCCCTCCCAACACCGTTAGTGGGACCGATTTAGGAAGCAGATGCCCAGCCACACAGCACTAATTGTTAAATCACAATTGCAGAGGGTACAGCTTTTCAGGAGACTTTTTCAATTTTAAACAAAACAAAACAGAAAAAAATCTAATGCTTTTGGTTTTAAAAACAATCTCAGTCAGAAGGAGACAGATGTTTTCATCCCTTACATTAAAATTAATAGAAATATTTCAGAATGTAGTTCCCAAAAATCAAATATGTATGAAAACTAGTATTTATTACTTTTTTTTGTTTGTTCAGTGCACATATTCTCAAACCTCTACAGATTAGTGAATTAAATAGTGAGTACACAAAAATTTTCCTTCATATATACAGTGCACATGACCAAATTATAAATACAAATATTTACATAAAGCCTATATTAAAAGTCTAAATTTTGGCTTGAGGGTTTCATAGACAATCCAGAATTCACAACTTGGAGAGATTTTTATGGAGCATTATACACACTGAATTTTTGTTACACTATAATTCCTTACAAGTAATGCTAAACAGCAATCTCACAATTATATTTGAAAATTGATTATTACACATCTCTAAAGATGGAATAGAAGCCACAGTCACTTGTCCCAGTCTTAGAAGTTGTTTGTAAACTGACAACGCTTCATAATATTGAGATATTTGAGATGAGACCCTTAAGTTTCACAACAAAAACATCCTTCCTGAAGAGTAAGGGACCAAGAATTTGGTATTCTGCACCACAAGCCCCCACTTTGTGTGTCTCACAGCAGCCAGGGTAACCAGTGGTGTCCAATTAGACACTGCACGACTCCTTTTCTCTTTCTTACCACCAAGTTTCAGATAGATGTGTCATTACACCTCCAGAGTAGGTCAGTTCTCCAAACTTAGGCTTTCTATTTTTCACCCTCCTTGCTTTTATTACCATGGCCCACCTTACTATAGCAGAGATGTATCGTAAGCCCCAGATTCTACAGAAGGAAGAAATGAATCATCTCTCTGATGAGTCTGACTGCAGCCTAACAAAGCTTGTGAGGGTAGGAGTAAATTAATCATGCAGAGATCCATTCTGTCATGGCTGGAAGCTTTAGACACCTGAGGTGGCTCAATTGTAACTAGTTAGAGCATCCCCCCCTACACTCTGGCCTGACATGCAAGCATGCCAAGAGACAGCAAAGAGGTTTCTCATAAAGTAAGGGACCGTCAAAGGATGCAAAGACACAAAGCTACTGGAACCAACAGGAAAACTTAGAACTGAGAGAAATAAGTCTTCCAGCAGCACAAATTGATCTGCTGTGTAAGGCAGATCAATTCTGTAATTTTGTGCCCTTGTGTGCCAGTTGCTGGTCTCCAAACCAACTGCAATTTTTGCAGATGTGAGTACAAACCTAGCACACTGAAGAAAATTCTTCCTCTTTCTCCACCTGCAAACACATGCTTTTCTTGTGAAAACTTCAAACAAAGAAGCATTCTGTAAGTGCCAAGAAGGGAAGAAAGGAGAGAGACATGCCCAGTCTTAGAGATTAACAAGCTGTTTAAAAAGACTTTGCCTCTAAAAACACCCTTAAATCAAAAGCCCTACAGTTTCAAGAAAAATGGTATTTCAGAGAAATAATGAGCAATACAGACCACTGTCCATCACAGTATTGATCATTTCAATTCTGCTTCTTCTGAAACTATTTGGTTTTGCTCTTACCTGTGTGTTTAAGCCCTTTCCAACTTGAAAAACAATAATCTGTGATTTAGATAAAAAGTTATTCTGGTGTCCATTTTCTTAGAGGATAGCTTTATAGCTTAATACTCATAGTCAGGTAAATTTCCATGAAGGCATCACAAATATGCTATTTTAACACAACAGAATATAAGTATTTAAAAATACTTGCAATTTTAAGAGGCTGTATAAAGACAGCAACTACCAACTCTTACTGAAAAGGTGATTTTCCACATAAAATCAAACCAAGTGTCAAATGCTAAGCACAATACTCACTGGCATCTTGGGAAATACAGGAATAATGTCAGTGCAGGAATGATGTGTAGAAGGGCTAAGAGGGAGGGGGAGTGAAGACAAACTCCAACAGTAGTTGACAAGAAGACATCCTTCTTGCTGCCTAAATCCTTTCTAGATATCATACAACGTTTTGGGTTGGAAGGGATTTTTAAAGATGCAGTCCAACGTCCCTGCCACAGGTGGGGACATCTCTTTCATTGGATCAAGTTGCTCAAAGCCCTATCCAGCCTGATCCATCACACCCCAAGTAATGCAGCACCCCCAACACCTCTGGACAAGCAGTGACAATATTTCACAGCACTTATAACAAACTCTTCCTCATGACCAAATTAAATCTACTTTGTTTCAGTTTAAAACCGTTACACCTTATCCTATCTCAATAAGCCTTGACAATAAAGTCTCTCAGTCTTTTTCATTAGTCACCTTTATATACATTGAAAGGCCACAATAAGACCTCCCCAGAGCAATTCCAACTTTCTTCTCAGGAGAGTTCCAGTCCTCTGGCCATTTACGTGGCCCTCCTCTGGACCTACTTTCAACTAACTTTGCAAAGGTAACTTGTAAGACAACTTGAAGGTTTTTTTAAGAAGAAAAAACCCCCATTTGTGCTCATTGACTCCTTGTTAGTCAAAGCTTCAGTACATATAAATTCCAATATAAATTTCTTCTGCATAAATTTAAAGTATTTATGGTATTTAAGTGTGTTAGTTTTAATCAAAACTTTTTGCTGTTCCCTTGAGAAATACAGCAAAACTACCTCCTTACATCTTCCAGCTATCTCAACTATAAGGGCCAACATACTCCATGAACAAAAGGTCTAGGTCACCCATGACAACATATATAAAATAAATGAGCTATGAACAAGTGCCCTCTATGATTATGAGTATCCAGGTATTTAAAATATTTTATTGGAAAAAACTATTGTATTCCATAAGAAGAGAGAATGGAGCAAAGGCTAATATTCAAAAGGAGAAAGATTTAAATTTGCACCAAGTTACACCCAAAAAAATCTGTTTCGAAGACCCCAAGTAAATCCTCAGTACACTCAAATCATGCAAATAATTTTGTAACAAATACAGTGTTGATCCAGCAAGATTCCTTGGTACAGAGTGTAGACAAGTTTCTTACATTCTGAGTATCATCCAGCTTGGATATAATGTTTCTGTAACGTAATCAGTTAATAATCATAATCTCATAATCAGAGAACTTCACAGTTAAAATCTCTTACTAGAGAAAATTATCATTCAGTGAAAGCTATGGAGTTCATTTTAGGTCTACCAAATCAGAGTATCTCTCAAAATCTGTAGGAAAATCACATAAAAACATCTTTCCTATATATATTCTGGCATTTATGGATGATACAGAGATTTCTGAAAAGCATTAAAGTTTCAGTATTTTATAACTAAAATCATGACAAGGATTAGTAGCTTCTTATTCAGCAACACAAGTCTCAAAATTTCTTTACAAAATACCCTGTCATTATAGCTGTCCAGATCTAATTCAGAGTCCACTACTACTTCTGCTGTGGGCCTCTCAAGCTTCTTTTTCAAGGTTTACTATTACTTCAGTGCCTTGTTTCACCCTACTCAGAGACCGGATGCTACAATTCTCAGGAGGCTTTTGCTTTCTTTCTCTTTCCTCATCAATAAAATTTGCCAGAGGATTTTAACATCTCCCCTTGAAGACACACACAAAAATCTAGCAGCTCCTCCTAACACAGTGTCATGGTATAGCCTGGCAGGCTGTTAAACACCTCACTCTCTACCTCACCACAGTGGGAAGAATTGGGAGGCAAAGAATAAAATCTGTAGTTTCAGATAAAGACATTTTAATGGGACCAAAGAAGAAAACAAAGTTTATAATAACAATAAAATAATTAGAATATACAAAAGTGATGCACGATGCAATTACTGACCACCCACAGGCAGATGCCCAGCCTGTTCCCCAGCAGAAGGCCCTGACAAGCTCTCCCCCTAGTTTACAGACTCAGCATAACATCACAAGCTATGGAATATTCCTTTTATTCCATAAAAGGAATTGGGCCAATTTAGGTCAGCTGTCCAAGCTGTGCCCCCTCCCAGCTTCTTGTGTCCCCCAAACCACTCACTGGTGTTTTGATGTGAGAAGCCAGTGAGTCCTTGACTGAAGGTAAAGACTGCTTCACAAAAACTAATCCATCAGTATGTTATCAACCTCATGCTCATCCTAAATCTAAAACATGGTATTGTACCAGCTACTAGGAAAAAAATTAGTTCTATCCCCGCTAAAACCAAGACACAGGGCTAGTCTTTACAGCTCTTCAGAAGTGATTATTCATCTTTGTGCAGACTGCAAAATCAGGAGGGCAATGTTTTGTATGTTGAACAGCAATAATTAAAAGTTTAGGGCTAACATAAAGCAAGCCTGAATAGTGTTATAACAAAACTATCTCAAAGTACATGTTTATTAATGTTTGACATCTAAAAGTTGCAGCTGGTTCTATGGTCAATCAAGGATTGAGCTGAGGGGTGAGGCAGAAGTTTTATTTCTCTCAGTCACATAGTTTATTTTACAGAACCTGCAGGAGTAATTCTCCCCAAAGCAAATTAACCTAAAAACTCACTGCTGAGTCTCCCAGCTTGATTTAACTTTGAGTGGAATCTCCTAAGAGTAGCACCGAAGATGACACACCATGTGCACTGCTCAGCCACAACAGAAATTGAACTTTACTATGGACACCACAGTTTATGCACTCTTCCCCTCTGTCACTAACTGAGTACTGGGGCTCAGCTTTGAAGCCTGAACACTCTCAAATACCAACTGGCAGTACAAAGGTCCTATGAGTATTCACAGCTATTCTTGTTTCCTGGCACACTGAAATGAAACCATTAGGTTTAATTTTACTCCAGTTATGCATGTATATGCAAAATTTTATAATATATATATGTAATTTCAGCCTTTGAATTGGGTTTTGATTCTCTTTAATAGTGCCACTTGGAAAACTGAACAGATAACACCCAACCAGTACTAAACCACTTTATTTGCTTAAAACACACAGGCTTTATAAGCAAGAACAAATGGATACTTCTAATACAAGTGATTTCTTGCTTAGATTCACACCTCAGAGATAAACGGGTATTTACTGTGTAAAGGCTGACACCTATATATTTAAAACAAAAGCAACATCTTGCAAGAGGGACCCACTTTCTATGGATAGGCACATAAAGCCAATAGGTGAACTTAATTATTTCATAAGTTCCTAAACCAGAAAGAATCAGGAGATTCTACTGCAATGACTTTCTGGTGTCAGCAGGTCCTCTCACATCACCTTTTCTTTTCCTGAACATTCAGTATCAGCTTTTATAAACTAAATAGTCATGTCTGCATTTGGCAGCAAAACAAAACCCATTGATGTCTAGGCTCCTCAGTGCAAGAGGGATACAAAGCCACTCAAGAGATTCAGACAACTGAGGCACTTAGACATCTCTCATACAAAGAAAGGCCGAGAAAGCAGTGACTTAAGCCTAGAAAAGGCTTGCAGAGAATCTTACAAATGTATATAAATTGTATATACAAATGTATATAAACCTGAAGAAAACTTAGAAAGAACATGGAGCCAGGTTCTTTTCAGTGTTGGCCAGTGACAGGACCAGAGGCAACAGACATAAATTGGAACAGAGGAGGTGCTCTCTAAACATCAAGAAACATTTACTGTGAGGGTGACTAAGCAGCCCCGAGAGGTTGTAAAGTCTCTGTCCTTGGAGATACTCAAAAAAAATCTGGACACCAACCTGACCAATGAGCTTTAGGTGACTCTGCTTGAGCAAAGGGGCTGAACACTATAAACACCCAGTGGTCTCATCTAACCTCACCCATTCACAAAAAAGGAGAGCCTGCACAGATCCTCAATAGTCACGTATTTCAATATCAGCTTTCTGAGAGCTGCAACAGCCACAGCAGGACTATTGTCTTTCCATAAACATTGTTCTGTTCCATCCCTTTTCCTAGCTCAGTTCAGGCTCACTCAATAGACATTGAGAAATATATTTGACATTTCAGGCTACATAAAGTAAGCTCCACTATTTTTTATAAAAGATCAGAACTTCTCTTAATAGGCTGCCTCTCAACTTTAGGAGAAGCATCCTGGTTAAGCATGCAGAGAATAATGATGCAATTACACTGAAGTACCTCAGTTTCAGTGACATCTTAGTACTTCCAGTAGGAAAGGAAGATTGGACAGCAAGGCATAGATCTTAAGCTATTGGCTCTTCAAAACAGGCCCTCTGGAATATTTTGTTCTTCTGCAGATCAAAATACATACTTTTATAACCACTTAACTCTTTTACATTTATAGTTCCTGACACTCAGTAGGATCACAAAGTTCATAAAGCATAATGGTAGAGCATGCATCTAATACAGAGATTAGAAAAGATGGACTCAAAAGAACATTTGACCAAGGTTAAACAAGTGATGAGAATCCTTTTGTCATGCAGTCCCCAAAATTGCTCTCTTATGCTCTCAGACTGATGGCAGATAAATTGAAAACATGTAAATACAATACAGATTCTGTACAGTGTATAACTATAGCTTCATTTTCAGAGGTCAAATCTGAATCCTTCTATATCAAGGATTCTATTTATTTCAGTTGCATTGCTAAGTAATGTCTAAGATCACTTAGAAAAAGATAGTTTTAAGCTTCAGAATTTTTCCTCAGGTTCATTTACACTGAATTTGCCACTAATTTTCCCACTTAACAGCAGTAATATTTCACATAAATTGTTTGCAATGTATCCTCAGTCCTTCCAGCTCAGCCATTTTTTTCTGAAAGTCCGAGGCTGCTTTTCTCTATAGACTCATACTTTGAAATACAAACAGCTGCTGTAGCTTTTTCTTCCCCATAAGGAACAACTGTTCTCTTCTGAAGCTTGATTTCCCATCCTGATTCTGCTACACACACTGCCAATGATATCAGTGCTCTCCCTGTAGCAGCTGCCTTGTCATGTGCAAGCCTGCTTTGGGAGAACAGAGGCAGGGACAAATATTGTATCAAAAGCAGCCATCAAAATGCTGGCTAAAACAGTAGCATTTGCCAAATAAATTGTTTCTATAACTCTAATATAGAATATTTCTATGATTTTAATACTTGTATGATTCTTTCATTCACTAAATTACAATATTTTACCTAAATAAGACAGAACAGGTATGAAACATACATTTCACAGGAATCATTATCATTTCACTGATAATTTTTCACAGTACAGCTACAAAGAATGGACACACTTAAGACTTTAAAGTGACCCAGAAATTAATTCCCTCTCCTTCTCACTAATGCTAGCTACTCATTCATAAAAGGTAAGGGGGGGAAAACCCCACTCCCACCTCCCTAGAGAGGTATCCGGTTACATTTGGAGTGATTACAACATTGCAGTTTGGGCCTTATTACAAAACACAAAGAAAATGCAAACAAATAGAAAACTAAGTAGACCAGGGAGGAGAAAGAAGAAAATATTTTCTTCTTTTTAATGTGAGAACCTAGGAATTTAAATTCCCCCACAAGGTTTGGGTGCAATCCATCCCTGTACCAAGGGTTAAGTCACCTTTTAGGATTGCTAGGAGGGAGGGTGGTTCAAATTCAAAGTCTACGGAATATGCTAGTGTTGAATGCACTCCATCACTTCTGCCAAAACTGTTCCATTTTTCTCAAGTAACCACTTCCTTGAGAAGGATCCTAAACAGAAAGCCACCAAGAACTTCTACCTTGCTCTTTGTGTCATTGCTAAGCATTTTAGAGGAACAGTAAGGGGTCTAGGAGGCTCCATCTTTGTGGCAGATGTCCTCTGCAGACAGCAAAACCTCTGCTGTCAATCTGAATCTGGTACCATTCTTATAAATGGGCCATTTGACAGTTCACATCACTATTGGAAGGATTCTTGCTATCCCAGCTCTTGTGTAAAGATTATTCCAGTGTCTCTGTCAGCAAGGAGCTGGACTTTAAAATGCATTTTTCTGTTTCTAAGTGTTATGCAGTCAGATAAGCTGCAAGTTTCCATGTTGATAAGAAAATACTTCAGTACTTCCATGATTCTTCTGCAACAAATAAATTAATGCTAGGATTTAAGCAGATAAAAATGTTATTCTCATTCATCATTCATTTCATCCCACTATGGACAAAAATAATATGCATAAAAATAATCTAAATATAGGATTTAGATCCTATTATTCTTATTTTTTACAATATGGTGTCAGGTATACTTAGAGTTATTCTTAGTGATCTTCTACAGGTGAGGGTTATTACCAGGTGGCATAAGCAATTTCATGCGGTTTATTTTGAGCTAGGGATCACAAGAAGTTTTGTTTTTTTTTTAACCCATGGTTTAAGAAAACAGTGCTATTTAGTTTCATCATTTCTCAGCTTTTACACTTATATTTAAAAACTCAGGATCTGTTCGACTTGTATTAAAGCCATGATTAAAGTTCAATACAGTTGATCATCTCTCAGATGAGTAATTTTAAATATTTGCTAGGGGCTTTATGTATAAGGAGAGCTTTTAAAAAGAAAATCAAGGTAAATTATAGTTAAAAGAACCAACAACTTGCAAACCTACAACCAAAGCAAAAAAAAAAAAAAAAAAGTCTAATTATTGTTCTTAAAAAAACCCCAAACAAATCCTAAATCTTTATAATCTTTATTTAGCCTATTCAAGCAGACTAATTAATAATTATCAATGATCACATGCTATCACACAAAACATTATCAGCTACTTCATTTTACCTTGGCACTACCACTCCCAGATCTGGCATTTAACTGGGAGTGTCAGTAACAGGACCTGCTACAGACAAGGAATTCTTTTGGACAGAAACATCTCTTGCTCATAGGGCACACAGCATGCCGAGCAAACCTTCCTCACTGTCTGCAGACAGATTAACCTAAAATAAAATTATGTCATCACTGTCAAACTATATCAAAAAGCAATTGCTGCACACATAGAAAAAAAACCACAACCCTTTTTATCTGTAGGTGGAATATCACCTTCCCAACTTGCAGAGCCCTAACACATATCAATGGAAGTCACATCCTGACTGAGCCCTTCCATTCAAGGTTTAGAGTGTGCCCACCCTGAAATACTGCATCTGGACATCAAACACAGTATTCCTGCCAAACATTAAGCAGAAATTCATAAGACTCAAGTGGAAAACATCCAGTACTAATGACTCAATTCATGGAGCTGATTTCAGGAGATGATTCATAACTAACCTATAAATTTCACTAATTGGAAACCCCTCTCACTGCTCACACTCAAGGGGAAAAAGAAAAATTAAGACGCTTCCTGTATGCTGGTCAAAAACCACAAATAAGGCAAGCATTAATTGAGTTTTTGGCACAGACACCCCTCAATTACATCTACACAACCCAAAGAGCAGCAATACATTTATAAACATATATACACACACATAAACACAACAGAACAAAGACTGAGTATTTGTAAGGGGAAAAAGGTTATTAATTGTTTTACTTCCTTAAAAAGCCCCAGAAAATAATTTAAATTCTAAAGAAAGCTTTAGAGGATGTAGCAGGAAGGGTGTTTAGCAAATCTCAGTAATTACATATTTGGTATACAGCAATATAAGATAGTTTCTAAAAGCAAACAAACAAAACAGTTAGGATTTCCCAGTGCATTACCAAGCCAAAACACACTCAATTCTGAACAAGTCACTCCTAGTTTTGTGAGAAAGGGAGAGTGGGACTGAATGTGTTTGATATTGAAAGTTTGGTTTATATTGTTGCTATGGTCTTAGTCCAGAGTAATTAATTAGTTACAAAGCAGCCAGTTAAATGAGGATATTTCAGACTTGACTCTACCTGTCTCCTTGACTCTTGCCAAACCCCACCCCGGCACACACTCGCCTGCAGACCAGGATAATTGACCCATAGCCATGCCTCCTAATTATTTGCCTCACAGAAGCTCTGCCACCCTCTAAGTTACTCTTCAGATCATTTTTTTCATGCTCTGCAGTCACAAGAGCAAGAATCTTTCACTAAAAAAAGGAAACAAACAGGCTAATAATTCATGAGCCCATGAGTCTGGGTCATAGCCAGAGACCTGTAATGTGGGTTAACATCTGACCAAACTGTGAAAGTAATTGCAGCTTCTCCTGTAAATCTTCTCCACTCCTTCCCTGTGTGACCTGGAATATGCACCTCTAGTGACAGACCTCTCTCCTCTGAGTGTACTGGGGGCTTTCAGCTTTGCCATACCCTTTAGGAAAATAAAAATAAAATCCAGTAGCTTTATATAATCCTTTTTAAAGAACTTATGTCCTATTAAAACACTGAATCCTGACCAAAAAAAAAAAAAAAAAAAAAAAAAAAAGTGTCCCTAAAGCATGCCAGTATTTAAAAACCCCCTACCACCACAAGGAGTTAGGTCTGATTATTTCTTTGAGGAATCAAGACCTAGCAGCAGAATCACTTCTTCAGCTACTGGCAGGAATTGTCATCTATGACTACACAGAGAAAATAGCAAGCCATGAAGAACAGAACCTGAAAAAGGACATTTAGCATTTTATCTCCTATTTTCCATACATTTGTAAACTTATAGCATTTAGCATTACTGAGGTGTATTTTTGTGGAGAATTAATTGTGGAGAAGTTTAGAAATACTTCATCTTGGTTAGGGTTCCTCCCACAACTCACATTAGATAAAAATAGACTCAAGACCTGTAATGTGACCTGGAGAATACTCATACTTGGGAATCCATAAATTTATCAGTAGTTTTTTGCAGGATATTGTGAAGTGCAAGGAATAAACATGTAAATCCATGCGACAGCTACAATGAAGTGGATATGCCAGCTCTAGAAATCCCATCTTGTACAAGTTTAAAATGCTCACTTATCTTCAAGCCACAGTGTATTTTGATGTTTCTAAAAAAGGTGAAAAATAGGATAAAGCTCTTGGCAAAGGTCAGATGTCACATGTAAAACAAAGAACATAATAGAAAGCTTCCTATCCTACCCATATTGAAACGTATTTCAAAGTAACCATGTATACCTCTCAGCAGGTCTTTTTTTCCCTTAAAGACCTGAATATCAAGATACAGATCATTGTGCTGAAAGCCACTCTTCCCAAAATGAGTGCTTGCCAATAAATCACAACTGTTTCACCATATGCCACATCATTCTGCCAAGTATCACCAGCCTGTTCTACTTTTAAGCAAATTTCATTATAACATAGCTCAGAGCAATGCTCATTAAAAAGTATACTGAAAAATGTCAAGTTGTTTTTATATTAAAAATGAGACTTTGTTTTCCATGAAGATTTCACACTGGTATTTATTGAAAAATGTGGTATTTCTCTGAAAAAATCTGAGAAATCTCACCTCACAAACTTACCACTCACTCCTGACACTAAGATGACAACCTTGTCATCTGCTCCATCATTCACTAATGTTGATTGTTGCTTTGAGGACTCCAGTTTCCAGCACTCTGGTGAGACCTCCAATTTAAGCCCACTCATTAATCATCTTCCCACTTGGTGTTATCAAGCAGGGATTCACAATACAGCCATTGCTTTGGATAACTTTGAATAGGTGTGTTCACCCGTTTAAATTAGAGGCTCACAACAGTCAGCTCCAACAGTCTTCTAAGAAATCACGAAGCCCTTTGAGCTTTTTCACAAGCATGTAAAACCCAGCAGAAGGTTTTCCATATAACAGCTGACAAGACTGGTCTTTAACTGATGAACTAGCCAGAAACTAGTCCAAATGCTGACCTGATTTAAACTCTGATCTCATTGGACTCATGGGGTTGGGAGAGTATGCAAATCAACCCAAAATCTGGCTTTAGAATCTTTGATTTATCCTGCCCAGAAATAGATCAACTCGTGGTGTTTTCACATTTCAGCTTGATGAATCATTGCTAAACCTATCATAGGCTAAAAAAAAAAATACAATCATTAGCTTTTCATTATGAAAAAAAAATTTTTTTTCCATTTACTCACAATTATTTCTCCCATTTTCTCACATCCAATATTTCTCACAGCCAACAGTCAATCAAGAAACATCCCTCCTTCTTGGCACTGTTACAATTTAGTGGATGTTACAAATCACCCATATAAAGTAAAATTCTCAGATTTCAAGATTTAAAAAAAAGTGGTCACTTTCAATTGTGGGTTACAGCATACGAATCACAGTACAGGAGTCACACATGTCACAGTGGTTTTCTCCTAAAAAATAAATCATATTTTTTACCAGATGGCAAACTATGATTTAAGGGTTCGACATGCTTCGGTCTACATGTTATAACACATTTTCACCTGCTGACTACTGTTTATTGCCTGCCACTGTTCATCCAGAAAAAAACATGAAAAAAAATTAAACACCACAGTACAGACTCTGTAAAACCAGGTAGCTCCAGGGTCACATTATGTAACTGATGTCCAAAATTCAATTTTTATGAATAGATGAGATTTCTTGTATTTCTTTTCCACTGTATATTTCCCACGCATGTTCTTATATGCTCTTCTCCAACAACAGGAAATTTCTAAAAGCCTTTCTATGGTAGAGCTATAATTTGTTTTTCCTAGGCATTTTCAGTCTCACTGCCCTCTTCTTGTGTAGTTTTAGTTCAGTTACTCAAAGTTGAAACAAAACTATCACCATTCTCATTTAAAATAATATATTTAAATTAATAAAGGCTTTAGGGACAAAGACTATCTCTTCGACCTGGCACTAAGTGTTTCTGTCCATCCACATCCTTTTTTTCCAACCCATCAGTCCAAAGAAAGTGCCTATGAAGAACAACATTTAAAAGGGCAGAGGGCATTTTTTTGCCCTCTGCTGCTGAAAAAGAAAAGCAAATAATTTTAGCATTATTACACTGAAGTTTCATTCTGAATTGTATTGAAACACTCCAGAAACACAAATGAGGTTGTTTAGCCCATGACAGCATTTTTATGGTAACACTTTCTTCTCATCCCACTTATAAATACCTCGGCCCTACTCTGACTTTACATTTGGAATTAGTTATAAGAATGAATCCTCTTTATAATAGTACATAGAGGAAGGATAACTGCTAAGAGCCTATTTCACTGTGCCTGTTAAGTTCCTCCACACCTTTTCAGAAATTAATTAATTGGACCAGAGTCTCCAATATTTCAAAGAAACAGTAAGTGCTAAGGACTTCGGATCTAGATCAAGTGCCTTTTCATTCTTGCCCATTTCTATGAAGAGGTTACACTTTCATAACCGGTTTGACACTCAAGATTCTCCCATTACCTGGGGAGGTTTTAGATCCCTAGCATTGTCACTTACAATTGTGTCTTTGGCAACACAAGTTCTCCAGTATTCCCTATAAGGGGCAATGCATTGCTGAGCTGCTTCTGAACAGGGTTAGGCACAATGTGCCTTAATGCAGAAGTTTGAATAAAAACTTTGGGAATTGGATTTGGGAATACATTTGTTATTCTTATGATGCACAGAAGGCTTAAACAACACAGCAAAATAGTAACAGCTGAAGAAAAGCAGGGAACCCTTTTTGCCTTTTTCTCCCATCTCTATTGCGGATCATTACTAAACCAACCTGGCAGTTCCTAGATGGCATCACAGGTCAGTGGCTCAGATTTGAAACACTCTGATGGAGCATAATTTGTATCTATCTCTGCAACACATATTGATGACGCCTGCATCAATTTCTGTGTGTCACTTCAAACGGCCAGCCAAATAAACTGATTTTAGGGAATGAGTGTTGTTTCTACTGTACAAATATAGGAATGGAAACAAAGGGCAGGTTGATGACTTGCCCCAAGGCACAACAAATCTGTGTCAGAATGCAGACAGAAGAGCAGTAGGCAATTATTAGTCTTGCACTAGAAATAACACTGATGTAAGTTTATAACGGCTTTTTAGTAACCAGATAACTACAGCTGAAATAATGCCTACTTTCTTCCCAGCTTTCAGTCAGCATGAAGAAATAGAGCCTGGTGGTGCTGGAGGTCAGAGTACAGCACTGCAAATATGCAAAGGTACACACTTTAATTTCTAGTCCAAAGGAAATTTTCAAGTCCTTCCTTTCAAATGGCATAGTTTTAGTTACTATTTAACTTTCCACACCTGTTTTGCACTAGTGTCCCACAGCCTATTGATACTTAATCAGGCACAATATGCAGCTAGAATTTTAATAGGGATCCCCTCCCAGGGTAAGGCCCCATTCTCCACAGCCTGCCCTGTTCCTAGTGGTAACTTCTCCTGACTTTAACTGAGCTGAGAGCAGCATCAGGCAGATTGACAAGAACACAGATTTATACAGCAAGACTTACGGCAATCATTTTGAGTGAAACATGCAGAGACCAGGTGACTTTGAGCATTTATCAAAGTGAAGGATTAAGAGGACCAGGGCTATAGCCAGATGGGATGGACAGCGACTGTGAGAACCTGCTTTGTAATGTTCTTCCAACTGTCTTAATGAAATGGTAAATCCTACTTAGCTTTCCAATGCCAGATCTTGAGTCACTGTTAATCAAATCTAGTTTTCCAAAGGAAATTTTAAAGATGCTTTACATGAACAAATTCTACAATTAGAGACTGTATAAACACATCATCGAACAGCTCTTTAAGAAGAATGCAAAAAACCAGACTTTTGTCAATGTTTCAGTCAGATGCTAATTAAGGAAGTATTCAAATGCCTGTCTTCAAGGATCACTCTTAAAAGAAGATGGATTAATTCTAGAAGGAACAGAAGATGCTACCCTGGCTCTCTAAGTGCTGTAGTACTAAGTGATGAACACTGAGAGCTGATGTGAGCTGTCTTCTAGTCACAGATTGTATTCACCACCATGTTTGAGTAAAACCAGTGCACTGCAGCTGGATCACATCCTACTGATGCCTTGGAGTGACTACCTAGAACAGAGTCGGCTAGACAGAGTTAAGAGAATAAAGTGGGTATTTATTAAAGGCCGTCAATAGGTACATCTTGGGCAGTGTAAAAGCTTTGCAGAGGCCACACACAAGATGGACAATAGTCCCAAGCTTTTCAGACAGATATAGATTTGGTCTATTTGCATATCAGGGGTTAATTCTCAAATTACAGCTTCAGGTAATGAAGATGACTTCACCTTCAGCCTCATGACTGAGGCTGTGGTGTGTCCTTGGATTATGGGCCCAGAGGGTTTGTTTTGTTTGACCAAAATGTGAAGACAGTAGCTAACACTTGATATGGAATTTAGAGTTGTGCACTAACGCAGTATAGGATTTGAAAAATAGAAAAGCTAAAATCTTAAGGCATCGCTACCCACAGCAATAAGGACACTGAAGAAATCAAGGACCACCTGTGATTTCTGCCTCTTGTGAGAAGAACTCCAGGCAAATTGTTCCCTTCCTGGCAAATTTGAAAGCTAATGAATCATTAACATTTACCCACTGGTAAACTTTGTAATTTCCAATAATGTCAATTTATATTCAGATTATGAGTGTGTATTTGTTAAGTACAGGGAGAGGCATTATTTCTCTGGTATTTATTTTTCTCCTGTGATTTGGAAAAGCCCATTATTTACTCCAGCAAAAATAAAAACGGAGTTGGCTTGCAGCATTGACACCTTGAGCCACTTTTAGTAAATGAAATGCCTGATTAAGTATAATTTAGCAAGGCTGGAAGAAACACAGCATTGCCTATCAAAAATTTTTTTGTTTTTGAAAATAAGAGAATCCACAAAAAGTTAAACCTAAATTAAGCACAATACTAAATGATTCATTTGCTAATTTTAGCAGATACTCTCAGAACAGCTTTATCTGATTTACCTCTACATCAGAAGAAAAAAGCCTGAGAGCTGCCCAGCTTTTAGCATTTGGAAGTACCTATTGGCAGAAAAGAAACTTCACGTTAATATTGAGCAGCCTGCGCTGCACATTGTGTCAACCTATTTCCAGATCACATTTAGAGGTGATAACCACACAATAATCCCCTAGTTTGGACTAGAGATAATTATGTATGCAGTATACAAGCACAAGATTACCCTGTTGCAAAGAGTTACAGAAGTATTTTTGAAGAGTGAATGTCAAACTATTTTACCTTAAATTTACCAATATGAGCTTTGAAAACACAGTGTAGAGGGAAAGAAGATAAACACCATTTAGACTAAACAACTAAAGAAAAAAACATTTTCAGAGAAGATTCATTTGCAAACTTAAGCAACGGGCTGAGGTTAACTCTCAAGTTCTCTGCTTATCACACTGACCTACGGGTTGGCCTGATTCAGTCGAACTTGCTTCAAGCAGAGATTTGGACTGGCTGACCTCCCAGCACTGCTGCTGCTTTAAAGGAGGGACAGAACTCTCTTCACTCTGCAGTCAGAAATTCTTCACCACAACAAATCTTCCCACTGCTGCAAAACAATACTGTAATGTTTTGTGGCAGAGGAAACTTGCCTTTTCTGTTGAAAACAGGAGATTAGAGAGGATACAGGAGTCTCCATCTATTTTCATGGCTTTGGTGATTTTTCCTGTTCTCTTGTACCTCTATATGCAGACAGAAAGACCTCCCCACACTAAGGTGGAAAGCTCATGGATTTCAATCTCTTTCAGGTCAGGACCCTTCCAAGAATCAGATCCTCTCCAAAACTTTCTACAAGAAGGACTCTACAGGGAATATAAAACAGATATTTTAAAAAGATTTTTCCTGGAATGCTGTATCCAGCTTTGGGGCCCCCAATGCAAGAAGGACACGAAGCTGCTGGGGTGAGTCCAAAGCAGGCCACCAAAAGGATCAGAGAGTGAAGCACCTGTCCTATGAGGAAGGGCTGAGAGAGTTGGGGGTTCAGCCTGGAGAAGAGAAGACTTCAGTAAGACCTCATTGCAGCCTTCCACTACTTAAACAGGGCCTACAAAAAAACTCGAGAAGGATTTTTTACAACAGCATGTATTGATAGGACAAGGAGGCTTTAAATTGAAAGGGAGTAGTTTTAAATGATATATTAGGAAGAAATTCTTCATTACTAGAGTGGTAAAGCTCTAGTTCTCTCTGTCCAGAGACATGGATGCTCCGTTTCCAGAGGTGTTCAAGACCAGGTTGAGCAACCTAGATGAATGGAAGGTGTCCCTTCCCATGGCAGGGGGGGGTTGGACCTGGGTGATCTTCAAGGTCTCTTCCAACCCAAATCATTCTGTAATTTGAGTAATTACTTATTCACTCTCTCCTGGATTTTTTCCACCCCTGTTTTTACTTAAGTGTAACAGCTGCAACTCCCAGAGAAATTGCTTCCTGGCAATAAATTGCCATATTGTTTGTATTTATTTACAAGTTAACTTTAGTGGATAATCTACTTGGACAGGAATTTTTGAGTGCACTATCTGCATGCAAACTTTTTAATCAGTCAAGTTAGTGCACACGAAAAAGAAATATATATCTACATATAAATGTAAAGTGTACTAATTTGACTATGGCAAAAATAGTATACTCATTGTCATGAGGGTAACATGAATCTCTTAAAAATCTTTAAGATCTATCATCATCTTAAAAATTATTTAATACACCATTCTCAGTTGCTAGGGAACTTAAATATATATATTCTTTCAGAAAGAATTAAAAAAACCCAACCAAGTCTTATCCAACCAGTTCTTACCACTGACATAAACTAAGGCTTACAACAATATGCACAATAAGTTAAGTTAATGCAAAATATCATTTATGAATATTCCAAAAACTGCAAGGAGTGCTACCTGAGGGCTAAAGACAAGGTATAACAAGTGCAAACTTCCTCAGTTCCCTTGCATTTTGTCAAACACAGCCCAGGTTGTGGGGTTTTTAGGTACTGTTATGCGCTAAGAAGGAAAGCAGGCATGAAAGCCTAGGAAAAGTTGCTGTTTGATCACATCAGTTGCTTTTTGTGTTCACCTTGAAAATCTTAATGCTTTTAGATTACCTTATCCATCTGTAAGAAAATGGGTAGTAGGCAAAAGATGTTAGGTTGTAATACAAATATATAATTATGTCTTGGATTACCCTTGAGAAAAACACCTATTCTGAAAGACATTGAAATCAGCAAGATGCAAAGCCTTTCATTCCAAGAGTTTCAAAACCTCCAGCTACAGGCCACTGTTTCACAAACTGTGTACTTGGACACAGAAGAAATAATAATGGGATTCTTAATTATATTACACCTTAATATTTTTAAATGTGCAGCTTCATTTATTGGTTCTACTGATAAAAGTCTTTTTTTTTGGACTGGAGCACACAACCCATTTAGAGTAATGCTGGCAAGGGCTTGTCTCTGATGGCCCACCCCTTCACCCTGCAGAATTCTGTTCAGCTGGCTTACATAGCATAAAACATCATAAGGAAGATGACTGAAATTACTTTTGAGAGACATTTCTGTAAAAAGCCCATCCAATTTCCTCAACAGCATTACAGCACCATATTTTATCTATCCTGTGTGAGAAGGCTGACAAATACTATGCACCCTCCACAAGCTCATATATCAGAGCACTTTATTCCCCAAGCCTGATAAGAATTCCTAGACAGTAAAAGAAGGGAGGCAGCAGCAGGAGATCAAGGGGAAGTGAAGCAATCACTGCAGCCAAGTTTATATGGTAGGGAGCATTGGAAGGAAGTATTTCCAAAAGCACCTCGTGAACTCGAGTTACAGAGAGTCAGGGAGCTGAGCTGCACAGGAATCCATGGCATGCTTTACCCCACTATTTTTCTGAGAGAAAACACAAGTAGGCTTGAACTCTTTCCACCATTTGCACATTCGCATAAACAAAAATACACTAGAGATGTGTTTTTATTCCTTTTTTTCTATTGCAAAAGATTATTTCTAGCTCTTTCATACTGGCTCTGGGAATTTTAAATGAAACAGAAACATAACGGGGGTCCGGGAGCACTGAAATCAAGTACTGGAAAAATGAAGAATGTGAAGGCAATATGGTTAATTTCCTGTTCATTATCATATTTTTTTCTCTATTTCTTACCCTTCCAGTTCAAGTAAGTATTTTAAGGCACCTACTAGAAATTATGGACTTCCCAGAGCTGATAGAAGTAACATATATAGCAGTTTTACTCTAAGAGTTACCATATTTTAGGATATCCTCCAACCACAGTATTGGAGAAATAATAAAAGACAGACTGATTTCTAAACAGTCAGTTAAAAAAAATCTAAGCCAAATGCTCTTCCCAGTCCTGTAACTTCCAGTTATAAATGTTCCTGGCACACCTGTGTGCATGAAGAAGAAAGAATTCGCCCTCCAGCATTTCTGTTTATTTACAAAACATTTTTACTGCTAAATCAAAGACAAAATTTAGCATCCAACTGAAAAAAACCCCTACTGTTTAATAATGATGTGGAATGTAACAGATCTATTTGTCTTTGTAATATTACACAAAAAGTTTAGATTTGTTATCCAAAATCTTTTTAAAAGCACAAACATATTTGATGATAAAACATTTTGCAAGTTCATTTCAGGTTTTTTCACACTGTTTTTGTCAATAAAAACCACATCAAAACCACTACTTTTTTCAGACTGCTCATGTAATTTCTGAAAAATATATATCAAAAAAAAAATCTAATAATACTTTCTGTGCTACTTAAAAAAACCTCCACTGAATACTCAATTAACCTTAGACAATTTCTGATGTTCCATTTGACCTGATGTATCCCTGTATACATTACTCACACCAAATTTCCCTGAATATCCACTGAACAGAATTTTCCATATAGAATTCATAACAAAAAGAATCCACCGGTATATTCTCTAAGAGTGAAACATTGTTAAATAGCTCCAAAAACTTATTTTTGAAACACATATCAATAATGATATTCATATACTACATAGCTCTTCTCCATAGAAATGTGTATATCCAGAAACCAACCACTTTCCTTCATTAAATCCACATTGAAATTTCAAAAATGTCAGTTAAGAACAAGATGAAATCACCTATTTTTAAGAACATAAATTGGAGAGCATAACACATGTAAATGAGGAGCAGCAAACTGGCCTAACTGCTGAAGACAAACTGGAATGAGCTGGATAACACTTCACAACATCATTTAAACCTGTACAAATGTGTCACAAAGTGAGCTGCAGGGTCTCTCAGGTCAGCACAGTGCTCACCTGGCACTGGCCAAGCGAGCACATCTTCACATTTCTGCACCATTTATAACACCGAATGACTGGCTCACACACATTTAAAGCAGTTTTGTCTTAAGGTACCCAAATATTTGCAGCTAATTACAGTAGTGAATTGTGAATCAAAATTCCATCAAAGCCATCCATTGAAGCCATCAAAACCTGAGAACAACTGAAAATCAATATCATTTAAGATGCATATGAAAGCAGGGTGAGCACAGGCAAATGAAACCTCAGATTAGGAAGAAAATTCAAAAGGCTGAATGCACAAGCTAGGTAATGCATGCAGCTGGACTTCAGTTAAATTCCCTTCAAAACCTTATTTGTGTTTAACCTGCAGCTGTGCTGAAAAGAAAGGGAGTATAATAAAAAGAGAAGGTTAAAATGCAAGAATGAACAAAGATTGCCCAACAGGTCTTTGTCATGGTGCAGCTGAACAACACCTTGTATCCTAGGAAACACCAAGATATTCCAAACACCTTCATGTCTCTTCCTGAAGTTACAATTCAGCACCACTAGCCATGTCATCATTGCTCATCTGTTCAAGACTTTAGGTCCACAAGGTTTTTGTCATATTTATCAAGGCTTCTCCTTAGCCACTTCTCTTCTTATGTCTTTCTCAAGTAAGAAGTGTGTCTTCTCTCAAGTAAGAGGCTTACTTCTCTCAATTTTATTGTACATAAATACAGCAATACAGCCCTCTCCACACATAAATCAGGAACAACCCAGCAAGGTAAAGTACAGGAAACACAGGATAAGACAGTTTTTCCTCTCCTTCTCCTATCAGCTTGCATTTAGACATACCATGAAAGGTTCATTCAGAATCTCTACTATTGCCCAGCCTCCTTGAGCTCTGTTCATCTAACTACACACAGAGAGAAATAAAGAGAATAAATTGGAACAAAATTAAGCAGACTGGGAAAGACTGAATTGGGCAGAGAATATACACTGAGAAAACAAAGGAAAAAAAAATCACAGAACTGAAACCAAGAAAGAGAAACAAGAATAAGGGAGAGACTGGAACATGAGAATCATCCTATGCATATATTCACTGGGCATCTCTTAAACGAAGGCTATTGCTATGCTACTTGGTGTTATAGCACTCTTCAAAATAAGATCCAATTGAACATATTAGTTCCTGAGAGTTGAACATGTGACATTACACTTGAAAGCATTTGCATTTCTATTAATTTTTAAACAAGTTATTACCAGCACATTCACTGTCCAAACATTCTAAAAGGGAAACTCAGAACTGATGGCAGATGCCTTACACAAAAAACAACTTTGGAGTGGGTTTTCCCCCCACCTTCTCTTTCATAAACAAGTAATCAAATTTTACTACCAAAAAAAAAAGAACAAAAGTGGGTTTTTTTCTTTCTACTACCAACATTACTTTAGCCTTCAGCTAAAGTTTCTTCTTACCAATCAAAGCCACATACACTGAAGATTCTCCCTGATTAGTTTGGCTGTTCTTTAGCAGAGCGGAACAAAGATGCTTGAAGGTAACAAAGGTCTGATAAAATTGATAAGTGCAGATTAAAACATTGGATTACAGCCAGCTTACATAAACTGGAGATCAGGTTGACTTCAATTTCTGTGTACTGAAGATTTTCAAGACCACCACAAAAATAACATGGCATTTTGTGAATATCAATATAAATATAAAGTGGGTTTCAAAGAAACCTAGAAATTAAGAAATACTTGCAACTGCCCTTACAAGGTACTTTGAGTATTCATTTTAAATCTAGTTTCATATACATTTCTCTAAGGGTTAATCTAAACATACTTTAAACATGTCTACAGCACTTTCTCAGCAGATCCACATCCCAATGGCCTAAGTTCAGACAGCAGGACCCAAGAAAATATAAGTTCATTTCCTCACTTAAGCATGCCTTTCCAAAACAGTGAACACAAGCCATTTTGGGCATTTTCCTTTCTCAGACAGAAAGTAAAACATACCTGGATAACCAAAATTGAAATCATGACTGTGAACCAAAAAAACCCCTTTTTTGTCCTTATTCAGCCACACGAGTACTTCAAACAAGAGAGCAGCTCTTCCCCCCTCTCTCCTTTTACACTGCACTGCATCATTCATGTGCTAACCTAGCAATTAAGAGTTTTGCAGACCTTCTGGCAACATGATGTAAGCAGTGCCAAAAAAACACAAAACAAAACCACCAAAAACAAAGACTCTGAAGGTTAATCAAAGAACAAAGGCAATGGAGTATACACACACAAAAAGTAAATACCAAGACTGAAGATGGCTGTCAAGATTTCTGAGAAACAACAGGTCAGCATTTCCAAATAGTGAGCCAGTAATACAATAACAGAATCTCCAAATGATTGCTCCCTGAAGTTTTTACATTTTCTAAATTAGTAAGTATATTTTCATTAATAAAGGTCAGAATACTTAACTATACTGTATGATATTATAGTATTCTGTATATTCAAACATTCCCACCCTTTTCTACAAAATTCTTGTACAAGATCCACTATGGCCCTGAAATAAGGCAGCATTTTCGTAGCAGCAGTTTTATAGAAGCAAGTTTTGCATAGTAACTGAGGCTTAAATTAAGTATTCAGAATAGTACTTCATATTCTCCCCACATTGACTAGCTTTGCACCAAATAAAGCAAACAGCTCTACTGATTTCAGCAAACATAGGGCCTGTTAATGGCAACTGGACTTTTCTCCCTTCCCTTTGCTCTAGTTTCACTGCTAAATCAATGCTGAATTATAAGTATGTATGCCAATACCTAAAAATCCCACCAGGAATGCCAAGGGTACTTTAACCCGCACAGGGATTCTTATAAATACTAGACATTTTCTATTTTAAAAGCATATTCTCTATAATGCTTTCCTACAATACCTGAAGAATTTTTAGCACACTCAAGGGAGCTACAACAGAATACCCATTCTAATAACTTTTCCTCTGTGTGATACTCTTCAAAATCAGGATCTAAATAGACATAAAAATAAGCTTTTGCTGTATTCCTTTGCACTAGAGTTACTGAAAAATGCCCACCTTTTAAACCAGAATACTCTCTCGCTCCTTCTCTAACTTGGAAAGCTTCTTTTTGTAGCCTTCTTTTTCAGTTAGTACTCCATAAACTTTAAGACTTGCAGATCTGAGAGCTCAGACTGAGAAGGTCACCAAGAGACCCTCAGTTTAAGTCTGTATCAATCTATAGTTTATACTTAAGCTGGGGAAATTATTCCTACTTCATTCTCCATAGAAGGGGGTTGCAAAGGAGAGACTGCAAGGAGCTGCACATCCTTACAGGTGAGAAAGGCTCTGAACAGCACAAAAAAGTTTTGACACTAAAAGAACTCTTTGTTCTCAATTACTCAGTTACTTATTTTCCCTTCATACTGTCATTGCAGCTTTATTCGTCTCGAACTTTCCAAAAACTTCCTTTTGGAGAAAAGGAAGAACCACCTTTTAAAGAAGCTGATCCCTTCAAAAATTTGAATCTAACAGCATTTGCAGTACTTTGGACTGAGTTTTTGCCACCTCATGCTTATATTTATTTAAATTTTAAAACTTGCAGATGACAGCATTTACTGATTGTTAGTATTCCATGAGCTCTTAGCCTTCCTTATTACTATACAACCTAGAGACATATTATAAAACCTTTTTTTTCCTAATTCTTTGTGGAAGCTACCATCTACCCTGTTCTCCTTTCATGGTTTTTTTCATGTAATACACAGTAGTTTTAGGTTTTGATTTATTATTGTAGAATTTAAGTTTCCATGAAGAGAAAATAAAAAGAAATACATAATTCATAAAAATCTTATGAATCTTTTTAAACCTTGCTGCTGAGGCTTACATAGTTCCAGAATGTTGAGGTGGTATCAAGAAGTGGTCTGGAAACTCCCATGGATTTGAAAGCCAATTAAACACCATGACATCCCTGATTCAAGCCATCCTTCCCTGAGGGACAGATCATCAGACGCAGGAATCTTACTCTGAAAAACTTCACTACTCGTTTATCCTTTTATTTTTTCTCTGGGCACTGATGCTGAACATCACATTGGAAACCAAACATGAAGGCTAGAGACATTTCATCTCTGGCCCAACAAAGAACCCATTAAATTAGAGATCACAGCCTAGACCATGGTATTAAAAATATATAAATCTCTGCTGGGAAACAAACACACACACTGTTGCATGGCTGCAAACATTTGTTGGCAGACTGACTTCAAGAGACACGTCTATGTTCCTTTTCTCCATTACTATCTTAGCTGGTGACGCAACCAGCAAATCTGCAAAAAGAGCCTGACTTCATGCTGTTACTTTAATTCACTTACCTCCGCTGGGTGGCCTTTATTTTGAATTTGTATGCACCACAATATTGGCCCAGTTTAAACTCCCTGAGTAATACTGCACAAGAGTTTCTGGCAAGATTAATGGGAAGTGGATTTTTGGAAAACCCTTTAAGCACTTTCTTTGTAAATGGCCACAGGATGCCTAATGGAATAAGAAGCATTTCTCACAAGTCAGCTGTTCTATGTAGTTTTCACTACTTGAACAGAGGTCTAAGGTACTTCCATTCCAGAGGTTACATGAGGATTTTGCCTTAGAGTTCACTTTCTGCATAGAGAAAGAGTTAAAAAATAACTAATCATAGAATGGTTTGGGCTGGAAGGGACCTTAAACATCATCCAGTTCCAAATTCTCTGCCATGGACAGAGACACCTTCCACTAGACCAAGTTGCTCAGAGCCCCAGCCAAGCTAGCTTTGAACCATTCCCAGGGATGGGGCATCCACAGCTTCTCTGGGCAATTTGCTCCAGTGCCTCACTAGCCTAACAGTGAAGAATTTCATCCTAATATCCAATCTAAACCTACACTCTCTTAGTTTGAAGCCAAACCCCCTTTTCCTGTCACTACATGCTCTTGTAAATAGTCTTTCCATTAAGATATCATATCAAAAACATTTAATTCCTAAGGCTCATTTTCAGGAATTTCCTTTAAAAAAAATTAGAACACAGAAGAATCAACTGGCTCAGTTGTAACTGTCTCTAATCAGAATTATTTTACAAAGTTAGTTTGCAATGACATTGAACTGTTAAGTTGCCAATTTGCAAGTATTTTAGGAAAATCCATACAATTAAAATATTCCAAATGAAATGCTAGGTTTTCAAAATTGTGCTCTCTGACATCACACCTATCTCCTAAATGATCAAGAAAAGAAGAAGCAGCATCTCATCTTAACCCCTACACCTTCATTTTCTTTCCACTCTCCTGAGCTCCCAAATGATTTTTCACTTCCATTTACTTTTTAGTGTCTCTTTTAATAGAGAAAAAAGAAAAAAAGTTTAAATCATGAACATAATTTCCTTCCCCTAATAATTGTCTTCTCTCTATTAATTAAACGAACTGTTAATCAATTTGGGATAGATATTTCTGAGACAGGCAGCACACCTGTGCTGGCAAACCCCTCACTAGAATCAAGAATGGATTGTGAGCACCAGAAATTTCACTACAAAGTCACAAATCTCAAAGGAAAGAACTGCCACTGTGTCCTTACAGTTATTAAAAAAAAAAAAAAAGGCTAAATCTCACATGCAATAGTGCCTGGAAATCGATTTTAGAACATCCCTCCTATTCAGACACATGGAAAACACTTTTACAGGCAAGACAGAATGGATTGATTTTTAGACAAAAATATAGGAGTCTGAAAAGCAGCTATGTATTGGAGTGAATCACGCAAGAGCTGAGAGTCTGATCTCCTGTGGTTTATTGTGATAAAAACCTGATCTGGAATTCCCACATAGACTTTTTTCTTCCAGTAGCAGAGGACCATCTCTTGCCACCACCCAGTGATCAATTAGATATATCATATGACAGAACAAATTATCTATGGAGCACATTTAATTAATGGCATAGAAAACAAAACAAGCTTTGTTTTTTTACTTCCACAGTCTTCTGAAAGGTCTTTAAAAAATGTAATGCTGTCAGACTCACTGCTTTCAAAGGAAAATTAGCTAATTTTAGTTTATGTTACATTCAAGAATGCATTTTATGAACTAATGATGGCTTTTACCCCAAGAAAATAAGCATTCTTCATACCTTGACAGTAAACTTTCATTTGATCATTTTAGCAGAAAATTTCACTCACTGTACCATGTAACGTGATATAATTGTCTCACATGAAATAGCAATGCCAGCTTCTGCTGTGTGGAACAGGAAGATGTGAATTGGAATTCAGTTGCATAATGAGCCACTCATACTAAACAACTTTACAGCCTCCTAAGTTATATGTTGATATTGTTGTAAATGTGCAAGGGAGACCAGTATTTACTTTAGTCTCTGACTGCTCACACAACAGGGATTTGTAACTCAGAAGAAAAACCCATTGGTGAAAACATTAAGGTGAGCTGAGCGTCCAGAAAAAAAATAGGTGTCAAATACATTCATGATGTAACTCCAATTTGGATCATTCCAGAAGACCACAGGGTTCAATAAATTACAAGCTGCACTAGTAATTCATCTTGGCTTGGAGCACCAGTCCCATTACCTCCTGCTAAAGAAAGATTCCTTAAGGCTAACAACATGCTCTTTCTTACCTCCTTCCCTGGTAGCAGAACGTTTACTTACAGACAGATCATTTTTCACTGGCTTCCAATTTCAGAAATGCATTCAATGAGCAAAAAACCCCAAAGATTGGATTTTGTCTTGCATGCTTAGTCACCCAGCAATCAAATAAGCCATTGACAAATGGTCTACAAGAGCTATAGTCAACAGCAAAATGTTTAAACAGCCAGTCCAGTCATCCTGGCAAGTTTGTAGGCATGTTTAAGAGTTATGAGTTATCTGTTGTTTTGACTAATAAATTAAAAAATCTCCATTTGCACAAAACTAAATTCAAACTTGTATTTAAAATCTACTCTCATTATTTTCAGTCAAATATCAGATTTTCTGTGTTTAAGAAATACAGATTAGAAAGGCCAGGCCTTGGAAGACTTTCCAAGGACTTCAGCCCTGAACAAGGTTATTAACTCCCATAAAGCCACATTTTCATAAGCTACCTAAGCAGATTCAGGAGTGTTTGAGAGCAGGTTGATCTGCCTTCACCACACACTCACAGCCTCTCCTCCTACAGACACTCATCCTGGTACATGGCAGCACAGGCCAATGAAAGGGGTCACCAGGCCAAGATTAAACAGTGATTAAGAATATCTTTTTGGATCTTGGCCTGGTTCTAAAGTCTCCTTACTTTACCAGGACAGCTGACTAAGAAGCTCCAGTAAGTTATCCAATGGTCCACATTAAAGGGATGACTTATTTTTCCTAAGCTAATTGCTCACAAGGGTGAACAAAGTAGATTGCATTTAGCTTCTTGAGCAGTTTAAAGAGAACCACACCTGTTGACTCTTCAGTAAGGGACAATATGCTAATTCATGACCACTTGTACTAGAATATAATTTACAATAAAAATTATGTGCTCATAGGCTCCTTCCAACACTAGCTCTAGAATTTAAACAAAGATCCCAGGTTATATTGCATTTCTTGACCATCATATTTCTCCTAATTAGATGTTTTTTCAAGTCATTGTAACCAAGTTGAAGTCAAGCAGTTACAAAATGGTTATTTGGCTAATTAAAGGAAGCAATGCAGTTGCTTCCCCTTTCCCCTCCTCCAAGTCTGTCAGTCCATTCTACATACATCTAATCTTCTAGTCATCCCTCAAGTACTACAAACCTTTCTACCCTGAGTGGTAGCAATTTGAATTCAAAACCAATAACCTTTCCCTTTTTTATTACTGCCTTTTCTTGTATTACAGGTGTTTGCTGCCTTTGTCTTCAAGCTAAAACAAGCCTAGCATTAAGACAAACACTGCTTCATTGCATACATATATAATTATGAAAGGTTTTAAGCAGTAGCATCTATTTCTGGAGAATGTAGAAATCTGACCAAGCTAATAAGCATCCTGCACCTCTTCCACAGGTACTACTTTAATCCACTTCCCCTTCCACAACATTTTCAAGCTTTATCACCAGATTTACTGCAGTATTGTGGAAAATGCAGAGTTCCATCACATGCTTGCCATCATACAATCACTCATTTAAAAGACTTAGTAAACATGTTCAGGACTGTTCTCAGAACATTTTTCTTCTTCCAGCTTTCCTCCTGCACACTGTAAGGAAATGGACCTTTTCAACACCTCGAAATTAAAGTAACTTTGACAAACCTCCCTGCTCCAAGATCCCCTCTGTGCAGGTGTGCCTGAAGCTAGTATAGCATCCAGCTCCCTTTGGGTGCTGGTCTGACACTCCCCAACAAACCAGTGGATGAAGAAAGAAAAGGAGGTAGACTAGGAGAAAGATAAAACTCTTCTGTGTCTTTTCTGCAGTGGTTGTAATTAAATTTTAATATTTTGCATACAACTGAGGCAGGGATAATAAAGTATTTGTTTTATCCTCTAAATAACACTTCTGTTTGAAGTCACTCAGCAATCGCATGTGACCTCTTTCTAAAATCTCCAAACTTAAAGAATAAATATTCATCCTCCGTCAGATCTAGAAGCAACAGTGAAAAATAAGACTTACAACTGAAACTGGAATACTTAAGCATGTTTAATTGCTTTTTCTTCCTTCCCCTCAGCTAAACAACAATTAATTAAACCCTATTACAAAGCAGAGTAGAACACTTAAGTAGTCTTCAGCAGCTGGTTATGCAGCCTCACTCTTCTGGAGATGGCAACAGGTAATATCTGTGAGGGTTACCTGAGGAACAAAACCATTTAATTGGAGACGGTAAAGGGACAAGTAAGTTCTTAAAACATCCTCACAAACTCTTGTTCTGGTCTCTAAATATAACTGCTTTCATCTAAGCCTTATCACACTCACATGGAAATGAGTAAAATTTATATTTAAGCTCTACAACATGTAGGCACATGTACACATTCACCCTCCTGCAGCACATTTTTGTATATCCTACCTTTGTTCTCTATTTCTTTTCCAAATTCCAATGAGTTTATCACCAAAATCTTTATATTGGCTTCAAAACAGAGTAGCTAAAATAACTGAATAAAAATACTTCTTCCATATTAAAATGCAGTTTTAAGCATTTCAGAATCTTCAGATCTTCCTCCTTTATTAGGCAGATCAGCATTATGCTTATTAAAGCTTCAGGATGTCTTTGAATTTTTCTTGCCTTTTTTCCAAAATGACCAGAATATTTTTCATTGATATGCATTAATTTTCAACATAAATTTCATACATATTGAGCCAAGTTTTTCAAGTTGATCAAACATCAACTAGAAACATAAGTATGGCTGCCTTTTTAAGACTCAGACAACCCACGGTGTTTCCAAGGCAATCATTCAGAATTTGAGAGCATAAGAAGCTGCAGAATCAGAAGATTGGGCACTGTGGCTTCCTCCATCCCTTCTTTTTAAATTTAGATTATTGGAAAGATCTAAAGAAAACCATAACACTATAAGAGATACTGCAATGGTTTGAGAGCTTGGAGTTTCCTGAGGAAGGGCAGAGGGGGACAGACATGATATGTCTGACTTGGAGCTTTATGTTCTAGTTTCTTGGAATTTTTTTTATAATTTTGTAACATCCCCCCCACTTCTTTTTACCTATGTTCCTCTTGTAGATGCTGGCAAGAATTCTCACTTTCTATTACAGGTAAACACAGGCACAGAGGAAAGATTTCTGACCTTTTCTGGGGACTCATAAGCAACACAGTGTTTTTGAAGAGTCATGATGCAATGGCCTTAAATCTCCATGCAAATAAATAATGTATTGCTATGCATATAGAGGAAGACAAGTATTCCATTCAGGATGTATCCTTTTACAATCTCAGTTAATGGCTTTTGAGATCATCATTAGAACTGCACAAGAACAGTATTTTGAAGAGATGAAAGCCATTCAGGAATGAGTCAAATCTCTTACACCATTTCTTAACAAAATACAAATGTTGCTGCAAAGAACTATAATGCACATCCAATTTCAATGACAGGCATAAGGCCTAATGGAAAAAAGAAAAAAAAATAAAAAGGCTCTGATTATGGCATTTACTCAGCTTCTCTCAGCACAAGAAAGGAGCAGAGAAAAAGCAATCTAAGACACCCAAGTGTCTTTTAGGATGTTGCACACCAAACTCATGGATAGGAATCAGAAGTAAGGCCACATTTGACTACACAGTATTATAGTATGATCACAGTTTGGCATTCTTGAATAAGTCTCCAGGTATGTGGTACGTTCCTTAAAATTTGATGGATCTTCCTTTCCACCTACTTCACTACATTACTCCTTTAAGTCTAGAAATAGACATTTTGTTTTTACAATTGATTGATTACAAATTATTAACAAGAGGTTTTCAACACCATCATGTCACATAATGTAGCAGACAACAAGGGACTAGAAAGAACACCCTAAGTCATGAATTTCACCCCCTCATATTAGAAGTAGTCCACTTACTTTCCTTACTATAGGAAGGGCAAAATTTTACACACAGAAGTTCATTATGACACTCCAGTGGTCTCAGTAGTTCAGAAGGACAGAAAAAAAGAACACCAGTGCAAAATCCTCCACTCCACCCTCCCAGTTTTCCTGTACCTTTCATTACTTGTTTTACGCATATTGATTATAGAAAGGCTTTAAAGCGAGTACACTACTCACTTTACTGAGATGTTCTCATCTCAGCACTCACTTGAAAAATACTAAGTAAAGGTACCTGTTCAGCCCTCAAAACCCTGTCTGCTTTTATGAGTCAAAAGAAAATTTACTTCTCAGAGTTAAAAAGATGTCTTCAAAGACAAGATATTTGAAAGCTCTTTCACCATAAATACCCTGGCTTCCATAGAAGTTAGTATTTCAGAGGCAGAATGCAATTAGTCATTAACAGCATGCTTTAAGCTTTCTTTAAAACAAAGAAAGATTCTTTTAAAAAGCCATTGCCTCACAACAAGGGTAGAGACCATTCTGGATTGCCCAGTGCTTTTCTCTGTAATTGGATGCATATCCTATCTAGTTAAACCCATGTTACCAGAAGACACTGGAAAGACTATCCTGTTCTTTCTTCAAACAAAAATTATGCCTGAAAGTATGAAAGTATGTAATGTTAAGGTTCATATAAATATACTTTTACTGATGAGTTTGTTTGGTTTTTTTGTTTGTTTGGTTGGTTGGTTTTTGTTTTGTTTTGTTTTTGTTGTTGTTCGTTGGTTGGTTTGTGGTTTTTTTTGGTTTTATTTTTTGGTTCGTTGGTTGGTTGGGGTTTTTTTTTTTGTTTTTTTGGAATCAGCCAGCTGGTTTCATGTTGAAAATACAGATTTATTCTTTAAAGGCTACTTGACAAAAGGTGTTCAGAAAAACACCACAAAATCCTGCTTCAAAAGCCGTAAGACAACAGGTATTATCAGCAGGAATTCTTGTCTATTTATTAATACAATAAACTCAACAGGGCTTTTTTACACATTTGGAGTTGCTCTGCAAACATGTTGAATGCTTTAAGTGCAGAGACACCTGGTAATGTTTTCATGATTAAAAGATTTGTGTTCATTTGAAAGCAACTTGCAGAGTTTCTACATATTCCTTTCAAGAAGTTAGTAAGTAAAGCACATACCCTAAGTAATAAATATATTTTTGGTCTTGCTTGAATCAGCAGAATGGTTTGGAAAAAAAGCCAATTAAAGACATTCTCCTCTCAAAATCACATCTTATACCTGAAGTTTAGGGGTTTCTTTAATTTTTGCAAATAAGCTATCAAATACCAGAAGCAATCTAGGGGCTCTGTATTAATGAACAAAACACACAGTAAGAGAACTGCCTAGATATAAGCTGACAGCATAGCAACACAATATCTCTATATATTCTGAACAATTATTACAAAGTTAGCAGCAAACCTACACATTATACTTGCAAAACCTTTGTTCACATGGTATTTAAGACTCTGTTTTTAAGGTACTTCCTATCTATGCAAATGCAAAGCAATTACACTGTTTTACCTGTTACAAACGTGCATATGAATACAGATGCATTCACTCTGCATACAGAAATGATCCTCATAGAAGAAAGAAGAAGAAATGAGCAAAGCACAAAGGAGCTTCAAGTAAGGAAGGTGCATTCACTGACACACCGATAGAAATCCTTTGGGAACAAAGACAGGGGTGAGGCAAAACCGGATCCAGCAAGGGGAAATACAGACACAAACCACCATCCTGGTCCTTGCCAGGCAACAAAATGCTGTGTTATATGACAGCCCCAAATTATTAAGAGTAGTAACTTTAAACCTGAATGGCCAACCTCATGTCACTTACAGGACAAACCAGCTACACAAGCAAGAGCACTTGGAAGTGGGAATCAGCTCCATGCCAGCAACAAGCAGACAATACTTCTGTCGGGAGTTTGTATCCTTGTATTGCCAAAGGATGTTCTACTGGCATTCACAGAGCACCTTGCTAATGAATTCTGGAGAGCAAGCTAAATCTGCAGAGCATGGCATTCTCTGCTCTCTTTCCGATCAGGCTCAGAAAAGACTTGCTCTCCAAGAGGGACCTAAAAGCCTAGATGGGGAAGCAGCACAGCAGTGCAAAGCCAGAGGTTGTAGATGACCGTATCTACGATGTCTACTACAATTACTATGAAGATACTCTACATTTACTTCCCTTCAATTACTTGTTATTCATTCAAGTGTTGCTGTTGACAATACTGAGATTTAAATGGCATGGATTTAACTGAACAAAGGTAGGAGATTTTGGTTGACTATCATAGCTCAGCTACCATTTTCAAGAGACAAATCATAAGGCAAGATTCCTCAAAAAAAATCCCAAGTATTTTAGAGCTTGCTTATCCCTAGCACAAGAGAAAAAAAAACCCAAAAAACCACCACCACAACAACAACAAAAACTGACAGAGCACTTAGTGACTGGCTGAAAATTAATTTGGGTCACTCTACAGTACAGTTACCATGGCAACTGCATGTCAAATGTAGTAGGCATGCTCTTCATCAATGTTAATATAACATCAGCTATTCTTCACAAATTTCTAATCAATGTAAAACAAAGCTTATTTCATAGCTAGACATATATTAAAATAAAACTTGTATCACCATACAGCTCCTCTCAAGAAAGGAAGAAATGTCATCACCTCTTTCTTGTGTTTACAGTAATCTGTCACATCATCCTAATTTCTTGAGAAAATTTCCACACCTAAATGCCACAGAAAAATAAGCATATCTAACTAGAAGTAGCAGGGGAAGGGCCAGTCTGAAGGAAGTTTTTTTTTTTTTTTTTTCCTGGATGCATGAATTTAATACCTGTGTTTTTTTACTGTAAATCTCTGGGCTAAAATCCAAATTCAGTAACACCAGTTTAAACCAAAACAAGTCTACTAGCTTTACACAAGTAAGACACAACTTTTTCTGACCTCTTTTTCAAGTATTTTACAATTTGACCTCAAAAAGACACACTTTTGACCAGACGTAGTAGAAAGCTAATGCCTGGAGCAAAGAGCAGATTTTACACACACACACATCAAACCTCAGCTTTCTTCTGTATTCTGATCATTACTTATTTTTAAGGTGAACTTTTGCTGCTTTAGAGCCTGTTTCAACTCTTAAATGTGGTTGAGCATTTTGAAACTAGACCTTTCTGTCAGCTACAATTACACCACAGAACCAAAAATGCCTGAGCTATTAAAAAAAAAAAAAAGAGAAATCCTAGTTTTACTCCTAGACAATATAAGACTGATTTAGTTTTTGGTCTTACTGCAAGGATAGTAGAAAGTAGTATATTTACTTATATAAATATATAAAAATTTAAAAAATCCTTGATGCTACACAAAACACCACTCCAAAACCAGAGGATATTCCTCTCCCCACGAAAAAAGAAATCTATCTCATTTCCACTAACTATATCAGACAGGTATTCAGACCAATGTAAGACAATTTCACTGGCATTTTACTTTACACAGTATGGCTACACACAACAGCAAGCCGGTTAAAAGATACTTTCGCAAAAGATTACCATCTCTGAAGTCTCTCAGAACATAAACTGAGACACCAAAACACTGTAATGTGGGTAGAATGAAAGATTGCAGTGGTGGTGGTGAAATGAACAGGGCTTAGGCCTTTATTAATATTCAGCTCTTTATTGAAGCGATCAGCTGGGTGGTAGAGCCCGATGGAGTTCTTCCATGCTGCCGATGCAATCCGGAGGAGCAGGAATTGTCCCAGTTCATCACTCAGCTGCCAGCAGTAGGTGCCGGGTCCTTGTTCCCATGGGAACAGCTAGACACTTTCTCTGGTCAGCCCTCGGAAGGCACAGTGGTGCAGGTCTGTCAATGAGGTGTGGAGTAGCAGACGTCAGCTCCTTACCCTCAGGGAAAAACCTTAAGAGTTTCTTTGTCTCTGTCACTTGAGCTGGCCTAGTCCCCACGCCTGTCACACTCTTAATGGATTCATGGTGAGTTCTCAAACCAGGCCGGGGGTGCGTCCACCTCCTCCTCGGCAAGAGCATCGCCTGGCTCTTTCACCATGTCCAGTCTTCTATTCTAGGGCGCCTTTCATCCCCAAAGAACTCTCTCCCACCGTGCTGTGTGTTCGTCTTATTTGCATATGCCCTCCTCAAGTAGGCAGCATGGTGGGGGGGAGCTAGGTAAACTCCGATTACGATAGGCACAGCTAGGACGATCACCTTGCTTTTAACACGCTAATTCAGGAATGCAGGACCGGCAGGATGGATGCCCAGCCCGCAGCTGGACAGGGGCCGCCTGTCTCTGAGGCGCCGGGGCACCAGCGCCTCCCTCTGCCCCCTCCAGAGCCCCACAGAACCACGCTCGGCACTCCTCTGCTTCTGGGGAGCAGGGACTGCGACATCAGCCACGGCTCCCAGCCGCTTCCCGGGGATTGGGAGCCCCACCCCAGCAGCTGCAGGCCAAGACACCTCCCCAGGGCAGGGATCTGGCAGGGCTGGGGCAGCGGTAGCAGTCTCAGGAGTTCTGGAGACAGAACCCCACCACATCTCGGGCTACGCCAGCTACACAGGGGCAGCCTTTGGAGCATTGTTATAAATGCCAAGCAGATATTCTAATTTTAAATAATAATTTGGTTTATTAATAACAAATTCAATCACAGAATTTCGATAACCTACTACTAGTGGAGATACTTGACATAGTTTTCCCTGGAAATGTCAAGGGTGAACCGTGAGATACAGGGTCTGGCGGCCTGCTATCTCCCCCAACAGTTCACAAATTCGCCCGGTTCGGGGCTTGGTTCTTATACACTTTATTCTGCCCTCGGCAATATTTCCCCATATTTCCCATTGTTTCCTAACCAGCTATACAAATTCAGGAGTTTCTCTAGTCGAGCAGAAAAGAGTTCTTTTCTTAGTTCAAATGGTAATGTCTAGTTTCTATGGATCTTTAAGGTCGATAAATGATCGAGATATCGATGATGTGGCTTGATGGTCTGTGGAGGTGGCACCCAAGGTGTGAGTTGCTGGTGCCAGCTTATCTCCGGAGGTCCCCTCCCGGTGCTTGAGAAGGCTGCGGGCTTTCCCGGAAAAGTCTTTTGTTCTTTTCTGAATGGAGGCGCCGGCTGTTTCAGGGTGGTCAGTTTCACCATCTGCTGCAAAATTTCTTAAAACAAACTTTTACCTGATATCACTTTATACAGTTTTATAAATTTCTAATTTATCACAAGAACATGAATTAACCATTTCACGTTTATAACAGCATCCACACTCACTGAGAATTCGTTCATAACAATGGGGCTCGTTCAGCATTTTATGCTGCTTCAAAATATCACGGCACTGGAGGCAACTGTGTCACTTGATGTTTCACACAGCCTGAATTTGATTTTGGGGTCCGATAGCTTCCTTCAAGACGAGTTTGTAGAGTACATAGTTGATTGAATCAAAAAGAGATGATTTTTTAAATGGATCTCCACCTTCTCTTGACAGCCTCAAACAAAAATCCTGGTTTTGAACTGTAAAGTAACCAAATGGCTGAAGTTGATTTTGATACTTAAAACCTATATTCAAAGCTTTGTATTTGACACAGCTGCCCCAAACTACAAAGGTGAAACAGGACAAAACTCTATCAGTCTTTGGTTTTAGACCAGGCATCAATATGCCTCTATATTACAAGGTTGAAGGGTTTTAATCTGAGTCTCAGTAAGCATTCCAAGTATGTTATTAAGACACAGCTAAATTAACTGCTCAGTTTTTATTTATTTTACAGGAGCCTGAACACCAACACCTCAAAAGGTGTTCATTTTCCAAGTAAAACAATTGAAGAGTCTATAGTTCCTCCTAATTCTTGAGGGCAAGAGAGCAACTACAGGATTTCTTTTCATTTCCTCTTTTTTGAAGGCAGATAACAAAACAATGTTTCAATTTCTCATCTTTTTCAATTAATTTGGTTCTGTAATAAAGAGAATATCATCAACAGACTTGCAGAACTTGGCCTAGTATTAAAACAGTGCATTTCAGTGCTTGGTTTTAAAAATATGGTGGGCAGAGTTGTTCTTGGTTTGTTGTATTTTATTCTTTATTAAACACTAAGAGGTGAGAAGATTTTGTAGCTGTGTTGCAGATCTGCCATCATCTAACAATAGATACCATCGAGGATTGTAAATAAATGAGTCAGATATTAAATATCAAACAGCTATTAGCTGTACACAATATTTTGCATCTAAAAATGGTTTAATTTTTGTGTATTTTCCCCCTTAAAAATACTCATTGTGTCAGTACCACGATAAAGACAGAACAGACTGCAGAGCACACACAACTCAGAGATTGAGAGAGTCAGGATGTTATTCTAAATCCCATTTTCAAACTTAGATTGCCACCCTCTTAAGAAAAAGCATCCTAGTGAAACAAATGTGGATTTCTAGTGAAACAGATGTTAAGTGGTCATGGATGATATACTGCACTTATATTTTGAATTATTTGGAAGAAAAAGGTGGTATTTTCTACAATAAGATTATTGTCCAACTAGATAGATTTCAAGGCTATTTAATTATTTCATAACCACAATAGTTTGGTTTTTTCAGTTAAGTAAATTATGTTTTGAGCTGAGAGAAGTTGAGAACAAATAGTTTCAATTCAATAAATTCTTTATCAGCGTGAGAATTTTCTAAATGCACAAAAAAATGACATTCTCTGAACCTGTCATTATGAGCCCTTGCAAGAAAAAAAACACCAGAAGAGAATAAAGTTTCAGTTCTGGATTCTCTAATAATTCTCTAACAATTCCTTATTCATTCCTTGTTTTATGTCTAGGAGATATATCCAAGCATTTAAGTTATGAGTTTGCCACATATAGAACTACAAACAAACACCTAACAAATCCAGATTCATGGTTTAGCTGGCAAGAATAATGATCTGAAAAACAAAAAAAGCCCTTTTCTTTCCAAAAATCAGTTTTTAGTATTCAGATTTAAAATTCAATTTAGCTAACCCAGCTGACTGGAAATCATTCACAGGCAGTATTGCTGTCCTATCCCCTAAATAACCAAAATCCCATGCTCCTCATTGGAGGTGCTTTCCAAATCCTCTTTGTTGAAGCTGTTACATTTCCACACTGAAGCACTGAGGAGCTGAAATTAAATTCAAGTCCTCCATGGCAACAGTATAATTTGAGACTATGTCTGTCATATTTTATGTGAACCTTCTTACAATTAAACAATTTATATAAGAGACCCAGGAAGGATGTTGCACTCTAAGTTAACAAGCACCTTCAGACAAGGAAGGAAAAAAGATCCCCACGTCTTGAAATCCTATCAAGTTTCAGTCTTGGCACTAGTGAATACTTCAGCATCTGAGGTGAGTCAGATTAGGACCAGAAGCACAACATAAGGCAGTGAAGGAACACGAGCCTTAGAAATTCAAGCTCTCAGAGACTTCTGCCATATGCAGGGTTTGAGGCAGATGAGTAGAATTTGATTGTCTAAATTTGAGTTGCAAGCAAAGATATTAAATCCCCCTAACCAATATCTTATAGGTTTCAATGAAATGAGTTTTTCTGTACTGCAGAGACCTAAAGAGGGTGAATGTCAGTATTTCAGAGGGCTGATATGAAAATAAGCCTAGTACACCTTATATAGTGCTCACTAATTTGGTCAGAGGGGGTATTCAGGATGAATAAGCTATCTTGAAAAACAACTGCAACAATTGAGAGGTTTCATATGGAAGCAGCATGTATTTTTGAGCCAATCTCTTTTAGTAGTTCAGAAGAAAAAACTTTAGGAGGAAGAAATAAAATCCAAACCTAACTGACATCTGGTACTACTTTCAGTATCTCAGGATAAGCTTTGCATATGCAATGTATCCAATAACTAAGTTACAGATTCTTTCTGATGAAAGTGTGTAAATCAAACAGCAAAGTTCCACCCCAAATCTAGTGCAAGACTTGTAGCTCAATTGGCATTGATTTCATTTAAGCAGTGGAAAACGTGACATGCAAACCCTAAGAAACATCAAGAGGTTTCACGTTCCGTCCAATTTGCTTAATACAGTGCTTTAAATTCTACATGAAATAAGAAAAACTTTATTGTGCTCAGCACAGCATCTTTTCCATAATATCTTACATATTGAGGGGGAGAAGAGATGGTTTATAATTTAAGCACACAGAACAATTAAGTGCTTAAATTGGCAAATGAGTGAGTGTCTGGTAGAACTTTATTTACATGATGCCAGGGCAACTGTCAGTCGCTCATCCTATCCCTTTGTTTCCAACTGGAACTTCCGTAGCCAACAGCCCCTCTACAGTCACTAGCTGAAAACAACATTTGATGTTCCTCATCAGCAGCAGTCCCCAAAACCTCAAGATCCTGCCCTGTATCACTTACTTATTCAGATAACTAGCTTGAAAACCGTAAGAAGAACAAATGTGTACATTGTAGTTACATAATTAGTGACTTTATTAACTTGGCCCTCAGACATTAAATCCTTATCTTTACTCTTCTTCCCCAATTCATTGCATAAACTACTTAGCATAATTATAGTTTAGCATAGTTGTAAAATCCTAACTCAACTGTAGTTCAAGGCCTTCTGGCACACAGATTATGGGTTTCCATTTCAGAGGAGAAAACCTGATTATGAAAAGCTAGCCTGGACTGACACCTGCCAAGAGAGATACCTGACTTTGAATCAGAGTTCAGATAAACAACCATTCATTTTTAAACAAAACCTTAACACCACATGAATTGGAGACTCACATTTCCTCCCTCATCATTTTATTATAATACTACTGTTGATACTACTAATGATATAAATAAATACATATCAAAGATGCTAAATTCTATATGAAAGCAACCATAAAAGATACCATTACAGATAAAAGCCATCAATAACAATAAAATATTAAAAAAAAACCCCGACTGCCAGGCTCCTATTGAACAATCAGTGTCAGTTAATGGCATATTATTAATTTATACCTATTCAAGATATACAGAAAAAAGAATCTTATAGGTACTTTGTGATCTACAAACCCAGCACAAACCTGTCTTAGTTTTGCTTTGGGATACTCTCTTGAATTTTACAGCTACAAGTAACTGAGCAAATAAAGAGAGCGCATTTGTTCAACATTTGACAAGTGATTAATATATGTATACAGGAAATATTTAAAAACCGAAGGACACTAAACTGGCTTGCTATACCAGTCACAACGAAAAACTTGGACACAATTTAGAGGGTCCTTCAAAGAGATCTGAGCCAAAAAGCTTCAAATAAATGTAACAAATTTAAAATGGGTTTATCAAGAACATATAACAAACTGAATATAATAGTTGTTAACAGGAGAATTCTGATCGATATAAGTGATGTCAAGAATGTATTACAAATTTTTTTCAGTTGTGTCCTTCATATTAAAGCATGCTATTATCTAAGATCGTTAAAACACTTGAGATTAAAATCTTACTGGTTTTTGCATTATTTACAAAACTATGTAAGACAGATCAGCTGCACAGACTAACTGCCTTAAGAGCTCATTAATAAGCACAAAATAAAGAGAGGCTTTATTTAAATGTCATTACTGAAAAGATTACAGGTAAATTTTCACAGCACACATTATCAGTGTCACATAATAATAAACCAGGCCATTTCAAGCAGTCAAAACCACACACTTTCGTAACAAACCTGCTCAAACCTGCACAACTTCTGTGTTTAGTAGCCTCAGTTAGCAGAGTTAAAAATAGCATTCATAGACTTCAAAAGCACGAACAAAAGTGTTTAATTTCAGAGACAACAATTCCAGAAAACATTCTGAAACCAACAACTCTTCATCCCTGCACCTGAATACCATTTTCCTAATGAAACCTAGGTCTGCTCACATTACAAGGTTTACTGGGTAGTGCCTGTGACATCAAAACTTATCATGTAGTGTGGAAAAGGCAGGTCCAGCTACCTTAAAGTTTGCATTTCAGATCGGGGGATGCTTTTCAGGTACATCTTCCAGTAATCCCTGCACACAGGCCCCCAGGAACCACAAAGCACATTCCTCTGAATTAAACTGAAAACTCTGCTCCAAGGCTGCCTTTAACATGTCACAGGAGCAAACAGGCATCCAGTCCACTGGGTCACTCTGAAGTTTATCACAGATTATAAGAGGTTAGATCACTGAACCTGTATGCTCCATATGCGAAGTCATCAGGTCTGACTGCTCTGCTCTCCACCTACTTATCCACGCTGCCAGGGAATGGTGGCACGGCCCAATTAATGAGGGGTCTGGCCCCAGCCAGCTTCTGCAGTGTGATAGGATGCTATTTATTCCTGCATATATTACAAATCTGCATTAGGGAAATGGCCACAATCATGCATTTTTATCCTTACTGCTGAAAATTGTTTTATTTCTGCTTCACGCACTAAGAACATCCAGAAAAGCTGGATTGGTATTATTTGCTCACTGGATTACAAAATAATCAGGGGATATGATTGTTATGTTTGGTATTGTAAATCCTAAACATACAAATTATCAGAACCTTCAGATGATCTTTTTGTTTACAATATGCTACAAATAATGCAACTTTATAGTAATAGCACAAAATTGAATACTGCCAGAACCAGCAGATATAGTACTCCAGCTACAGAAATGCACAAACATTAAGAGGAAAAGGAGAAAATTATTTGAAAGAAAATCTGAAATAGTACTTCAGCAACTGTTAACTTTTCATATTTAAATACATTACTTTTTCTGGAAATAACTGTGTGCTGATATAACAAGCTCCTGTTTAATCTGCAAGATCAAAATGCTAGTTGAATACATTTATAAAACATAAATAAGAAAGTGTACTGTAAATACATATTTATAAACACACAAGAGGCAGTTTATGCCACTGCAAACTGCATTTATCTGCTGACTCAAATGTTTTGCTTACTGACTAGAACATAACAGTGTTGCACAGGTTGCACTATCAGTGTAATATTACAACTTGAGCTAAGAAAGCCTTTTCCAGTCAGAGAACCCACAAATGCCATTTGCACTTGATGCTGAGAGCAGAACAGATCAGTCACATGTGAGTAACTCTGAATAAGATAGGAGATGAAGCAAAACAAAAATCTGCTTATACCATATTAGTGGAATTTGATTCCCCAGGTGTTTACAAAAGGTAATAATCTGCACAAAAGTGAAAACATTTTATCCAGAAATTCAGCTAGTGATGACACAGGATTAAGAGCTGCTCTATTTGCTTCAACATATCAGCAGTGTGCAAGAAGGGGCTGCTGAAGAATGGCTTGATTTGCCTGACAAGACAGTCATGTTTTAAAAATTTCTGTATTTGCTCCCTCAGAAATTTGTGTTTGATTTTATTCAGTAAACAAGTCTATTAAATGTAAGCCAGAAGCAAACACACTGCATTTATGAAACTGAAGCCGAATTCTATATTCTTTAGACAGAAAAAAAAATAATCCCATTTATTTTTCTGCTTAAACCGGGGCACCAAGAGCTGTTTTTGCAGCCCGTATCTGTTAAAATAACTTCCAAACCACTGATCACAGATTTTACTTTCTTCCACATGTTGACTCAAACTTTCATACAAAATACAGGACTGCAATTAAAATCCTCTTATTCACAGGCTATTAAAATTTAATAGAAAATACTCACAGTCTATTATCAATTCTGGAACCACTAGGACTACAGAAATCTCACTAAGTTTGAGAACTTTTGCCAGGGATTTTAATTCAGACTCATAATTCAGTAGAGCTGTAATGCAACAGTGATTGAATAACTTATGATTTTAAATGTCTCCTTCAAGTCTAGCTGCTCATAAAATGTTCCAGAGCCTCCATATCCTTCAGTTTTTATACAACATCTTTTAGTTTCAAATATCTTCAGGGCTTCCCCCAGCTTTGCATTCCTTTCCTTTCTTCTTGATATAATATCCTGATAAATATTATTAGCAGATGCTCCCAAATTTCACTGAAGAAAGGCTTATTAACTAGCATCTACCACTGGTCTGATTTTGATATTACATAAGGCAATAAAGGCACATTCAAAATGGGAAAGTGATCAAACAACCTCCTGCTGTTCACAATTTTTCCCCAATACAAACACACAAGGCCTTTGAATGAAGCAGACCAAGACAAAGCAAGAAATAATTCTTCACACAGTTCACAGTTGAGGTGTGAGGGAGCCACCTTACTTCAAACATGGATTAGAAAATTAAATGGAATAATAACTCAGCAATCAAAACCAGATACCACTTGTCACTCAGGAAGGTACAAGCCACAAACACTTAAAATACCTTGGAGAAGTCTTAATTCCTGCTTACCTGCACTGATGCTCCTTCTGGAATTGCCCAGGAACAGGCAGCAGGCAGGAGAGACTCAAACCGTGTGAGCATTGTTCCTCAGTCATTCCATTTAAATTAACCCAAAGACACACCCAGCACTATTTAAAATATAAACACCTGATATCCCCCCTTAAAAACCACTGGTGTGCTCACACCTGTTAATGTACCTCTAAGTCCAATCACTGTAAAAAGTAAGTATTTCTCACATTCTCAGCTGAAATGTATCTACTCCCGAGCTGCTTACAGCTGGTATGAAGCTGCCTCTCAAGCACTGGGGAAAAACCATAAGGAAGGAGAGAATGCAGAACAATTTCCTTGGTGTTTTGTCTTAGTCATCCCTTAAGTTTCAGCATCAGGTAGTACAGCAAGTTCCTGCTGTACCTTGAGGAGACGACTGGGAAGTACAAAGACATCTAGTCCAATTGTTGACAATAAACATACACTACGATATACAGACAATGATTTTATGACTGTGGAAACAAGAAGAGCCAGGTAGAGAAACTGACAACTGAAACTGGTTATATGGAAGATTTGCCCAAAACTTTTACCTTACAGCCCACAAAAAACTGTATTTAACTTCTGAGATCAGGAGGCAATTTTAAGGTTTGTTTTTTTGTTGGGTTTTTTTGTTTGTTTGTTTGGGCTTGTTTTTTTGGTTTCTTATTTTTTTTCTGTGTCTGTCTGGTTGGAGGGTTGTTGTGTTTTGGTTTTTTTTGTTGTTGTTGTTGTTGGTTTTTTTTGGTTTTGTGGTTGTTTTTTGTTGTTGTTGTTGTTGTTGTTGTTGTTGCTTCGTTTTGGTTTTTTTTTTAGAAAATAACAGATCTCCAAAAGAATTTCCACTACTAAAAGTTCAAAGCTTCCAACAGACATAGTTTAGGTTGTGTCAAAAAAGAAAATGCAGATAGTTCAAATGATTATGTAATTCAGCAAGCTAATAACAGAATAACAAATTCTCTAGGGGGGAGCAGAAGTAATGTTTAAATTTTCAGATTTTAATGCCTGAATATCTTAACCCTCTAATAGATTAAGTTGCAATGATCTTGAGTAAAGCAGCATTTTGACATTTTTTAAACCAAAACCAGATTCATGCTGAATCAGGTCTTTATAAATTCAAACCTGTCCAAGATTCCCCAAAATGAGCACATATGAAAACACAGTCCTGCTACACTTCACACTCCTGGCACGCTTTTTATTACGGATGAAACAGACACCAGGTTTTGTTCTCCAGGAGAATAGAAATTTGAACACATCAACTCAGAGTTTCACTATCAGAGATGATTTTGGTTTTGTAGAACTGGAATAAAGAACAAAAAACTTCAGCTTTCTTTCTGTCAAAACACATTAATATTAAGACAGCATTCCAAAAGACTTGGAAAATTGACACTTTGTAAAAGCAGCTATCATGTTTCACACAAGGGTAGATTAAAAGAAGAACAGTAGGACTGCCAAACTTATTTATCCCTACAGTTCTTGTTTCAAAGCCACTCAATAGAAATTAAAGACCAGATTTCACTCTCGCATTTGCATTCCACAGAGGCAGGTGTATCCAAACCCAGAAATCATCACCTCTCTTTACATCCATCTTTGGCTACTTAAAATTGCTTGCCTTGATTAAATTGCATCAACCTCAGCAGCCACAGCAAGCAAAGCTAATGCCAAATCAAAGACAGTTAACTGTATACAATATTTTCTTTAAACTGTATCTTTTCAGGGTTTGCATTTGCACCCAGGGCAAAGCCACATCACTGCCTCAAGGAGGTTACTTTGCATCCTCTGTGCACTAAAATCCCCTCACACTTGAGGGGGCCAAGTCAAGGAAGAGCAGCAGCCTACACAAACTTTGCCAAAAATTATTTTTAACAGCAAGTGAGGACTTTAAGTTACCAACCCAAAGCCAGGGTATGAGTGAAATGCCTGTACCCCACACCCCAAAGACTGCAGCCCATCTCTGGGGGAAAAGGAAGAGGAAAGGGGGTAAGAGTGCAGTCACAGATAAAGCCAATGTGCTGCACACACTTTGCTTTCCATGTGTTTTTATGCTGCTCCCTGACACTGCCAGGCTTGAAACTAGAATTAGCTAATGGGCACGTAAGAAGTTAATTCAGTATTCTTCTTTTCAAGATTACTTTTGGACAAGCAGGCAATTACAAGGATTTGGAATTCAGAATGGTTTGATATTACTTCTGTGTTAACAGCTCAGAGATTTGATGAGGCATCCATTAAGGGCACGCTATTTATCAAATAAATAAATGACTGCATCCCAGGCTTGTGAACCAAAAAGAAATCAAAAGTAATATGAACATTTGTGGGGGTTGCAGTCACATTTGTTAAGGAAAAAAATACAAATAGTGTAAAAGTGATAAATGCTGTCAAGACCAGGTATATATGCAGTTTTTAATGAGAGATATTCCTGTCTGACTTAAAAGAAAAGAAAACAAAACAAACTAAAATAAAAGATCCATACAGTAACACATTTTATTTGAGCATAACAAAGTGACAACAATAGAACCCTGAAAACTGTTCAAGACCTGAATTCAGAAAGCACTATTTAAAAGACAGAGATATTCTGACAAAAATCAGAATAGTATTTTATATTAATGTGCTAATACATTGTCCACAATAGGACATTAAAACATTTCTATCTCAAAACTGAAACCCAATATTAATTTCAAGTACAGGAAACACTAAAAAGAGCTATAACATTTGTAAATTATATTAATATTTAAATTAGATATATGAAATTTATTGTAAAGTTCATTGTAGGGAAAAATTAACTGAAGGTTCTATGTTGAAAAAAGACTTCAGCAAGGTAGGTTAGGTTAGTTAGATTCTTAGACATTTCCCATAGAGAAAAATTCAGCAGATAACTGAAATGCTGCATTTTTGATGCCATTTCCCTATATGACTACAACAAGACATAATGCTAATAGAGCAACCGGACCAAACAGGACAAGATTTGCCTATTTTCCTACTGTATGGAAGATTATAGAACAATCTCTACCTAATCACTTCACAAAATAGTACAAAATTTAAGATTTTTATCACTGAAACTGATACCCTATTTGTATCCCTTAATTCAACCCTGTGACGTGTGTAAATAATATTGCCTTGTTTCATACATGAGAAAATAAGGTATGGGGGGAAAGGTTCCTCTAAATCCAAATGTAGTGAGGAAGTGCAACACAAACATTTTGAAGAAGCTGGAGTCCAGATCTGGATTGTCCAAATACAGCTTTGTATATGATTGCAGATGAGCCCCCCAGAACACTGCCAGTGTTCTGACACTGTAAGCATAAGATGAACACACACAGACTCTCCCCATCACAACAACTTTCACACATGGAAAGCAAATTAAAGTATGAAAATATTTTCTCAAGAAGCGAGGCTTTATAATCGTGGCTGCCATGCACAGTGCAGAGCATAACATCTTGCAGAATGTAAGGGTATTTGTTGCACAGCAATTTCAGCTCTGTTGCCAGCTCGATTATCACCATACCGTGCTGGCAAGTGCAGCTTTTTCTGTATGAGAACATCTCAGAGCAGATTTCATTGTTGCTAGGGAGCTGCACAGCTCGAGGGCCCTGAAGGAAGAACAAATGCTGCAAATTGGTGGTACCCAATCAACAGTCAATCTGTTTAAGGTCCATTACTTCTCATTACCTTTTAACCATTATTTACTTTCTATTAGTTCAGACAGGATGATTGTAAAAAGGATGGCTGAAAAGGGCCAACTCAATAGGCATTTTTTCAAGCCAATCCTAATTATTTTTGGTATCATTACATCGTCCATCAAAAGATAAATACATTCTCCAGTCCAAACTGGCTTTGTGTCTAACTTTGCACCAGCGACTTGTGAACATGTTTGGAATGTGACGATGGGAAGGAAGGACATGCACTCTTTCATACACAGCTCTCAGTATTATTTCACTGTTCAGGACGTCCAAACTATGAAGCCAAGGGCTGCAAAATGGAGTCTTTTATAGGATATTCCTACTGAAAATTTAGGGCAGGATTTTTAGTGTAATGTTTTGATAATGGTTTAAATAATAGAGGAAAGGACTTTTCCACACCTGTGTGAGGTTAACAGAGTGTTTCTTGAAGGATGAAATCTTCCTGATTCTGATTTCCAGTGCTGAGCTCTGCCATGTTAAATAGAACTGTATAAGGTTAAAAATGGTTTCCTGAATTCATGTCCAAATTCCCAGCTCCTAGGTGTCTTCACAAGCCATGTAATTCATTCATGCACTTATTTGGGTTGGGTTGGAATGACTGTACCACTGTAGCAACCTACCACACGTGGTGATAGAACCGCTCTGGTGCTGCAAGGTGGATTTCAGAGTCAGCCACGTCTGTCATTTCACAGAGAGGACAGAACAGGACTGGAGAAGGAAGGGGGATCAGCTGTGTTCCTGTTATATACTCTTGAGGAGACTGGCTGGAAGATACAGTCCTGAACACTGATCTCTCACATTCAACTACCTCACTGTGGTAAATACCAGCCATCATTAGTCAGTGAGGTTTCAGAGAAAAGAGACACTTCTTCCCAAAAACACCTCTTAATCTTTGCATGGGAGGAAAATAACAAAACAACCCAGGATTAAAACCCAAGCTGCCCATGTGTCTTATTTACAGGAAACTTTGATGTCTTTTCTTCATTTTTTTTGTGCAGCAGAACCTTCTTAAATGGCTGATGAAATTCATTTGTCCTGACACAGATGGGATCTGGGATATGAAGTGCCTCAGCTAGCAGTAGATCAAATTATTAGTTCTGTATTCTGCAAAATCCCCTCACTTAATTCTGAATTTTTCAAACCCCTAATACCTTTCAATTTGAAGTTTAGTCTGAACTTATATTTTCTATGAGAACTTTTAGATGCTTGGAATTCATACTCAATATATGAGCTGCATTTTGCATCCATCTGATTCAAGTGTACTTTATATAAGATTTAGATATTAATGCCTCATTATCTGCTTTTGTTCTTACCTTCTTATAACACTTCCATTGCTGAAATGTCATGAATATTTTAATGCCTAATTGTATCTGCATTTTCATTTATTGGTTCCACTTTCTGAAGGCGTTACTGGAATTCTGCTCTTCATCCCATGGTATTCTCGGCACAAGTAACTTTGCACGGAACCTCTTAGCAGTGCATTAAAATCTTTACCAAAGATGAAGTCATTTTCAGACACATGACTTCAAAGTATTTCTTTTTAACCTTTGTCCCTCTCTTCACAAATCATCTCCTGCAAAAATTCCCACTTAAAAATCTTCACCTGTTTTTCACCAGTATAATAATGCATTAAAAATGCAATATACTTCCCTTTTAGTAAACCTGGTTAGTGCCCCAATTTGAGGTTTTACTGTAAAGCACATGCACACATTCACAAAACACAGAAGATAGCTCCAGACCAGTGAAATGTTGCCCTGCGTGTTTACACACCTTGTAAGATTTGAGCAGTGAATGCCAAGCACAAATTCAGAATGCCATTAACACATTTGCTGCTCCTCTAGCATGATCTTAACAAAAGTTTGCTCTTGTTTGATTCACAGCTGCTGATTGATAATATAAATTACATACAAGAGCCAAGAGAGTGTGAATTGACCGGACTGCAGTAAAACTATAAAGAATATGCATAGCATTTAGCAAATTATTTTCAACATGAAAAATATTTTAAACATAAGCAGTAGGAATTGCTCTGCAGAAAGCCATATCCTTTATTTATGACAAAGAGTCTGCAGATTCCAGCTTTTTCATTCCCTCTGTCAATGCAACACATGAGTTATCTCCTGTCACTGTGAGTGCTCACCAATTCATCTTCAGCTGCAGCCCTCTTCTAGAACATGTCACTGCTGTGATTATGTTTCCCTCAGATGGCTTTCCTGTTATTATGCTCTCACATTTGGATTTGTATCTTAATTACACGTTAATATTTCTCTATAAGGAAGGGGGTGAATCAATCTCATGAATTAATAGTGAACAGAGAGATAATCCAGGAAGGATAATGCATTGATAGAAGTGCTCTCATGGGATGTATTCTACAAGATTGAAAACAACAGCTCATAAAGAAATGCACTGATTAGAAGTGATTGAAAGGGCATGAAAGTTGAGGCTGGGCAGAACAGACCAAAGACAAAGTTTACTTAAATTGAAAGATGAAACATATTAATTTATATTATTAATATATTAATTCATATGAAATTTTGAAAAAGTTAAAGTGATGTCATTAAAACCTACTTAAATTATTTAACAATAATTATGGATGCAGCTTTCTCCAGAATCCTTTTCATTTACCTTGGCATATACTAGAGGTGATGTAAAGGATCACTTCCAATCACTTGCAATTCCATAAGAAGGGTTTTCCAGAACTTGCTGTGTTCTACTAAATAACTTCCCCTCTGCTTTCCAAGACAGTAGGAACCATAATCAGGGCTAAACTGAACTGCCAAGTAGTCAGAAAAAAAAAAAGGTAGGGAGAACAAAAGATAGAATAAGCATGACACAGGCCAAAATCCACATACTCATGGTAGAATTTTCCTCTAATTGGAAACATGTAGATAAAGATCCATTTAAAATAGACTTGTAAAAAATAATCAAATTGGAAAAAGAAATTTTGCTGTTCTATTTTCATTTGTTTTTATTGTTGAGAGAACCATGAAGGTTATTTTGGTGGGTTTTTTTTTTCAGATCAAAACTTCCCAGCATTGTTTTGCCTTTGTTTCCATAAAAGGGCAAGATTGTCCTAGAAGCTTTGGTAAATTAAGGAGGAAATGGCAGATGGTTTGTGAATACAAGCAGTTTTGAAAAACAAGCTTCAATGAAAATTTACTTTCAAGCAACTGCTCCCAACTCCAATTGATCTCCTGTGCGAAGTAAGGAGATAATGCTTTTGTGCTTTTTATTCCAAATATGGCTTATAAAAGAAACAGAAAAAATAAATTATTTAGAACCAAGAATTCTAAATAAAATGTATATCTATCTCTTAAGTAAAAGCTGATCATGTATTTGTAAAGAAATCTGAAAACATCCCAGAATCATTAGGGGGAAAATTAAAAATAAAAAAGCAAACGGGAACAAAATGTGTCATGGAAGACAGTGAATACTGTCATTAGGGTTGTAAGTCTATTATTATACATGCTTAGAATTATCTCTGAATAATTACAGAGGAGGCAACAACAGGAATTCCAGCTTGTGCTGCGATCTAAATTCGGTTCAGATATCTGATATTTCAACACTGTTTCATCAAAAACTGTTACATGAGAGTAGACTTAGTTTTGTTTCTTATGATCATTCCATTCAGATTTAAAGAGAATTTATCTGACTTTAATCTCCTCCTTCATTTAAATAGTAATAATTTTCCATATCTAAACCATCTAAAAACATCCAAAGCACAGAAAATGTGATTTTCATAAAGAGATTTTCAGATTTTAGCTAGAAATACAGCAATCAAAGCTAGAATTTTCTTCTCTTGTACTGGTGTTGTGTTTCTAGTTACTTATTCTTGATATAGAATTTTTTTTTTCAATAATGAGCTTCCTATTGATATACTTTCTTCTCAGTATTTGCATTTTTGAAAACAATAATGAATTAGAGCAGGAACGGCAAAAAAAAAAAAAAAAACAACAACTTTTATCTGTTAATTCTACTTCTAGCTTGAGTTTATGAAGGCGCATCAAAGACCATCTGAAAACTTTTAGTTCAAATCTTTCCCAGTTGCAGCTTACTTTGCCCATTTCCATTATTTAAAATCTGCATCATTAAACCTCTAGCACATAAAATAAACATACAATTTCTAAGATGTTTAAAATGTGATATCATATATCTGTGTCTGTGCACACTCTCTTGTTTTCTTGCTTTGAAGTAGTTGCACAGTCCAGAATGAAAGTATCACATGTTTTCACTGGAGAGACATATAACAAAACCATTAAAGAGCTTTTAAATCATTAAAACCTTCATATATTTTAATATACTCCTATTTTTTTTTACATCAAATAATTATGACTCAACTTTAATATATCATTCCTTTATGGAATTATAAAAGATCAACAACAAAGTCCCTCAACACAAAAATGAGGGATCCAAAGAAGCAGTCTGCAGAAAACCCAAGGACTAATAGGCTCCTCATGTGTGCAAACAATATGTTTTCTGAAAGGCTCACAGATAAGAACCTTTAAATAGGCTATTTATATTGCTGGGTACTTATGTTCTTGTTTCTATTTGCAGTACAAAACATTAAGCTCAGAATATTGTCCAGTAACCCAGGTGTTGATGGAAAAACAGAATGCAGTTATATTATTCTAGTATCTTCTAGCCAGGAAGAAGAAATACAAGTTGAAAGTAATTGAAGCTAGTATCAGAGGGAAGTTAAAAGCACAAAGTAATATGAAAAATTATCAACCTTCCACCAACAAAATATTTATAACTAGGTGTTGGGCTCCAAAGACCTCTCAGTCATTCTCTACTTCTTTCAAAACACCAGCCAAAGGTCTGGATCCTCATTTAAATGGGATATGTATGAAGGAAACTTAAGAACTTATCAGAGACTTATCATCATCATTTGCAGCTCAGTTATTAAGTTGCATAAAGAACACCATCCCATTTCCAAAGCTTTCAGTCTTGTTTGTTTGTTTTAATTTTTCATTATTTAGAGTTATTTTTCCGTTTATTTTTGTGACCAGCTTCCTTATGTCCCTTGAGTGTTACTTGGGCTCAGAATCTAAAGTTTCTAGCTCAGCTATAAATAGGAAATTTCAATTAAGCATATTTTAGAATTATTTTAATGATGCCAGCAAAGAGTTTTTTTGTCTTTTGGAAAGTGTTTTCCCCTCATTCTCAATGTATTTATATGCTGAGACCTTTGCTTAGTACTTACACTCCTTTTGTACTGAGGATTTCTTACACTTTTTAAAAGTGTTTCCATCTGCCACAAGGCTCCACTTAATGCCATGGTGAGTAATGGCATACATTCCACATAATTATTAATTAGTGGAAAGATCATGTAAGCTCGGATTTCCCAAGATTTGTGCAATAGATTCTGCAGTGTAGCTTTAATGTTTTATCCACCCTCTAAATTCACAGAGATTTGGGGGAAATAAAGAAAAACACAAAAGGGCCAATCCTTGGACTTTTTCTTTCTCTCCCCCCTTTCTCCCACTGGAGCTATGCATCCACCAGAGGGCAATGCTGTCGCTGAGAAGCAGCTGATTCTTAAAAATTCAGAACTTCACTTCATCAAAGCACTTATATAAATTACATGAGTAACCAGAGACAGAGAAAACCTGATCTAGCAGTACATTAGAATGATTTTTGAATGGGGCAAAAGGAACTGATGAACAGGATCTCACCCAGAATGAAGGGGTAAAGCTGTGAGACAGAGTGGAAATTGGAGAGGAGAAAGCACATCTTACCCTAAAAATTTTACCTTTGTTGAGAATAGAGGCTAATATATTTGAGAGAAGAGCTCTAATTCAAATTCTGGCAGCTTACCATGATATCAGTAGGATGTGACGCTTCCCCATCTCACTCAGCTTTGGTGGTTTCACTCTACTTCCTATCAACAATGTCCAAAAAAGTCATTGCTGCCTGCCAGAGCAGCTACAAATGAGTTCATAGTCTTAATATGGATTTTATTTAGAGTCAGAATGATAAAACTTTGCAGACTCAAGCTGGTACTCCTCTTGGCAGCTGTGAATGCACCTGATAAATACAGAAAGCAACTCACCTCCATAAATACAGGAATTGTTCAAGCTTGCAGGAATCGTAGCAAAAGATGAAGCACTCAAGCTACACTAGCTACAGCAGCGCGAGAAATCTTTCATTTAAAACCCAGGAAACTTGAAAGAGAATCAGTGACTCTCATTTAACTTCTCCCCACTTCCAGGACAGCAGCTTTGAAAGGCCAGAGTTAAATCCCAACCTGACAGGCTGACACTGCTTTGTCAGTAGAACAGTGCCGACTGCAGTGGTTTGCAATCAGGTGTGAAAGTGCTAATGGCAGTTTTCATCACAGCCCAGTTCCTCAGACTTTAAAAACCTTACAGTTCTCTTCTCTTATACTATAAAAAAGAAACATTCACTGTTTTATCTATATTTCTTTTTATTTCATGGAGAAATGGCTGGTTAGCAATGAGGATTCCAAAACCGCTTTTTGCAAATTTTTGGTTTACTCTCTAATTAGGGTGCCTTAAAACCACAAGCATTTTAACTTTTAGCTAAGTACAAATTTCCCAAATCTAAAGATGTCTCTTCTTGTCCTTCCATTGGTCTAACAGGGCAGAAGCCCAATGAAATTTTATAAGTTTTACAGGTGTAGTATAAAATTTTCTATGCCTATCATCAGAAAATTGCTATCTAGCAATAGAACATACCTATTCCTGTAAAACTAATCAGAAAATCTTTACATTAGTCTCTTGACAAATAGACATTCTGAGGTACAACAGAACGGCCCTGGAAGCCAGCCAGCTGAAGGAGAGACCATGGTTTGCTTGTAATGTTTGTACTCAAGATTTATTAAGCAGAGGGATGTGTGTTATGAATAAGGAATTGTGGCATTACCAATACTCACATCCCTGCCACTGTGCAGTGATTAGTCCTGCAACAAACCTTTATCCTTTTCAGATTAGTCTGTCTTCTTGGTGACAGAGCAAACCTTGGGGATCAATCCATTGCCCTGGTCTTGGAGGGTAGGCCAGGTCACACATCAGGTCACACATTTCAAGGATTCAGTGTAGTTAGGCTGCTACTTGTTATAGCAGACCTAACATCTCATTTTTGGGCTGCCAAATCATATCCTAGTTAACAGCAAAACAAAACAAAAAACACCCACTCTCACCTTCTTTACAGATGCTTGTTTTCCAGTGTCCTAAAAACCTATTTAATTCCACTGAATATGCAGTCTGATGGAAACCTCTCTGGAAAATGCAAGTAAACTCCATGAAAAAGGAAAAAATAGCTAGCTGTAGTGAACTGAACATGACGGGACCCATACTTTAACAGAAGTGAAAAAGAAAAAACTGATTAACAAACCTGCCACGTGAAATGCAACTGAAATGAGCCTCTTGGCCTGGAATTTTTTAACTGGTCATTCTAATTGTTCTGTTAGAGTACAGCTCTCTTTTCATCAGCACTTTTGTTGGTTTTCTAAAGCTAAGTATTGCAGATAAATAAATCACAAGTTTCCATGAAGTATTTAGGATTTCAAGTCACTTGGTATGAATCACGCTTAGTTCTGTAAAATTAAAACAATTATTTGGTTACTCCACTCCATTGCAAAACACCAAAACACAACAGCCAGTCTTAGCCCCAGTTCATTAGACCTGTTCAGAGAATCACTAATTATAAAGTTCAGCAGTTTGATGGCAGGATTCATTCATTCAGTTAATGAAAATAATACCTGAAGTCTGTGTGGGGCCAGAAAGATAAGTTTGATTCACAGTTCTATTTCCACTCTTTACCTCTTCCCTCTGATTTGTTGTATTTCTCAGGTGAACTTTTCCATGTTTAGAGATCTGGCCAGTCAAATCATTCACCTGTCATTAATTTATTTCTTCTGTCCTTCTGATTGTCTATTTCAACATACTGTGTGAGATTTTATGCATTATTTGAGGTTGCCTGAAAGTGTAGTTTCCTGCTATCATCTAGTGTAGAAGCAGATTAAAAGTCACCACTGTATGCTTTCCACATGTTTAAAACCTTTCAGGACAATCCTGTGCTGGTCATATTTAAAGAATCCAAGCCTATAGAGTGGAGAAAAGAATACAGGATCTGATTCAATTTTTGTAAAAGTTACAAACACACACAGAACATCAACTGCGAAATCAACATTGGGGTTAAAATTTACAGTTCTATAAAGAGGTACTCATTTCTTGCCTAATCCCCAATTGGTTTGACAAGGACCTGCAGTATGTTCTGAAAAGTGGGGTTAAGTTAGATCAGATGAGGCACTCGCAAACAATCAGGAAATGATTTTGAATTGTAACTCAATGCAGTTATTAAATATAGAACATGGCTAGGAATAGGTCATTTGGGGTTTAAGCTACCTGACTACATTTCTGTGGTTAATAAATATATACTTAGGGCTAAAGAGGTTGAAGCTGGTATTTATTTTACATTCTGTACCTTAGTAGCAGTGTCCAACAGGCATGTTTTATGGAATAAAACATTGCAACCACTCATCCCATTACGCTGATTTTGTTACCTCCTATATCTGCACTACAACTGCACCTACTCTATAAAACTACTGATGCTCATCTGACATACAGCCAGTATAAAGATTTATAAAGTGCAGCACAATTCTGCTATTCTAAAAGTAAAATAATATAAAAACACAAGCAAATATACATACACATGTGATTTTTTTTGATTTGAAATGCAAAATTAACAACACTATTGATGATCAATATTCTCCTAATTTCCCTAGATTAAAAAAGAAAAAAAAAAAAAAAAAAAGGCTACCTATATAGCATTATTCTGCATGAAGGAAACTTATGAACTAAATAGCTGTCATCAGATACTTGTCACGTAATAAAAACTATGAATATTTTGATACTAAAATCAAAACTGCAATTATACTTTTAACTGTGACTCATTTCTGATTTAGATTGTTGTGATTAAGGATGTTTCTTTTTGCATACAAATTATACATTGAGTTTGCAGACTGTGTGAGAATTAGGAAGGCCAAGATAGACATTGCTCCTAAGTGCTTGGACTTTGTGGTTATTTGTGGGGCTTTTGGGGGTTTTTTTTAGAAAAAACTAAATTAGATTTAGAAATCACAGTGAATTCTTTCCCTGGGCCAAGAATTCGATGTGGGTGGTTGAATGAGTGGAAAACAATTTTTGCAGAGGAAAAAAATTGAGAATAAGTAGTTTTACTACAATACTCCAACTAGTATTATCCATCACACTGAAAGGAAGTGGAATAAACACTGCAAAGCAATGCAAATGTAGTAACTTACATAAACAAATCAATACCAACAGACTGCTATTGCAAGGCTGAATTCATACAGCTCCTTTTTATTAAAAAAAGGTCACTGCTCCCTAGTCGACCACTACCTATATTTAACAAAGATGGACCAAGTTGCAAAGATAGTAAGTTTCCATACATTTAATATTTAGGCACATTGAAAGGAGTGAGATTTTCTGAAACTTTCCTGTCTGACAATTTAGGAGCCACTCTGGCTGCCAGATTTGCACCACCAGAGATTTTCATTGCTGGGACCCCTTCCCCCTGGGCAGCTCTAGAGAAGTCCCAGGTGTCCCATGTGGCTCCCCACACACCCCATTCTCACATTTACACAAGGTTTCCTACACCAGTCCCACAATGGATCCTAAAAGCAGTTTAATCATGGCACAGTAACACAGAAACAACTCGAGCTGCAGCCCTTTGGGGACACCCCGGACATTTGTACCCTCACAGTGTGTGTGAGCCATAGTCAGGGCTCTTCCTACTGAGCTCCTGGTGTGTCCGAGCTCCTGCTGTGTCCTGGCTGCTGTCACAGCCCCCGTGCCCTTCCTGTGCAAAGGGCCGGTGCCAATCCACAGCACTCGTCACCCAGCCTGCAGCTCCCACCCAGCTGCCTGCACTGGGTGTGTTCCTCAACACCCAGGAGGATTTACTCCTTAAAAGCCTCCTAGAACCTCTCAGTAAGTCACCGAACTGTCTTGTTCCAGGCACGCCTTCATTTCTTGCACACACATAGCAATTTGTGTCCCACTGGCCTCTCACAATATCCCTTACAACCAAAGCCCAAAATTCACTGACCATTTCCAGTAGTAAAGCAGCTCAAGGAAACAGCTTCATTCCTCACCACAGTACGCTGACACCATCAATATCCTGATATCTTAGCTGGAGAGAACATTTTTTGTCCAGACTCTCTCTGAGAAGAAATTTATTTCATCCTCACCTCTAACAACAAGGGCTCAATTATTCTCTTCAAGTTACTTTCTGCCAGGGCTTCAGTTCTCAAGTGCTCATCCATACAAACATGCATCCTAATCTGCATTTGTCACTGTTATTTTTAATATGTAAGCCAATTATAGTTAGCTTTAAATAGAGAAGCCTAATGAGAAAATGTATCCCATAATTAAAATAAAAATGAATCAAGAACTTCCTGCCAACATTAACTGCTGATTTTACAGCAAGGTTGCCTACTCTTTTCTTCCATCTCTATATTTGAGTTTTCATGGGGTTTTTTTCCCCCCTCCGAATTAAAAAAAAAATAATAAAGGTTAGGATATTTGCTAAGGATAAAGTTTTCCATGTAGAACCTTTTGCAACTTTTTTTAATTGCTAATTTAAGTCTTATATATTCTTTTCAAAAACCTTAGCCTTATAAAAAACAGGAAAAATTCCTTTCTACACTGGCAAGAGCTCAATTACGTATTCTAAAAATCTGTACAGAATTAAAGTATAGCAGACCATCTAAAATTCACTGGCTGTCCATTTATTAAGACTACACATATATTTAAAGGAGAAAATTGTTTCTTCTTTGGCTATCTAAGATCTATTTCACACTTTCTCTGTTCCAGACACAAAACTGTAATTAACTTGAGACTTCTATTTGGTATCAATATAGCCCTGTCAGCAAGCTAGAATGTTTAATATGCACTGCTCCTCTGTAGGCATATTAATGAAGAATTGCCTGCCACTGCAAAACATGTTAAATTTCAGCATTTCCATATGGTCAGATACCACGTCAAAGAAGTTTCGGTGCAGTGATTTTTAGGCTCAATGTCACCTCCATGCCAAGCTCTCCGCATTTAGAAATTGAGGCAAAAAATGTTATTCACAATAATTTGTGTGGATATTCAAAATTTCTCACCACGTTTTCAGTTTAACTCTCTCTTGACTGTTTTAAGGGAAAAACCCAAACAAACAAACAACACCAACAAAACAAACAAACAAACCCCACCAGCTATTAGAATTGGAAAAAACCCAAATTTCAAGTCTCCACCTCAAAACAGATTTTAAAAATAGACTTTAGAGTTAAATATATATACATAAATATAATTCCATATAAATAATGAATGGCTAAGGCATGAAATGGATTTGTAAGTGCAAGTTTACGATGTTTTGTTTCAGAAGTACTGAAATGCACCCGGCCAATTCCTCAGTGAAAAGCAGCCACTGGGTTTCCCAGAGGATTGTAAAGTAGAGTACCTCTGACACACACAAGATTTATTCTACACTCTACACGAGGAGGTTGATTTTCAAGTCCCTGGCTTTACTGAGGCACAATGAGAAACTGACCCCAAGTCTCAGCTAGCTCCTATATTTAGAGCTTACAAGTATCAAAAGAATGCTGTAACATCATTATTATTTCCTTAATAGTGAAAAAACCTCTTCTTTCTTGGACTGGTTGCCATCAGATTTCAATTATTGACAAATAAATATTGACAAAAGATGGCTTTTGTACACCTAAAGCGTTTAATGCAAAGCTGAGTCATTTCACTGACCCTATGGTTGCCAGCTTTAGATTTATGAACTCTTAAGGGTTAAGACCATTCTTAAGAAGATACAAGTTGTTTCCACAGATTTTATGGCATAAATTATTTCTGTTAAAAAAAAAAGGCTGAGATGGAAGAAAAAAAAATGGAAGAGTAAAAGGCAAATGTTGACTTTGTAGAAAAGCAGCTTGATCTGGATTTTTTCATGGAAGAATTCTACCATAGTTTCTCCAGTTCAGAAAACATCTTTTAACACCTTTAAAAAATTTTAGCACATGTTACGTGATTACAATTTTCACTGTTGTAAGAAAATTCACTCAAACTCATGTCAAACAAAGACCATTATTTCAAAATAGTGTTTTTCAGTCACGATAAATCCTCTTTAAAAACAAAAGCAAGAAAAAACCTGAAACAACAAAAAATAAACCAGATTATAAACACAGTTTTAGATTCATGTTGCTTTGACACTCATTAAAAATAGATGATTTTGACCGATATGACAACACTGCAAAAAAGAATTGCTTAATTATGTTGGATATGAACTAAAGTTAATAAGATTCAATTACAGAAAGCATGTTTACAGCACTTCCTTGAGCTTGCTACCACACAAGCTGTTCTACTTTTTAACTATTATGAAAAACATAACATCAAGACAGCCACATTAGCAGAAACCATCCTGTTGTGGTCTCAACTTTTTGTCTTCCACTGAACTGAGTGAACTGGAGTCACAGTTTTGAGTAAAGACAGACAAGAAAAGTCTGTCATTTTAATGAGGCAAAATACTGTATGCTAATGCCTCTGGCCAGCCCTAAAATGATCTTTCTTCTTCTGAACTTTAGATAACTACAGCACCCCCTCTTATTTTTTGAACGCTAGTCTGTTTTTCTGGTCATCCTTTCCCTTAGTTGGAGACACTGTCTCTGAAGAAGATTTTTAGGAAAAAACCTTCAGATCACTTAGGAAATATGCAGGTTTTGATCTAAATATCACAAAAAGTTCCTCCCAGGTCTGAAAAAATCAGGACTGCTTGTTTTGAGGACAGCTTGCTCGCACACATGAATCTTGAAGATCATCCTCTGATTTTTACCTATGACAGTAAATGACTATAAATCCACTATGCTAATATAGTTATTTGTGACGCAAAATATGAATGAGTACTCGGGGGTTACATCTTAATTTTAGCTTTAAAATCAAATTGGTTGCATTTTCTTCAAAAAACTTCTGAAAATGCATGTTCCTGACACAACAGCTCTCATTACTATAAGTTAAACTGCAGTCTACAACTTCTCAGAACAACACATATTGGGCAAAGGCTGAATCAGAGAATTAAGAACAGATTTTCAGCAGAGTTATGCTGTGCCATCTGTCCTTTAAGTTCTTGTTCTAGCTGGTTTTCAGTCTCACAGGAGAAGACCAGTAAGATGGATATCAAGATATTGAGAAATAAGCTTTCCTCCTCTCTGTCCTTACATACATCTCTCCCTTACTTACCTTCCCTCCCTTGCTCTCTCTTATCCTTCCTCTTCTTCTCTACTCTTTTGCTTTTACCCAGCTGTACAACCATCACAGCAGCAACTGGAAAGCAATAAAAATACGCCTGAAGTGGCTTTAAGTAAGAGACACCCAGCCTCAGGTGCATCAACGCATCACAGAAATCAGTGCAGACGCCTGACTCCGTAAAGCTGAGATGCAACACCTGCATTTTCACTGGGAATGGTGCTAGGACACTTGTCATGCCCAGCTGTCCCCTCACCTAATGCACAGAAACCTGTCTGCTGCTGTGGCTCCTTGCAGGCACCTGCCACTGCTCCAGGCCTTGTACCAGATGTGTTTTCCCCTGAGAACAGAGGCAGGGGCTTGTCAAGGTCTCTGTTGTTCTGACCCAGCCTCTGATTTCTAACCACTTCGGAACTGGGCTTTTTCAGCAAAAACTGTGGTTAATCAGAGTGCAAATTTCCCTAACACTCTGCACCTATTTAAACATTTCATCTGTTTGCAAATTTTTCTAAAACAGTTTATTTGTTAGTAATCTGAGGAGCCTGCTTGCACCCACTAATGGTAATTACACAATGTGAAAAAACATGCACCAAATATATGCATGGAGAGGACATTTTTAAATTTTTTAAACATCCTGATCAATTACAGTAATTAGCATTAGCTGGTCAACATCACCTAAATGATAGTGCTTCATTCAGAGAAATAAATGGAACCAACAATTATATCAAGGCTATATTTGCTTCCAGATGATGTGCTGTTACCACGTGAAAAATCTGCCTATTTTCTGTGATTCCTTAAATGCCTTTCTCCATAGTATGCAATCTGTGAAGTGTCTTTTAAAAATCCAAAACAAACTGAAGAACTCACTGCTTTGTTCAGCAAGTGTGTGTATTGAATGATGGAGAGGAATTAAAGCCACTTCTAGCAAAAAGCTGCAAACATGGAGCAGTGTGGAATTCCTCAAAGAGATTGAAAAACAAGGTAAAAAAACCCCAGATTTCTGAAACATCCTGAGCACCCGAGTCCAGCATAGAAGGAGCAAAAACCAGAAAATAAAAGGCTAAGGAGTTCAGGTACTACTATTACAGAAATGTAGAATTATTTAGTTTGGAAAAATTTAATCACATAGATTGTTTCCTTTCTGCTGTATTGTATTTCCTGCTAAGATGAAGTCCCCCAGGAGAATATGGGCTAGGAGTTGTGAAACTCCTCCCAGCTGCTTATAACAATATTTCATCTGCCTCTTGAGCCTTCTTGGGTGTTCTGTAACAGGCCAGGATTTGCCTTGTTGGCCTTCTGCTGGATTCTTACCCATAAACATTCTACCTTGCCAGCGCTGCCATTGAACATCTTGAAACAATTGAGACACTCCCCAATGTTCAGCACTACCCCACTGCCTCCCCTTCCCTCCCTGCTGATGCCTTCTGAAAGCTTTACAAGCACCCATTGCTGCACTCCAGTTGTGTGACCCATCCCACCCCATGTTTCCACCATACCCACCCATGTCCCAGTTTTCCTGTGGCACTGTGGCTTCCAGGTCCTCCTGTTTTCTGCCCACATCATAAGCATCGGTGGAGACACACTTCACTGGGGCCACTGATTCCACCACCTTTTAGGAGGGAGAAGCCTTGATCCCTACGCCTGTTCTCAGGCATTTCCATGGTGTCTAGCACATCAATGAAGCTTGTGCCTTTGCTGCCGTGTGGATCTCCATCCCCTCACTTTACTGAGACAGCAGACCCGGCAGACAGAGGGACCTCCATCACACACCAGCACTCAAACCATGTTGTCCCCATGCTTATCTCTCTTGATCCTGGCCTTAACCCTTTCCCCCTTCTAATTTATAGTTCAGAACTTTCAACGAACCCTGCTAATTCCTGTGCAAGAATCCTTTTCTCCTTAGGGACAGGCGGGCCAGTCTGTCATGGACAGACTGGCTCTTGTATGGAGACACCATTCCATGATCAAAATATCCAAAATTCTGCTGGTTACACCAGGCTCAAAGCCACATCTTGATCTGCTGGCTCTTACCGTTTTTTCCCCTCATCATTCCTTCTAAAAGGAAAAATAGAGGGGAATACTCCTTGCACTCCTGTTTTTTTCACTAGTCCCCCAAGGTCCTAAACTCACCATTGGTTACCCTTGGACTTCTTGTTGGAACTTCATCACAAAGTAATCAGTAATGGATGATAATCTGAAGGCTGTACCAGGATAGAAACTATTCCAGGTATGTTAGGTAGGTATCATTTTAGCATTAGACTTACCAGTTTGTCATTATGTCAGCATTAGTTCTAAAAGTGCCATGGTACCTGCTAAATATTTGCTTTGTTTCAATCTGTTTGAAGAAGCTGCTCAGATTTTCTTCCACTAAGCTTCTGTCTGACTTGGTTATTCTCTATGACTTCTAGAACAGGAGAATTGACTGCTAAGCATCTAAAATTTTGTCTCCAGGTTAAGATACAGGGTATCAGATGGTTTGAAACAACGTTGAAGAAGGCAGTATGAACAATTTGCTATGCTGCAATTCTGTATTTGCTATTCTGTTTGGCAACATTGTTGTGCTCTTTTTTCAATATATATAATTTACTCACTGTATTATACTGAAGATGTACATCCTGATGAAATAAAATCAACTATACAGGACAGCAACTATCTGTAATGTTTTATCCTACTTTTTCAACAGCTGTTTCCTTATAATAACAGAAATATTGAAGAAAATTAGTAGTATGATCACAGGATAATCGTAAAATTAATCATAACCTTTTTTGTTAACGGCTTCAGGAGTCTTTCTATGTGGTCTCTATAATCTCACCTCCATAAAGTGATGCAATCTGATGCAAATATCAGAGGATTTAATTTTCCAGCATAGGCTGCAAACTGACTGTTGATGAGATGTATGTAACTCATGTTCATGTTTCCCCAGTTAGGGAAAGCTAATGCCCTTCTTGCCTTGTACTCAAAACTGACCTTAAATCTACACAAAACGTTTTTTCAATCAAGAAAATAATTTACCTGATTACATGTAAAATGTAGATGTTGAAACATAGCATGTTTTTACCTCAACATGTAAGTGTTGATTTGCCTTTCTGTACAATGACAGAGCAGTGAAGTCCAAATGTTTCTTAACCAGCTACAGGCTTGGAGCATTGAGTACCTCTCTAGAAAGCCTGTTCCAGTGTTTGACCACCCTCTCCATAAAGAGAGGTCTACTCTAAACCTAGCCTGACACAGCTTTGAGCTGTTCCCACACATCTGGTCACGGGATACTAGGGAGAAGAGCTCAGCTCCTCCCTCCCCACTTCCCCAGCCCAGGAAGATGCAGAGAGCTATGAGGTCGTCCCTCAGCTTCCTTTTTTCCCAAACTGGGCAAGTCCAAAGTCCTCACCCACTGCTCACAGGACATTACTTGAAGCCCATTAACCTACATGGGCTTTACTGACCTCTTTTGGATGCATTCAAGAACCTCCAAGCCCTTCTTAAATTGTGGGGCCCAGAACTGCCCACAGTGCTGGGGATGAGGCTGCACTAATACTGAACACAGCGGGATAATCATCTCTTTAGACTCAGAATAATTTCTTTAGGCTGGTTTGTAATTCTTCATGTTCTGATCAAGAGCAGATGATCAGAGTACAAAAAAATCACAAGCAAATTTTAACAACATTTTTACCCAATATTGTGTATTATTTTGTCACACAGGTGAGACAGGTAATACCAGCACTGATACTTGTAAAATTCATCTTCAAAAGCATAACAGATCATTAACCTTTAATTTCTTTTGTAAGCTGAATTAATAAGACAAAAATGGAATTTTTATTTTGCAGATTGGTCCAATGACACTGGAGAAGAGTATACATCTCTAGCTAGAAGTTAAATCTTCCAACATGAACATCATCTAGTTAAAAAAATAGTGTTTTACAAAATACCGAAATATACCTAAAATGGTCCTGCATTTCTTTCTAGGAAAGTAATTTATTACACATTTTGTCTTCAAAAAAAATTGTTTTCAACCTGCTACTTAATATGCTATTTGGAAATCTCAAGGGTGTTCTGAGAGTATTGTCAGATGTATGAAAAAAAGCGCAAGATCTTCTCTAACACCAGAGATGAAAACAATCAGATTCCTGTCCTATGGGAAATTTTGGTTTCACCTGGGGCTATCCTCAGTTGACATGATAATGTGTATTTACTGGATACATCTTATGGAAAATAATTTCTAAAAAGCCCTGTTGATGATATCTTCTCCAAGATACAGCTTTAAAGTTAGCTAATACTCAAAAAAAAAATACACACATTAAAAAATCCTATTTATCTTAAAATTCTATATTCCATTTCAGACTGTACAAAGTATTTATATAAATAATAATCTAAAGAGAAAAACACATTTTTTTTCTACTAAAATTACTAGTATTTCTGATATGTTTAGTTTTGCTTTTTCCTAAAAAAATTCCATGTAGTTATCAATATTAATTTTGGTATTTTATGAATTTAAAAAAAATCAGGTTTGAAATTTATTGCCTTACACATATTTTTAAATGATCCTTTTTTTAATATATATTTAATTTCACAAAAGACTGACAAATTTATATAAACTCTGAATACCGGATAAAACTTTTCTTTTCTTGAATGGACTATTTATCATTTAAAGTTGCTGAAGGCTAAACTTTACAACTGCCTGACTCAGGTGCAGTATAGAGTAACAGTAATTTCCAAAGAAGTGATGGACAACTGGGCAGGTTATGGAAAGGGAAGAACCTCCCTGGGTATAGATATTACCTTCCAGACTTCGTTGATCCAAGTATTATCCTGGAATAATTATAACTTGGATTAAAACCAATGACATTTCAAAGTGACAATGCAGCAACCTGAGGAGTGTATTTAATTGAGAAATCACATCCCCAGAGTATCCAAGTCACTAAGCCATTATAATAATTAACCACATCCCCTGTAATTTTTTTACTGTTTATGATACAACTGAGATTTCTTCCCTGCATGTCCTTATTGATTGGCAGGTCTGTCCCTGGAACACATCAGTCTTTGCCTAGAGTTTGCTTTGGGAACATCCATTTTAGCATCTCTATTCCTCTTATAAGAAATTATTTCACTTATTTGTATTTTTAATTCATGTGACATTGTTATCATGATACTAATTAAAAGGATGCCATTTAAAGAAAGTGGCATAATGCACATCCTTTGAAGATCATTTCAGTACCCCGTTATGAAAAATTGTTCATAATGATTACAGAGTTTATTTGTGCATTTTCAGAGTTCCAGCTTCAAGAACAGATTCAACCCACTTTTCTGATGGCCTCTAGATACATTCTAGGGGGAAATGACTCAGATGAAGAAAGAGAAGATTACAGGCATTTAGCTCCTACTCTTTTAAAAAGGATGAAAACAAGCCTGATGCTGCAATGCCACATCAGTGGGGAAAGGAACAGGTTGCTTTTGTCCTTCCATTGCCTCTTCTGAGCTGTGCTGTTTTCCCAGTGGGGCTGTAGAGCAGACTGGCTCAGGTGCTCAGAACATTAAAGAAAATTAATTAACATTCTGCATGTGGAAATATAATAATGTACTTGTTTGGACCTGCAAGATAGAACTTCTTATGTGGTAATAGTGGCATCAAGATCTCATGCTTTAAAAGAAAATATTTTCCCTGATTTTACTAAGTGACCTCTTTGCACTTACTGTTATCCACTCAATCTGGGTGCCTTGCTCAGGCTAATTTTTCTAGGTAGTGATGCAAACTTCTTTTAACACAGAAAAGAAAAGTGCACTAGAATAGCCATAATCACATGATGATAATAGTAATAATAACAACAATAACAATTATAAATAGTTTCAGTACTTTGCTTTATGTGGGAGGATGTAGTAAGGTCCACTTTGATAGAACTCCTCCCTCAGTCAGTGAGTGCAGAGGGTGCTCATGGATGCACGTCCTCTCATCTTGAAACGCCAATCTTTTTAAGAAAAAAATGTGTACTGAGCTTTGCAAAGATGAGCCAGTTTTGCTTGCACAACTTCAGGTAAACTTGGCATAATATAAAAATATTACTAGATTTCTGATATATTTACCACATGGCTAATTAAGGACTTGGGGACTTCCTAATATATGGTTATACATATAGTAAAGGAAATTCTTTTGAAATGAGGGTCTAGCATAAGAATTAATCAGGTTAGGAGAATCTGGTATGTTTTTATCTGTCTCAGTAGGACCTTAAACCTATGGTTATTGTTCCAGTACTTCAGCAGTAAAGAAATTGTTTTATATATAATTTTGGCATGATTTTATAAAGGTTATAAACAAATCCATCATCAACTGGAGTCAATATACGTCAACAACTTGCTAAATACCATGTATGAGATTTAAGGCAACTAATGTTGACTAAAATAAGATTTAACAGACAGCTGCACTTTCATTTGCAGTTTGAAACTTAAATTAACCAACTTCACCTGTTTAAAAGAGACATTTAATATATCTACCTAACAATTTGTATAGAGATCTCTAGTTCTCATGTTTTGCAAGAAAAGATTTAGGTTACATTATTTTATAGAACTCAAATCCTCTTTTTTTTTTTTTTTTTTTTCTCTAACTAGTAATTTAAGACTAAAAGGAAATACAGGTGAAATGGAGAAAAGAATCCCTGAGAGTTTCTGCTGTAGCATCTTGATTAGTGAGAGGGACAATGTAGTGATGAAATGGTGAAACTTGCTGATAGAAATTTGCACAAACATCCCATACTAAGGAAAACATTATAATTCAATTAAGTCTTGTTTTTAGAACCAAATGAAGCTAATTACTGGTGTTGGTGTATCTTTCACTACAAGTTTTCCCTTGTACATCTAATTAATGTCAACAACCAATGAATTGGTCCCCATGAAGAGATAATTGACCACTATGGCTCATTCACTTTCACCTGAAGAAGAGAGACATACCATATTTTATGAAAGTTCATTTTCTCCTGCCAAGGGTCATCTCTAATTAACATTTCTTTAAACTGAATATTTATTTCCAGTTGTGCAGCTGAGAAAGTTTTATGCTGCCTTTGTTCTAAAAGAAATTAAAAACTTATTTGCAGTACCACAAATACACATCAAGGGAAAACTGACAAACATATCTAATTGAAAAGTAGAAAAAGCTTTAGTTTAAAAAAAGGATTTTTGTTGAGCTAAAGGTCAATGAAGTTGTAATGGAAGCCAACAAAGCTGTAATATATTTATGACTTGGCAGTTTGCTGGAATGAATTGGTGCAGACCCAGCGACTCCAGCTGAAACTGTGATTATCAAAAAATGGTACCAGCCTGCTCTACAGCTGAATTCTTTGTCCTTATGTCATTTATACTCCTCTCTCAACCTGAATATTGTAGCATTTTCAAGAAACAAAGCAACCTTCTTTTTTCTTCCCTAAAGACAAGTATTATTCTGTTAAAATTTTGCCCTTGTTGCTTCATAGCTCTTGCTCAGTTGGCAAAAAAACACATACCTTCTTCTTTGTTTTCAAGCAACATGAAGTCCCACCCTTTGACTAATATTTGGCCTTTTCTCAACGAACCGTGTCCTCAGAGTTTAAAGCAAGAGACCATTAATAAAAGCCCAAAGCTAGTTATATATTGTCACACCTTCCTGTCTGAAGAACATAATTTATAACATTTATTTTCCAAGGTTAAAAGCCTGAAATTATGGTCTGAGGGATGAAAAAAGAAGACATAGATAATTTCTTATAATGGAGAGAGTAATTTGTGTAACCATTTTTCAGACCAACTTAACTAAAAAAATAACATTGATCTACCACATTCATAAACAAGCTTGAGAAAGCACACAGAAATACAGAGTATTGGAAATAAAAGTTGATAAACTAATTTTCATTTTTTTAATATGGAAATTTAACACCTTTTCAAGGTATTCTGGCCACCATAAAAAGACAAAATGAAGATAATTCCTATTGAAATTGTAATAGACAAATTACTGGAGAGGTTAGAAAATTGGATGCTGTTCAGGAAAGCTGCATTTCATGAGTTTATGTGGAAACACTGAGGATTTGCTGCAGCTGCAATTTACAATTGGAAGATTTGTGAGATAGTAAAATGCATCTCTAGGGATGGAGGAAGACACATTATTGTTCAAGAGATGACCAGGGCATCTGTACTGAAAAATTAACTTCAATAAAGAAAAACAAGTATTTTCTATTTTTCATCTCAAAAATGGGGAGCAGAACCTTTGCTAAGTTCTGGTTTTGCTATCTGACACCCTACAGCTACTCCCTGACCTCAGCAGAGACACAGGATAACACTGACATCAGCAATTGTCTTTTCCCATAGTCAGAATTTCTCAATTTGGAAGCAGATGTGAACAGTTTTCATCAATAAATAATTCCAATTCAGCAATAATTTCATAGATGATATACAGATTTTGCTGTTAGCAGGCTATGTCCAGTACTGGTAGGATGCCAGATTCAATACTAATTCTGTCCCAGTTTTATACATTTTTTGTTTTTAATATTTCTTCTTCATTCTCATATCTCAGAGTTGCGTGCTGTGAGTCTTGACTCATGATTGATCAGAACAAATTTTGTGCTTTAGAATTGCTGCAGTGGTATAAACGTTTCATCTTCATTGTCAATGTGAAATTGTTCATATAAACATAGGGGTTTTTAAAGATTTCTTTTTTAATTACTTGGTGTATGCATGATGCAAACTCATGAGTCAATAATCAAAATTTCTTAACCTGAAGAAAAAAAAGATTTTAAGCTATCAGAGAAGTCTGCATGGGACCTGAAAGAATATTAAAGGTATCAACTTTTGAGCATACATTAAATCCTCACAAGGAGAGGTAAAATAAATGGGAATCAGAAATTCTAGTCTTGGAAAATGTAGCTGACGACACCCCAGTATAATTTTTTTAAAATCCTTTCCAAACTGTGCTACATGTAGGGTATATAAGTATCTCCCATCTGCTCCTTGAGATGAAAGTGAATTATCTAGTCGGGAATGGGAATGAACTATCTGCATCAATGATTCCTTGTGTCTAAACTAGCTAAGCTTTTCTCAGAAAAGCGGGGGTGGAGGGGGGGCTGGTTTTATTTCTTTAGTCTGGGCCTCTTTTTCTCTTTTTTTCTGGGAACTGTGGCAGTATCTCTAGATGATATTTTGCTTACCATTCTGATATAATAGTTGGGAAGCTTCTGATGTTTTTCATGGTGTAAAACTATCCAGACAATTTTTTAAGCAGAGTCAAATGATCCCTTGCTAAAATCTTCAGGAGGTATTTAGGCATAGATCTCTGTTGGAAATGCCAATGAGCTAAAGGACATTAATAGCTTTGTATCATGGTTACTTGCAATTACATTGCAATCCAAATTTCTGTTTAAATGCTTGTATTATAGGTAATTTAATTATGTGAGACGAGATGAATTATTTAAAGTCACTTTATCAGGTAAGTTTTAGAAAGAATAGTCTCCCTAAGAAGCCCTTAAATCAGAGGGAAAACTCATTCAAAATAGACAAGATTCTTAAAGTAAATAAGATAATTTTTGCACATTCTTCTTACCCAAAAATCCACAATTTGTTTCTCTCTGCAATATTTTCAGTGAAGGATAAAGTATTACAATTCTATAAAGCCCTTATGAGTCAAGCTTACTAACATGGTCAGTGGAAACAATTTGGATATCTCTCTGAATATTCAAAGGAAAAGGCAGAGAGATGGGAACAGGTTTAATTGGTGAACAGTTGAGTTCACCATCATTCAGCATTTTTTATGACCTTTAATAGTTCTCTTGTTATTGAAATATAAGCCTATAATTTACATCAAGACACAGACTTCCTGGACTAAAGAAACCTTTTTGTGATAGGAAGTAGCAGTATCTTAATTTTGAGCATACATGTAATCTCAGTTGTAATCAATGATGCTTTAACTGGTGGGGATCCCAAGTATTTCATGTCCTGTAGTGGCCAACTGACTTTACGATACAAATTCCATTTGAAACATTTGGAAAATGTGTCAAATAAGGAGCTAGATAGTTTTTGTTGTTTTGGTTTTTTTACACAACACATGCATATAATAGAAAAGTGAGAAACGAAGCTGAGGAAATAGTTCCCCTTTAGAAGATATGGTGTATTACAACCTCAACTTCCACTATTCTAATGAACAAAGCTGGAAACCCAAACCCAGACCTCAGAAGACAAAGGACTAAAATCAAGAGCCCAGAAATAATTTTGAAATCTCTTGGGTTTCAGTCTCACCTAGAATCAAAATTGAATTCTGTAGTCTTAGCATAGAGCCGTGTCTTAGAACCATTGGGGTTAGATAGTAGATATCAAAAAAACAACACTCAGAGAGATCTTTGTGCATTTTATACACAGGTGGGCTCAGCTGAAGTAAATTGTGGTAGGAATAAACTTGGAGAAATTTCAGAAGGTGGCCAAATTCACATTTTGGAATGCATTAGGAGAGCTTCCCCAATGTTCTAAAGGCCTAAAAATAAAAAAGCTCCTTAACTGTATAATCTCAACAATACCTGATTCACACAAAGAACACTTTTTCTTTAACACATCATCTGTACCATGAGGGTCACATCTCCTGTGTTGTTTGAATTCTGCTTTTGGAGAAGCCATTCTTTTTGAAGAACACCATATAGTACGTAGTTTTAAATGATTTCCATTCTTTCTCTCCCTTCAGAACTGGACATCAAAGATTTATAACAGGCTATGAAAAAGTGATGCTGAACTGGTAATACTTGACCTGAAAGAGGGTGGCTCTCAATGGCCCCAAAGTTTAGCAAATGAGATGAAAATTAACCCTGATGTACAGGCTTTTCTTCAGAATATACCTTTATCTTTAGTTTAAAAAAGCTGAGGAAGGCATTAATTTTCCAAAAATCATTGAAGCAAATAAAAACAATCATACATGCAATCAAATACAGTCGTAAAGGGGAAAGGTTTATATTAAGACAGAACCAAATTTGATAGAAACTGCCTGGTTTATGTCTGCAAGAGCCATCTTTGTCATAGGATGACAAATCCAGAGGTGGAGTACTTGACTGCACTGTCCTAACAGTTGAACAGGGACTGTGACATCCTAAAGAACTTTTTTTTTTCCTTGTTCTTAGTTAGAGTGATCCTGAATGGGATTTCAGCTTTCTGTCTGGCTCTGGAGTTTTCCTCACACTTCTGTGCTAGAGACAGTCACACCTACCCCTTCCTCCCCTCTTTAGCCAAATCCTAGCCTGGGGTCCTTAGGCATCCTAGTTGAGCGGCTAATAAAGCACTAATGCCTCTTTATGTGGCTCCAATACGCTCCACCCTTTTCCTTTCATAATAATAACTATTGTGATAATAACTCACACTAACATTTGGGGTACAGTTTTACAATTAAGATTCAGCCACAAAGCCCTGAAATAATTTAGACTGTAAATGACATCTAAATGACTGTGTGAGACAGAAACCTATACCTCCAGCTTACTTATGTGTGGACCACTGCATTATTTCTAAAATGCTTTTTAAAATGTAGTTCCATACCTGGGATGTTATTCATTGCTATCCTGCTAGCTCACACGAAGTTTTAAGCAAGGAAATAAGATGGACAAATTCTGTGCATGAGGAAGGATATTGCCAGTAGCTCAAGAGAAGTGATCCTGACCCTACTCTGGTCTGGAGCTGGTGACACCAAATCCAGTTCAAGAAAGACAAGGAATTAGAGGGCTATGAAAGTTGTGAGGTGAGTGGAGGAAAGGATGAGGGATCTCGATCTGTTTAGGCTGGAGAAGACTGATACAGGACTTTATTAGCACTCACAAATCTCTTACGGGTGGGTTTCTACAGGATGGGGCCACAGTATTTTCAGTGGTGCCCAGTGACAGAAGAGAGGGCAATGGGCAGAAACTGAAACACAGAAAGTTCCATCTGACTATAAGGAAAAATGCCTTTAGTTTGAGGGTGGCAGAGCACTGGAACAAGCTGCCCAGAGAGGTTTTGAAGTCTTCTTTTCAGATATTCCAAACCTGGCTGGGAGTGATCCCAGAAAGCTGGTGTAGGTGAACCTGCCTTGGCGGGGGGGGGTTGGACTCGATCTCCATAGATCCCTTCGAGCACCAACTGTGCTGTGATTCTGTGAATTTGGATTTGAAAAGGGTTTTATCACTTGCAGCTTCCCTTGAAACTACTTCATCTTTGTAGAGAGCAGATGCTCAGCCCTGCTGATATATGGCTGAAACATATGGCTGCAGATCTTGAAGTTAGGAAAGATATAAATAAAATATGCATGACTTGAAATAATATCATACAACACTATATATAGAGCTGTCTTAGCAAAAGTTCAAACTAGGATGGCTATATATTTATTAAAAAAAATATTTTAATATTGAAGTGCCACAGGGAAAGAAGGAAGATGGTTTAGTATTGGGTGAAATTCCACACCAACACCTTGTCTGCCTGCAACAGCCTGATCCTAAAAAGACCTCAAAAGATGTAAAATCTTAAGTAGCTGTACACATTTCCTAAGAACTGTCAGCAGGGAACATGCCAAAAATCCCAGCTGTTCTATAAAAGTATTTGTGAATTGCTTCATCAAAATAGTAATTTAGTCCATAGACTAGAAATGAAAAATTATCTTTTAAAATCCAAAATGCACATTAAGAAATAAAATAAAACCTATGATTTTTTTTTTTCCTAAGGTAGATGTTAATGCAAACAGTGCTTTAGATATATTTGAAAAAATGTACTTAGATGTCATGGTCAGTTCAAATCCTTTTTATTAGAAGTAGCTTTGCAGCTGTCTACAGCATCTGTTAGCTCAGGTAGCAGGAAGAGCCTGCTATTTGGTACATCACCTTAGGAAGTAAGGTAAAAGATCTATGATGCCAACACAACTTTTTCAAGTCACAGGATCTTTTGCCTTTTATTTTATTTTTTTTTAACAGGAATCAATTACAACATCTGCCAGGAAATCCAAGAAAATTCCAAGCAAAAAAAAAAAAAAAAAAAAAAGGCTTAGATGAGAAATTAGGAAGAAATTCCTTACTGTGACAGTGGTGAGGCACTGGAACAGGTTTCCCAAAGAAGCTGTGGATGCCCCAAGTCTGGAAGAGTTCAAGGCCATGTTGGGTGTGGCTCTGAGCAACCTGATCTAGTGGAAGATGTCCCAGCCCATGGCAGTAGGGTAGAACAAATTCATCTTTAAGGTCCCTTCTAATCCAATCTATGATTCCATGAAATCATCACAACTCTCTTCCAGCTAGTGAAAAAGTAATAGACCTTTCCTTGAATGAATGCTTAGAGACCTCAATACATTTTCAACACTAGGAAAAAAAAGGCACTGTATTACTTTCTATTTTTGTAGCTAGACATTAGATTAATTATTTTGGGCCATAAAGACCCTGGAAAACTGTCTGATTTTTTGTTAATATTCTGGCCTTTCATACTTGAGCTTGATTTGATATGGAGGGAAGGAGCAAGCAAAGGCCTTTGCTCTGGGTCTCAGTGTGAACAAGGTGGGAAATAAGGAGAAACTGGAAAACAAGTTCAATGCATCTGCACCAGCAATTACAAGCAGTCAGAGGATACTTGAATACTGGTTGTAATTATGTGGAAACTCTTGATTGTCATAAAATGAGAAGCAGGGTCACATTTACCTACAGAATTTGTCTTTGTTTTCTACCAATGCAAACTCAGTCCAACAGTATCCTAAATATATTACAGCACACACATCTATTTAGAGCCTAGAAAGAAGAATTCTTACTCTGGAAAGAAGATTGTTCTCACATCATCTCTCACATTTTCAGATAACTGTCAGAAGGTTCACACACTTTTTCCACTGTGAAAAGGAAGGTATACAGCGTCAAATAGTCACAGAGAGAGAGACTGGGTATTTATAATGTTTACATTCTCCTCATTATTATGAATAGTAATTTAACAGAAATAAATATGCAGCAATACAATTTGGTATTACAGTTCTTCAAATCACAGAAACATTTAGGCTGGAAAAGACTTTTAAGATCACCCAGTCCTACTGTTAACCCACCACTAAACCATTTCCCTTAGTGCCCCACCTACACGGGTCCTAAATACCTTCAGGGATGATGACACAGTCCCTCCCTGGGCAGCCTATTCCAGTTCTTCACAACCCTTTCCATGAAGTTTTCCCTCATAGCCAGTCTAAAACTCCCCTGGCACAACCTGAGGCCATTTCCTCTTGTCCTATTGCCTATAACTTGGGAGAGGGGACCAAACTCCTCTTCAACCTCATTTTAGGTACTTGTAGAGAGCTGAAATAGTTATATAATTATATAAATTACATTAATTGTTAAAATTAATATAAATATTTCAGAAAACACCACAGATAAATTACCACAACAAAAGTAAATAGATATCTTTTGAGGGGGAAGAATTAATAGAGTGAGAAAGTTGTGTTTCTTCCCTGGAAGGGTAAATGAATGAAAGAGTTTAAGTATCATCTGTCCTTTCATTTATCACTGCCATTGAATGTGGGTCAGTGTTAAACTGGATAGAACATAACCCCCTGCTTCCTACTGCAGTTCTGGTTTAGGATCTCAGAAACCCTTAAATGAAGCCCAAATGTAATGCTTGCACACACTTTCAAGGACTTCTCAAGAGTCCCTTTCTTTGCTGCCCATATTTAGGTGATTCTCTACAGCACACTCGACTTATTTCTAAAGTCCAGTCAGAGCCTCCCATAAAAAATGCCTTATACTTCTATAAAATGCCTAACATGCATCATACTATACCGCACTAAGAAGTCTACTAGCAAATTCCTCTGGCCAGGGTGCATTTTACAAATGCAGAAACCAATTCTATAAGGCAATGTGATGAGGTAAGTCCCTGCAGCACATGTGATGCTCAGGCTGAGCATGTGGCCCAAGAAGACTCCAGATTGCATCCAGATTTGTAGCCGAGTATCCTTTTTTGATTATGATTCAATCAATCTCACATCAACACTATTTCGGTAATAGCCAACATCGACAAAATGTGTCACTTCACAGAAAGTTCTGAAAACCCAGTTTGTACAGGATTAAAAAAAAAAAAAAGAAAAAAAACTTTCTGAACTCCAGCTTTTCCTGTAGAGGAGGAATTATATTTTGACCACAAAGTTCTAAAGCAAATATAACAATTTTTAAATTATATTGCTTTGTTATAGACTTATGATATACTGATTCCTAAAGGTAAAAAATCACCTCTGAAGTCAATATATTATGTAGTAAACAACCTTTCAGTTGCTTTCCTTGGCCTACATCTTACCACCTCCAAAACAACTCAGAGAACTTTCCTAATTTAAATAAAGCTCAAGGTTCTCTCCAACATTGCTGGAGCACTATATCTTTGTTCAAACACCCATTAACAAGGAACCAGCCAAAGAAAAAAAACAGATTTAGATGACAGAAACCAAAGAAACATCTATGTTTTGTCTACACAAACTTCTACCTGAGAGTGCTCCTATGATGTTCCACTCTCAGTATTACATTTAAATAAATAAATACAACAACAACAAAAATAACCAAGTTCTCATAACGCAATTTGCGGCAGAAGCTGAGAACGCTCACCTTTAATCTGGCTGTCTTCAGTGTACAGTAGAGATGGTAACCATGGAACTGGTGAAAAAAGATCAGATCCTTAACTAGTGTACACTGCTGAGATGGAGAGGTTTTCTATAACAGATTTTTTTGAAAAAGCAACCCAAACCATACATGTAAAAATCTGGTTCATTATTTTTTTAAATTACTATTAAGATGACTATTTTTAAAGGGTTGTTATTTTTGACACCTTTTCGCACAGAATGAATATAAGTATAAGTATATAAGAATATAAGTATCCATTCCCATTTAAAAAAATAGAAACACTGTGAGCAGTACTTTATTTGCTTTTCTAATGTATTTATTAATGTAGAATCACTCTTCAGAGCACCTTAACAATGACTTAACACATCTCAAACATCATTTGAACTCAAAAATGAGGAATGTACTATACAATAAACATATTTCAGACAAATTTTCCATAAAATAAACATATAAGACATATGTATATGATAAATAAATAAGATATATTAATAAATTGTCCTGGTTTGAGGGGAAGTGAGTTTTTCAGGAAGCTGAGGTCAAACCAATCAGTGGTCAGCTCTGAATGCTGGCACCTTTGGTGGCCACTGAGGGGTTGGACACGCCTCTGAGGACACAAGGGGTTAAAAGCAAGGAGTCCCAGAGGGATTTCCTCTTTCTGGTTCTCCTTTCAGCAGACGAGGATCTTCTCCCCTGCCCAGCTTTCAAGGCTGGGTGAGGGAGGGGGGGAACCATGCGGCCGGGTTTAGGTAGGCCGGTGCCCCAGGGGGGGAAAAGAGAGTGAACAGGACTGGAGCTGGGCCAGCCCCATCCAGGATGGAGGGGTGGAGAACTTTGGAGGTGCCTTCTGTTCCCTGCCCCACCCCAAGGAGAAGGTGCCGAGCTGCTGCTTTGTGTGGGAGTTGCTGAGCCTGCAAGTGCCTGAGCCTGTGGCCCTGGAGGGAGCCAGAAGCTTTTAACTCTTTCTGAGGCAGAAGAAGACTATTCCCAGTTATTGATTCTCATGGCTGGTGGTTTCAGAAGAGAGAGAGAGACAGCCTGGGACCGAGATGATAAAGGACGATGAAAAAGAACCCCAGGTGGGCAGAGATGAAGAGGAGTGGCTGCTGGGCTGGACTTTTCTTGCGTAATGTTAGCCATAGACGGACCCTGAATCCTCCTGGACATAAATAAGACTGTATTTGGGTGGGTGCAGTTGGCTCAAAACCAAAGACTTTGTGGCCTGTTCTTGGAACCCTCGGCCCCAGGGGTAAATGTGGGGGGGACTGCTTGTCCCAATATGAGAAGATGGTGGTTTTTGGTACTTGGCCAAACATCCTTAAAAGAGCCCTATATGCGGTTTTGGCCCATGGACAGTGGTGAGAGCACTGGACATGGAAAGGAGGGTGTCACCACGGCAGACTTCTCCGGGCGGTGCCATGGGTGACATGGGAACACGGGAGGGTGGACCTGTGTTTCCTTTGGGGGGGTCTGTGGTGCGAGAGAGACTCCTCTCTCCCTGGGTGGATTGAAGATTGGTTTTTTTGAGTGATGATGACTTTGATTGGAGAACCCAGGGTTTTTGGTTTAAGCAAGTAGGATGAGGGTAATGTGTAAGTGTTAACAGTTTGAGCGTGTAAATTGGGGGAAGAGAAGAAATGTTCTGGGAGGTTTTCATTTCTGTTTCTGGGTGTTTGGATTTTCTTTTCTTTTCTGTTGTTATGTAGTTTCATAAAGTTTTTTTTCTATTTCAAGTTTTAGGCCTGCTCTGCCCTGTTCTTGACCACATCTCACAGTAGCTCATTAGGAAAAATATACACTCATGGGTGCATTGGCATTTTGGCCAGTGCCAACCCATGACATAAATATATAAGATATATTCACTAAAAAATCAATATATCTCCTCTCTAACTCAGCTTGATTGTTTAGGTCTTGTTTTAAGTTTATATGAGAGAGAGGAGTTGGTTTTGCTTTACTACTGATCCCTGCTCAGACATGTGCAGGAAGATAACACTAATTTATGGAAGAAACTATCAAAATCTTATTCTTGGTTCTGGCCTTTTTCCTTCCCTACACAAGCTTCAGCCATGATGCTGCTCACATGAGTTTCTGAAGCTACACTGAGGCAAATTGTACTTATTTTATTGCATTTATTTATTCAAATTGTATTTGAATAAATAAATGCACCAGTAGTACAGAGTCCTTGAAGAGCACTCAAGTTGTCCTATAATTTATTGTTGCTTGTGAGAAATACCCAGCAGCATCCTGCTACATTCCTGCAACATAATACCTGTCATCATGTTCAAAGTGAAAAAATCAGCTTGTAAAAAAAACCCAAAAAACTGTTAATTTTTAGGAAGAAATTGGTATGCACCTCATCAGGCAGAGGGTGAAGAAATTAATCCTTTTTTGCAGAGTATGACTTCCTTATTACAGGGAGGGATGCAAGAGGGAGGATGCACAGAAGTGAGTCAGTACAGTAAATATTCACAAATGTTAGTGCCATCAGAATATTTCACCTTTTGCATACTAGGGGTTGTTACACTTTATTTGCAATGATAATACTGCAGGATTCCTGGATACAGCTTGTACCTGAAGTGAAAATTATTTTTCTACTATTCATGCATGTGGAAAAAAAAGTGCTTCTGTTAAAACAATCAATTGGAAATAATTTAGGACAGTAAGAATTGCTGGTTATTAAAAAGAATTTGTCTTCTCTCTCTGTTTTGCAAAATTGTACATTTTCCTATAAAAGCACTCTTTATCAGACAGAAGGGAGGTGCTAACAGCAACAGAAGAATTTCTGATCATAATGTGTGGCTTGTTATCACAAATATTGCCTGAGCTTATATTATGAAGAAGAAGGTGGCTCAGGATCTGAGTTTACAGATCTTCTTTTATCTACTGCAGTAGACATAAGAAGTCACATGCATTGTCTATGTTGGACATATTGACTAGGGGAAGATTCCCTCTAAGAGAAAAAGATGTCTTCAATACTTGAGGAGATGCCAGAAGGACTAAGATCTCTCTTGATGAATAGGTATTTGAGGACATGAGTTTTTCTATAGATAATTATCTATATAATTTGGAGAATTATCATGATCATTGAGAATAAGCACAGTAATAGGAGTAGTAGAGTTTTTTGAAGCCTTCTATACCAGCTTGTTCCCCTACCTACTACTGAGAATGCAGTGATTTTAATTATAGTAATGGAATCTACTATTAATTACACCTTTCATATACAATTCACTGAAATCATATTACATTTTTAGACAATGACACTCTGGAGAAAAGTGTTGAAGCTTAAGTTATTTTCAAAATATGAAAACAAATGTATTGCTAGCTTCCTATACTCCATGAAAGACACTTCTAAAATTTTAGTTTAAAATTGCTTCTTAAAAATTATTAAGAAGAAGTTCTATTATTTGTGGAACAGAAAAATTATTTGAATCTGTGGTGATCTCAGAGCACATTCTGACATCTAGTAACTTGTAAGAAAAATAACAAAACCAGAAGTTTCACACTTAGGCAAAGAAACACTTTTAAAATTCTTGCTCTTTGTACGCAAACTCTACTCAGTGATAAGAAGATGACACCAAAAAAAACCCCTATTGCTGAACAGCTTTTAGTTCTTCATGTAAGCAACATGATGCAAACAGTTGAAATGCTATGTAGTTTGAGGGGGAAAGACATCAAGCACAAAAGTTCCATGTAAATCTTGTCATTGCCAGGTTTAGGAAAATGAGAACAGCATTCAAATTTACAGGGAATGAAGGATTTCACTAGCAGCAGAACAGTTTGTAGATGGGTTTAATCACTAATATTGGATGGAATAGATTGAAAATTTTGCAAGTAGGGGAGAATTTCATACCCTCATTTCATACCGTTCCCCCTGCGGCTCCCCTTTTTTGGCCTTTTCAACATCTTTTGTTCCAAGACTGCTTCAAATGGGAGCAAGAGGGAAAGGAAAGCCTGTTTAATTAGCAGAGAGCACAGTGCCATCTTTCCCCATGCAGGAAGAGGCTCACATCTTCCAGCACCCCTTCTCTGTTGGCTCAGTCATTTGTGAGATGTTTGCCAGGCTCTCCCCTAGGTGCTCTGAACAAATGCTGCAGCAGTCTGGGGGAACATTCAATATGAAAGGGGCTGGTAAACGTGCAGAACCATTTCTAATGCTTTCCTTAGGAAAGCACTTTATTTTATCTGTTTTCATCTGAAAACAGCAAGAGATACTTCCACTAGAAAAATATTCCTGTTGCATGAATTTCATTAGCATAGCTAGGGAGCTCCAACCGGGTACCAAATGGTACGACTTACATCCACGTATATATTTTCTGCCATATGTCAAGGAGTTGGCTGTATCTTGAGAACATTATAGTTCTGGCTGATTCGGCACAGTGAACAATCCACAGCCAAGCACTCAGAAACAGGGGTATAGGGCAGGGAATAAGAATTTCCATGTCACTCATTTTTATTTGTAAAGGTAAAGAAAATCATTGGCTGACAAATATCAGATTAACTGAAGTTCCCATATGATTTCTTATGCATACAGGAGGATAAAAATTTCACCTGTTACTGTGAAATGCACAGTAACTCCCCCCAAAAATGTGGGTTTATTTTCAGACCTAAAACCAATTGTTTAACCATTTTCAATATATATAAAATCTAAATTTATTTTCCTAACAAAATAATTTAAAAAAAGAAAGATAGGGTTATCTGTCTACAGCATATTTTCTGTAATGTTTTCCCATGATAGAAATATTTTCAAAGCTAGAGGTCTGAGATCTTTCTTTTTATAGTTCAGAGAAAGTGTGGAACTGCAAAACATATCCTAAATATTTATAAAATGGAGTAATGGCATGGAACATAAAGCCCAAAATCTTTTGAATGTCTACTATGCTCATCATTCGGTAAGTCAATGTTTAGTACTTTACCTATGACAGCATTATAGGAGATATTTCTGAAGAAATGAAGATATAAAAGATGAATTATAAGCTTCTACAAAATGATTTCATATGAAAAGTGAGATTTGAGAACAATCTAAAGAAGCAGCTTTGGGTTCAGTATCTAACATTACCAGAAAAGTGAAATTCCCATGAAGCTGTGCTCTGTCACCATGGCAACCTTGCAAGGTAGCACAAAAGGGTTCATCTTTATGCAACGCAGTTTTATAAAATCTATCATCCTAAATGTGACAGCATGTAGGATCTTGTGGGTCTGCTGTGACACCACAATGCATAGGAGTTATTAAATATAACCAATGCCTCATTTATTACCAGTCAAAGGAGCTACCTTTTAAATGCAAATGTTGAAAATTAAAATGAAGGGTTTAATCAGTAAAGCTTCCCAACCTCAAATTACCATGGGGAGAGTAACAATATGGGCTGGCCAACATTGTGTTTTAAAACATTAATACCAAGATATGTGCTTATTTTTGACAACTGTAACATGACCTTTAGAAGTAAAAGTAATAAAAACAGTATGACCACCATTTTTTTGAAATAAAACCCTGTAATCTCAAAGCATAAAAGATATACTAAGGGGTGATTACAAAGGGGATTTCGGTGCAACCTGGGGAGTATATCTTTAACAGCTCACAAGGCACTGCTTTTTACCACATAAATATAATTTATTATACTTAAAACCTGCTTGAGAGCAAGGTTATCTGGCAAAACTGCAGCAGGTGCTCCAGGTTAATTTGATTCAAGTTATTTTCTGCAGAATGTCTAATTGTGAATGGATCTGCCTATTGATCTCTTGCTACGATCAATACATTTTTTTTCATCTCTGTGAACCACACAGGGAGAAGAAAGAAAGAAAGCAGCTTAGAATAGGTTTCTTTCACAGAGGATGGTATCTCTTTTTTTATTTTTCCCCAAATGTCATTCTTACTGTGAAAAATCACACAAAACAAAATCTAGAACAGAATTAAACTAAAGCATGCAAACTGTAATGAATCATAAACTTTCAAATACTGTGATGAGGTCTTATTTTTCCTAATGTTTGTTTGCCTTTTTTTTAACAGCATATAAAAATCTAGAGAAAGATATTTTAAATGACCTTTGGGATGTCAGAACAAGCACGATATTGGCTTACTGAATGTAAAGAAAATTCACAAGTAACCTTCTCATGAAATTGCACTACAAAATTAACATTTTCTTTTTTTTTCCCTTATTAGGGTATAAGCCCATGAACTCAGGCACAGAGTCAGTAATAGAAATATATGCCCAGATGCAGCTTGGTTTCAAAGGATTTGTTTGTAGATTAGTGTGACTAACAGTCACGTCTCTTAAGCAAGCATCTTTGTATGTCAGTATCTTTGTATGTCACCACTGCAATTCATATTCTTCAGAAATAACCAAAGTCTTGAGAATAATTCAACTACAGAAGGCATAAATGTGCTTTTTAAATAAGTACAAATAGTATAGTCTTGATAAAGACAGGAACTAAAGTCAGGCTTATCTGCAGACCCATCTTCTCATGTAAGTGCTTTCTGAATGCCAAGTGAACTCATAAGGAAGAATAAAAATGATACAAATGCTGTGCCATGTGTCATTAGGACAAGACAGCACTTCTCCAGCTTTCCTACATATTTTCACAGAACTCTGATGACAGAAAAGAGACTATTAACACAGGTTAGCCAGCTGTCTGGGACTTACCCCAGCAGGAAAGAAAGCCCTGTATTGCACACAGTTGTCAAATTGGCTCCCTAGCACCACTTCATGTGGCTCTGCTACAGTGAAGAACCTTCCTCAAGAAGAATTGTTTCCCATTAGTCTTTCATGGGGTAATGGGACCTTTGAAGCTACATCATTTTTCATGAGTACCTCTGAGGTGGCCCAAAATTCAACAGAGGCTGAATTAGATCCTAGCTGCTAGTAGAATTTACGAAACAGCATAAGTTTTCATAAAATATACCCAGTGGCTCTTTTGCCCTTTTCTTGCTCTCCAATTGCTCACATGAACATAGAGTTTTATGAACACATGGCTAAGACCTCATTTCTCAAGGTAATTATGAGCAATGGAAAAAAAGTCTTCAACAGAATGTAGAGAAAAATTATGAAAAAAAAACCAACTGTAAGTGACATCCAGAGCCTTCCAGCCTTTCAAAGACAGCACCTTGAAAGGGATATTGCTGCTAACCTGCCATCATAATGCCATGACTAAGATTTCATATTGAAGCAGTTATAAATTAATCAAAGGGTTGCTGGTCCTCCCCCAGAGCAAAATTGAATGGGGGGGCCAAATAAATGTCAAATACAGCAACTTAGCTTTAGATTGCAAGCCCCAAAGTATATTTTGTTATTCCTATGCCTTATGATCAAACTATTCAGACACCAAAACCACATATTTCTTTTTATAAAAATAATGTCTCTTTAAAAGCAGAGATTATTCATACAAAGTGTAATAGTTAGAAATTTATAGTTTGCAGCAATCAAAACCAGCATAATTTTTAAAATCTATTTAGCGCATCTATGCTTTTCTTTGCATCATACCATAGAGTCACATTTGATTGACTACAACTTTTTTCAGTAAGAAAACATGATGAAAAACAGAATCAATGGTCAGATGGGTCTGAGCAATTTTATCTTAATTAAACCATATTCCCAGCTCTGAAAGCAATTTTTGCATAGTATTGCTCATATTAAAACTGCATCTACAGTATATTGTACTCTCATATCTATTCTAATTTTAATACAATAATTGACAATGTTAACATCAAGCTTATCAGCTTTGATCAAGAAATTATTTCTAATACTTGCTGAACTCAATAACCTCACAATATCATCGAATTTATTCTCTGCCATTAATTTATGACCTAGTCTATTTTTGTGACTAGGGTAGTTTCTGCATGTTTGTGCAAAAAGTTGAGTGTTAAATAGTAGTTTCCTTCATATATATTTCTCATATTAAAAAAAAAATAGAGAGATCTTAGAACTATTCTTTAAAATGTAAGATATATGACTTTAAATCATCAAAAACAGGCTGAACTGAACTGCAAACCTCATTTTAGTCAAGAAGAGCTTTGCCATAGACTCAAGTAAGAATGGAATATTGCCCTTCCAGAGCTTAACTAATACAAAAGTTCACAGCCAAATTATTGATTAAAAGCAGAGTTAAGTTTATGTCATAAAGTGCACAGTGGAAAAACGTCAATATATTTAAAGTTTTCATGTATCTGAGTAATCTGATTTTAAATTGATTAATTCAATTAAAAGCTTTAAAAAGGAATTTGTATAAACACAGAATTAGGGAGTGATGTTTATGCTATTCAATCTACTGCTTTTTCACACTGATAACAATATATCCATTTATTATAAGCATTTAAACCCCCTGGACATCTATAAATTATACCACAAATTAAAATGCATTTTAATCACACAATCTGCCATAGCTCAAAATCTTAAAGACTTCCGTTAAAGCCCAAAGTTAAAAACATTCCTTCAGCAGCTATTGACTACTTCAAGACATAGATTAAGAGATGTCTATTTTTATTTTTTAGAAGTGGAGAACAACGAATTTACAAGAGAGATGGATCATCGCAAAGCAGTACTACAAATAAAAGAAAAATAAAGCAATATTGAATCAATAGTAACATTAGTTATATTGATCATCCTTTTCATTATTATAATTCTGAACACAAAACAAATTTCGACCACATCAGCCTGTCAATAATATCTGTGGGCTGCATGAAGGTAAGCAGGTGGGGCCCTGTATCACTTTCCTATGAGTAATTCAATTGTAAGAGCAGCACTCTCAATTTATCACATAAGTAAATTAGTAGCTTATTTCATGGCAGAATATTGGCTTTCTAGAGTTATAGCCAATTTGTTTACAGTAAATAATACTACTGTCTACTCTCTTACATATTTAGAGTAATTAGTTGTTAATACCAAGGGATGGACTATGAAAACTTTTCTCACTGTGAAGAAACCACCGCTCACATGTCTGCACCACAAAACTGCTCTACCAGCTTGGAATTCACCACAGAGAAATTCACCACTAGTGCTCTCCAGCATTGTCTGCCTGTTGAGGATGCCTTTTTAGCAGAAAGGTGCCTTTTGAAATTTCTATTTTTGACAGTCCCTTTCATCACTTAACCACACTGGACTTACCTGCCACGATCGACATATCTTCTCCTGCACTTCCAGCCCCACCCTCTTGAACTTTAGGCTCTTCCTGCTCGGCAACTGGCAGTAGCTACAGAAATGTCTGCCTTCAGATTTAATAAAACATTAATTTTAATAATCCTATGAAATTTCATTCTATGCCATGCTTGTAGGTTGGCATATCAGAGTAGGAGTATTTCCTACAGCTGAATAGTAAGACCTGGGTATAGGGCATCGAGTGTTTTGTCCTTTCCTCCAAAGAAAACACAGAAAAGTAGAACTTCCGTGGAAGATTCCAAAGAAGTAAAATTATGAAGAAAAATGCTGGTTTTGAAATCTCTTGTTAGAGGGTAGAAGTGAGCCAAGACACAGACTTCTTGTTTATCACAGCATGAAAAGGGTCTTGGTTTATTTCTCTTTACAGCTCAGCCATCCTGACTCCAGCTACTCACTGACACTGGCTGCAACAAGCTCCTGCTGGAGGCTTCCCTTGCAGCCTCTGACTACAGGTTTGAGTTTGCAGACTCTGACTGCAGGTTCCAACAACAGGCTCTAACTGCAGACCCAGACTGCCCTCACAGCAGCGATTCTCTCTCCCCAGGATCCTTCTTCTTTGCCATTCCTCCTCCTTCATGATTCTCAAGGTTCCTCCTCCATGATAACCTTCCCCTCCTCAGCTAACTCACTCCCCTTTATCACATTTACCTTTATTTATGAGCTGTGACTCATCAGGGCCAGGCTGCGTTGGGTAACTAACACAGCTGTTACTTGTCAGGGCTGAGGTCACCTGTATTCCCTTCTCCTACCTCTCTGTCCTTATTTTGATCCATAAAACCCATTGAAAAACTCATTGAATTGTTCAGGTTGGAAAAGACTTCTAAGATCATTGTCCAGCTGTTGACCACAGATATATCTACATTCTTGCTCTAAGACAACTGAAAGCTAGATGACACAAGTAATTTCATAAAAAGTGCTAGAATTATCATACAAAAAAGTAGTTATCAACTGACATTTGATAATATAATTCCTATGCAAATTCTCAATGGATTTGTAAGACATTTTCCCTCAATCCTACTTTGTAAACTAATACTTATTTTCTTTAAGAAAGTTATTAAGTCATTGAAAGTTGATCTGTAAATCTAGAAACTCATCTAAAATTTGCAGAAGGCTGCATTTGACAGCTAAAAGGGAACCTCGGGCTTCATTACAAGATGATACACCAAGCTCAATGCATTGGATAGCACTCCCCAACTTTCACACTTCCATTGACTTTTATACCAGTCAATGAGTCCTGATGAGTCCTGAGCCTCTGAGTTCTGGAAAGGAAATCATTTTATGCCCCACATAATCTAGTGTTGTGGTTTGTTTGCTTTGTTCTGGCTTGTTAAGCTTTTTTCATTTCTATGATGTAATCATTAAGAGTCTGTACCATTCCCTTTATAGGTCAATCCTCATACTCCCTCCCTGATCCCTTGTCCATCACTTGATGTGCTCTTCCCTGATTCTAGAATGCTCTGAGAAGTGTGTTGAGTGATAGGCTGGAGAGCAAGGGTCCCTTCCCTAATCTATCCTAATGGTTATCCTCGTTATCTGTTATGCACCTTGTTCCCTCCCCAGCCTTCCCCCACTGGCTGATGAGTAGTTCCCCCTTGTACCCTCCTCCCTGTAAAAGGGGCTGTGGGCTCCGAGCCTGGGTCAGAGCCTCTCCGCACAGTCTGTACCCGCTGGGTCTAGGGGCTCTTAGGAGTCACCAATAAAGATCTGGATTGATGACACCATGCAGAGCCTCTTTCAGCCTTGGCTTTCTCCTGACACAGCCTTCCCGTGCTCGGGGTACCCCCCGCAGCCACCCCTGGGTGCCCCAGGGCACTGAGGAGTGTCCCCAGCTGGCTGCTGTGCCTGCTGGCCGGGGTCCGATCAAGGAGAGTGGGAGGCACAGTCTCCGTCTAAGCTGAAGAAAACCTTAAATCTTTTCTGAGTGTGTCTCAGTCAGTAGCAATAAAAGATTTGTGCATGTAAGACTGCACCATCCTGGTGATTGTGCTGTCTGTGCTGGATCAACCTGCTTCATGGAAGTGACTCTGCTCTCCGTGATTGAGGAATGCTCTCCAGGCTACAACTCAGCCCTGTTCTCAGCTTTGGGATTAGGTATGACACAAAGACCCCACATATTGCGGTAATCTTCATCTGTTTATTCCTTCTTTCCAGACTCTCAATAGGTATGAAAAGAGAGGCCAAAGGCCTAATAAAAGCCCAAGGCCTTGCCCATATTTGCAGACTAATCAAATGGTAATATATCTCACATTTTAATGAGTTACTTAAATTAGGTAAAGAGTCTATAACCATCATTACAATTAGAAATGCATATTTTTTGAGCTACTTAAAAATAAAATGGTTTGAGTTAATAAAATTGAAGTAACAAAAGCTACAAGTTGCCAAAAAAGCCGCATAAGTATGGACACACGTGAACATGGGTGTGCCTTCTTGACGTTGTCATGTTGGAACACCAAAACTGAGACATAAGCAAATTCCTAGTGTAGATTTTGATAAGCATTGTTTAGTTCTCACAAGCTGTATTCAGCAACCTCACTGTTTTCACTTTCAGAGTACTAAAATTCCCACAGCACTCAAAGGCATTTCATATTTCCCCTTTCTACTGCAGAACATGCCTGTGTGCTGAGGCAAGGGCTGTGCATTCTGGTGGGCAGGATTTCTGCAGCCTTTCGGTTAGATCCCTGCTAGCATTGCAAGGCTTAGGTCCACTTTGTAGAGTTGGCCTTCAATACAAAATGATTTTTTTTCTGCAAAATTAATGGTAAGAAAGATTGACTGCCTCTGGATTTATAATTCAATTTGAAGTATCTGAAAAATGTTACTGGAAATCACCTCTATTTGCCAAAAGCTGACAAGCTATTTGCACAAAACCATGGAAAGAATTCTGGGAGATGTCAGTAATGAATAGGATAAATGTTCTCAAGCTTGATAACTAAAGGGAGTTTGCTGATAAATTTTAAATGCATTCAGCATGCTCTAGAGTCACTTTATACAGATATTGCTGCTGGATTTGTAAAAAAACCCAGTAGTTTTGAAAAAGTGCTACTTCTGTTTTGGATCATGTGACATTTTAATGCACATAAGTAATGACTGAGTGTATGTAATGTCTGCTATGTATGTAGTGTAATCTATGTAATGTATGGTTTTTTCCTCATAAATTTTTTTTTACTTAGGAAATAGTGAGCGGTTTGGAGCTTCTTTCCTTTTTCCATGATTAGATATAAAAAAAATTCAGAATATTTCTTTAGGGTAAATACAAATGTTTGGGCACCATATTCAGGCACATTACTAAATAATAACATATGTTCTACCTGTTTGATTCTCTTCACTCTATTTTCTTATATATTTATATTTCACATTAGACTTGAAGCATTTTTGCTTCAAAGTCTTTTAAACTGTAATAATAATGTGGTTATGTAATAGGCATCTAGAATACCTAATAGCACATGTAAAAGATATTTTTCCTACTTTTAAAAAGCTATAACTAAAATGTTCATGTCCTGGAGAATCAGGTTATTTGATCTACTTAGCTTTATTTAAGGCTTAGAAACACAAAATATAATAGAAATTTTAGTGGAAATGAACAGAAGAACTATTTACATGTCATTGATAAAAAAGGTATAAAATAAAATTAGGTTTCACTGTTTCCACTTGCTGATTTCAGAAGCAAAATTCTTTCTGCTCTCCTATGCCTTCTTTTGCTTATTTCTTTCTTTGTTTGCCACCACTTTCACCTCTTTGTGTGATTGTGTGAGGGCACTCTGCTACTTAGGTCTGCCCCTGGACCTAATCTGGCTAGGCAAATATTATAGACCTCTGCTTAAGACCTAGAGGTCTCGGAGTTTTGTCTTCATTAACCTTCTTCTCAATATATATCTACTTCATAATATCCTTCTCCTCAACTGGTCTTAATGCTGAAGTACATACCGCTCTTTTTAATTCACTCTATTTTTAAAGATTCTTTGCTGATGTACAGGTAATGATCAAATCAAGCCTATAGCCTAAATATTTAATATTACTTTCAGAGATAGGAATTAAAATACAGTAATGAGGGGAGGAGAATGGTTGAAGGAAGCCTTTCTCTCTTGAAAAATGTTGTCATGAACTTAATATTAAGTAATTTTGTTATCAAATCAATTATGAAAATTGAAGATATGGAAGCGTTGGAATTGAAGAGCCTTTGACAGAAATGTAGCATTGTTGAATTCTGATCACACATCAAAACTGACAGAAATGCCTAAGCAGAGTTCTTCTTTTTAAAGACTAAATGAGCAACCAGAGAGCTTGAACAAGGCACATATTCCAGGTCTCTCAGGCAGTTTTCTGTACACTCTCAAGCCAAGCCAGGACCAAGAACTGTCAGGTCTGGGTTTTCCACTTCTAAATTGTGATTTGCTCCCACAGTAACAGCTCTTTCACCTTGTCATTCTTCTAAATGTCTCCCTTTCCTGACCCTTGGAATATAAGAAAAAAAGTGGATGAGTGGTTGGTTTTATTAAAGGGTTTTTTTGGGCCTACTCAGTATTGGAACAGTCAGCCCTAGGAGAAAACACTTGTCAGGAAATAGCTATGGTGTCTTAAAAATTTGGGAGCAGTTACCTTACCTTTCTCCTTGCAACAGGGAGACAGTCAGTAGGAGAAAAGAATAGAATAAGAAAATCTTTTTATGCCTGTACTTCTATGGCTCTTCAGACCCTTCCTGCCTTCTCTGAGACTTCACAAACACAGGTAGTTTTCAAATCTGTCTAGAACCAGGTTTAAATGTCAGGACACTGAAGTTTCCCCATGTAGTTTTCCACTTAATGCCTTAGTTTTTCAGCGAAAATTTTTGAATACAATAACCCAGAACAGGCTGCTCTGACTACCTTGTGCCAGAAGTCATTGTCCTCCCACGCTGCAAGCATCTCAGAGGTGCTACAGGTATTTAATTAGCAAAGTGCTTCACAAAAGAATGCTAAATGTTCACACTATAAGGAAAAACACTGTCCTTCAGGAAAAAAGGAGAGACGAGAGATGCATAAAGTTTTAAAGTTCCTGTCAGCTTTACTCACCCTTTTTGTATTCTCGCAGTTTTCCACTTAGCATAAGAAAAAAACCCTCTTTCTTGCAGTCAATATTCACACTATTGCCTTGATCATAGGAAAACTGAACACCTTCAGTGCATGATAATTAAGAGCACCTGTAATCCAATTAGTATTTCACTGCTTTCCACACATTCAGTGGCTTTGTTCTTAGACCACAGAAATCATGTTTTTTACTCAGTTGGAAAAAATTCAAATCAACAAACAACAACACCCAAAAAATAATCCCAAAACCAAAGCAAAGCAGAAGGAAAAACAGCCCAAATGCAACTTGCACACCTTATTAAAAAAACCCCACACCCTTCAACGTTTTTTTCTCTTTCTTTCCTGCTCTGTGCTATTGCTGATAAATTCCTCTTCCCAAACCAACCCAGATTGGCATTAATGTCTGCTTAGTTTCATTCCTAGTGCCTATTTACAGACAAACCCACTACAATAAGCTCAAATACTGAAAAAGTCAGATGCATTCCATGTAGAGTTGCTAAAACCATATTAATTTAGATTTTGAATTGGACACATTCTGGAGTACTGGAAAGATGTTTTTTCAAATAACATGCCCGGCTACATCAAGAGACATGACCACACTTCACTGATACTCAGCATCTGCTGAAACTGTCAGCAGATATACCACAGGCAAAATGGGAATTGAGAACCATTTTTTGAGGTACAGAAAGTTCATGCTTTAACTGCCAATTAGGTTTTCCTCAGTCCTTCAACATAATGACAGGCTCTGTGCAACCATGAATGGATCAGGGCCTCATCAGTTCTCCTGCTAAACAATGTCTCTTGCAAACAGATGCAACACAAGATAAGAAAAAGTATAAAATGTATAGTAAAGGTAAAGGAAAAAGAGATTGTGTCATGCTTTTCCCCACTCATTTAAGTGAATTTGAATATTATAATCCAACACAAATTATACAAAATAACCTAATAATAACTACTGGAGGGTCTAGGGTTGTTTCTTGAATGGATTTTTAATGTTTTGTTTTGCTTTCTGCTGTCAATTTCTCTGTATCAGCCTTCAAACATATGATAGCATCCTCAAAGTGACATTTTAATATGCCCTGTTCTCAAACACTTGCCAGAAATTAATTCTCTGCGAATACCAGATGCTGCCAGTTCTGACAGATGACACTGAGACCAAGCAGGGAGCTGTTCAGAGAATTCTGAAGTGCCCACACTCACCGTGCAGCAGCACAGGAGGAACCAGGGGCAGGGATTTGTCACGTATTTGAAGCCTGTTCCTCTATAACACGCCACTATGGCCTGAACACAATCCAACAATATGGAAAAACAGTACTCAGCTTCTCCTTATCTGAATCCCACTTCTCAATCTGAATCAGAATTCCTTATCCCACTTCCCTGGGCTTTTTCCCAGAGTAAGTTCACTGATGGCTGTATAAGTACCAGCTTCATTAAGGACACAGATTAGAAGACAAGGACAGATGTTCCAAAAGAGAGGTCTCCTCTTAGCTGCACATAGAGAGTCTTCCATAATATATATTAATAATTAGTGTATTAAAGAATAAGGAAAAAAGTGTGGGAGACAAATTTTTCCCCCCCATCCAAGTAAATATGATTTTTCATTTTTCTGAATATTGCATATTCTGCTGTGCATATATTTGACCCATTGTATATTAATAAATTATCAAACAATAAGATGTTAATAACCCAGAGGTTGTTAAGTCTACAAGGTGTGTAACTGAACACCTGTAATAAGGCATAGAAGATATACCTCAAAAATTGGCTTTCCCCCTCTTCCCTGATAGTCAACATGTATTGCCAGGGAAACATCTGGAATTTTTTTAAACTAGAAATATCCTAACTCTATTGAATTAAATAACTCTTTTTGTTTGTTTGTTTGTTTGTTTGGGGTTTTGTTTGGTTTTTTGTTCATATATTCTGGGAGAAACTACATAGTCCCATTTGTCTTCTTGAATTTTAGGAAATAACAGGATCTTTTCCTGGCTACAGTAAAACTGAACATTAAGAAAGTGTTTGAAGTCTTCATGAATAAAGATAATTCTGATGTAGAATAATAAGTCCTTCAATAAAGTAGCCTATGATTCCATTCTCTTCTTTTGTGTAAGCATATTGCAACTAAAGAAGACTACTTAACTCTCAGTGAATATACATTTGAATGGTGAGGTTCAAAGAGAAAGTAAATATTAGAATGCTGACTTTAAGTTAAAAGACTCTGGGTCTTATAAGTTTGAATCTTTCTTTTCTCTAATTCAGAGCACTCTATGATTGCACTCTTATAGTTGCCCTCTAGTTTATAGCATTTCCTAGATTAGATCACAATTTCTATTCCTCATTTAATTTGTCCATTTTGTATAAACATTTTTTCCTGTATAAAAGGGCAGATATGAACAGCTCCAGCTTTGCTGCACAAATAATCCTCAACAATGTTTTTCCCAGGGTTTATCTGGTCAGTCACTGTATGACAAGGTAAGCTCATTTCTTACAGTATAACTTGAAGACCTCCAAAACCTGTTGCAAATGTGTTATGAGAGGCTGTATAAAATAAAATTTTGAATAGCATAACGCTCCTGAATATGAGATTAACTGCAGTATTCAATTCAAAGGATTCAAAATAAATAACCACAGCAAAATATTGAAGTTGGAGGAGGATTAACCTCCCTTTGATTCACAATTCCATATATGTTTGAGGTTTTCCCATGAAGCTGTTCCAGTTTTCATGTTACATCCTGGCTTAAGGGAATGCTTTGAATGATTTTTCCAGTTAGTCCATAAGGGCTTGGCTTGGGGGAGCTCATTGGCACATAATTCCATCTACACAAGAAACGTGATAAAAGTGTCACTAATAAAGCACAACTGGTGGGGTTCTTTTAATGTCTGACAATTTTCTTACACGTTACCACAGTAATTTTTCTGTTCTGTGTGATTCATAGGCTTCAAGGCCAGAAAGGTTGTTTTTTGATTATCTAGTCTCATTTCCTGCATAATACAAATTACAGGCTGTCAGCTAGTACATAAGAGACCTCCTCTTCAAGCAGTTTAATGGCTAAGAACCTAGTAAATGTATTTTTAGACTTTCTGAAGCCTGCTCTTCTGACTTGGGTCTCAAGAGTATGCCAACTAGGTAGAGGAGTATAGGCACATTCTTGTCTCCCAAGGTGGATAATTAGCATGACCTAGATATATGTACATTTCTGAGAGTTATATGTACTTATTAAAAGCTATAGGACTGATATACAGATCTTTTAGGTGTTTTGAAAAGGAAAATATTAATTAAACTTTCATTTTGCTTTTATAACAGCTTGATAAATGCAGAACTCTCAAAAACCTGTTTCTTTAACAAGCCTATTCATTTCAGGGACGACCAAAATGAATAGTCTTGTTAGCAAGGTGTAACTCTATCAGCTATTTTAGAACACTGGATAAATATCAAATGCATGTGCTTTCCTGGAAGAGAGAATAAATGACACATAATGACACATGAGTAATTTTTATTACATATTTGTCATTACAGAAAGCATTATAAAACCTGAGATAGAGCCATTTCTGAGAGGCAAGGTAATGAAGTACAGCAGGCTCTATTTACCTGCTTATGTGACTACATCCTGATTGTGGCTCCATGTATGTATGGTAAATGTTTATATGTTAATATAAATTGTTGAGGAATTTGTCCTTTAGAATTGTGAATGACTTACTATGTTTTTCTCCATGTGTTCAGTGCTTCCCAATATTTTCGAAAGGAATATAGGAATTTATCCTATTCACAGGAGCCTGGACAGCCCCTTGTTTGCTCTGGGGAAGTATGTTGCAGTAGACTAACGAAGGGACTCAGGCAGCTTTGTGTAATGCTCAGAATATAGATTTGCCATAGATTTTTTCCTGTCTCATACAGGATGTATAAAGGTTCTATACAAATAAATATGTTGCATGAGAACCATTGGTCCAATCTTGTTCTTAGATATTTTACGTTATTCTTTTCTGAAATATAATTTTTCTTCCAGTATTATAACACAGTCACAGTCATAGACAGTATTCTTATTTGAAAAATTCACTGCAGAGAAGTACAGAGAAAAAAAGTCTGCTAAGGACATTAAAAAATATCAGTGCAAGACCAACACAGTCACAGCTGCAATGTTTGTGTTTGAAGGTGCATAATCATGTAAGAACTTAAGAACTTAGAGGGATAACCACAAAAATCATGTTTTTCAGAGGCATTTGGATGAAATGAAAACACCAGTTCACTGCTTGTACCTCAATGATGTAGGGGTGTTCGGGTAAATGAAGATTAAATTAAAATAGAACACTGAAATCTCCTATCACTTTTGTGATACAAACATACAGTAGTGTTACAGTTCAATATAACTACAGCCAAATGACTCTTCTAAAATTGAAAATTTTGTTACAACTGGTCATTAGTTGCAGTTAATAAAAATGATATCAAATAGCCATTTCAATAAACATCCATTGATAGTGCATCGTCAAACAGGCATTTGGCTTTAAAACTAATTTATACTTTATATTGCACAGCTTCAGTAGTAAAATCACAACTTGCAAACATAGTTTTCAATGGCAATTTGCATGTAAATTACTTTGGTGGGGTTTTAAAAAATATTTCTTAGGGACTTATGGAAATACTAAATATATACTGTAAGTACCTTGTAAGACCAAGCGGTTAAGCAGACACATTAACTGAGAAAATCATAGGACCAGCTTGTATTACCAGCAAAATGCCTGCTATGTCCTTTTCCCGAGATCAAAAGCACTTATCTGGCACCTTTTGATATAACTCAGGTTCAATGAAGTACTAAATCAAGTAAATTCTTCCTGACTTCTAGTCCAAGAGAGAAATGTTACTGTTGGTTGGGAGTGGGGTCATGTAAGAACCAATGCAGATGTCATCAGGAACCTCTCATGTTTTTGTCAGCTAAAAGATGCTTCAGAAGCAGAGTATTAATGGTCACAGAAAGATATTTAGCTTTCTTTCCTTTGGGTGGATACTCCTGAAAATGGAATAACCATGGCTCATGATATGGAATTCAGGACAGACTTGATAGCTACATGTTCACTGGTAAACCCAGTCAACACTTTCCAGACTTATACCCACTTAATGCTGAATTTAGCTTTCTAGGCAGACTCCCCTCTGTCTGAAGAATATGCAAAGGCAGATGAAACGAATTAGACTCAGCTGCTTTTTTTTTCTCCCACCCCCAATACAGAGAAGCTACTGAAGTCAATGCTGTGATGCCAGCAGTGCCAGGTGCTCTGTGGTAGCCTCTTGTTATCCAAGGATGCTTCTATACAGCCTTATTAGTTGCCAGTGAATCAGTGCAGATGCTTCCTTTCTTTAAAGAATAAATGTCTACTTTGAGCGGGAAAAAAAAAAAAATACCAGAACCTCTAAGTCACAGCAGCTAATTACAAAAACTGCCTTTAAATGAAATGCAGTGTTGATCAGAAAATTGTTCTAAGTGGGAGCCAACAGAAAAAGAAATCTTGCCCTGAATATAGATCTAATGAGGAAGAAAGGACCCCTTTCACTAGAATAAATTCATTCAATAAAAAGATTCAGTCACTTTTGTTTCCTCCCAAGTCTGAAAAAAACCATATCTGGATAACAGGTTGGTCTCTATGATAACCATTAAAAGAATGATAAGGGCAGAATTTCATAGCAAAATCTGCATTCCATGCTCCATACTCATATCCCATGAGAGTCCTCCCTTATGCTTCTGAACATCCAAGTTCATTGCACGATTTCACTGTTTTGCTTAATTGCTCTAGGTGGACCCTGAAGTAAATATAGAAAGCTACCTTTGAGCAATTAAGAACATCAGGTTTATAGAAGTTTTTGAAAATCAGGAAAGAGGTGTATTAGTAGCATCAGTGCAAGTTATATTGTTTAATTAAAAGAGTTTAAAGACAACTTGGTAATTCAAATTTCTCTTTTCTAAGTACCTTAGCATGTTACTACCACCAAAGAAAATTCCTGCAAAGAGTAGGTTAAGAAAGTTCTATGCAGCATTCTTATTTCTACAAGAAGGATCGATTCTGACCTATTTAAATATGTTTTGATTCCTTTGCAGGGAGTTCTGCTTGGTAGAAAAATAGCATTATAATGTGCATTTAGAGCATAGTCTCCATTTAGGAGTCCTTTGCTTTCATTATATTTAGTTTCTTGAGAAACTGTGATAAAGTTTAGTCCAGAATTTTGTAATCCTGCATGTAGACAAATCCTAGAGATGTTTGAAAATACTCTTCCTTGGGGCTCTAATTTCTTTCCACTTAGCTGGTGAAACTCCACTGAGCATGATTGATTGGATTAATGTTAAAATCAGTTGAGACTTCTGTTCTGAGTGAGATGTACAATAATTTCCAATTCCTTTTGATTTTCACTGAAATAATAGAAATTAGATTCTGTTGGGCTCATTTGTTTAGCTGCTCTTGAATATTTCAAGGACTGAATTTTATCCTAGGAAGATACAGTGAAATCTTAAGGTGAAACTGAAATCTTTAGTGTCACTCTGCTGATGTATTTGGCTCACAAGGAGGTTCAAGGATGTTCCAATATCCAAGGAATACACCTCTCTCAAATACCCGTTTCATTGGAAATGTCTATGAGATATGTATAAAACTCTCATGGAGTTTCATTGCGCAAAAAAGATACAGACACTGCAGCTTTAAATCCTCATTTTCTATGTAGATTTACACATATACTAAAAGAAAAGTTTGCTTTATTCTAAGTTTCTGTTCTATTTCTTTATTGCTTACTTGCTGATTTTTTTTTTTTTTTTACCTCTTCAGAGTGACAGCTTAACTGTTTTCCATCCTCAATAAATTCCCTCATACTTCTTGGCCTGAAATACACATCCCTCATCTTGAAAGAGCTTTAATATTATTTTGAAAGTTTCTCTGTCAGCATGCCCATCTTCTGGATAAACCTATGCTCAAAGTGGAGCCTTGGTGGTGAGGAAACTGAAGTCTTACATATGTACTATCTCCTCCCACAGATAGGACCCAGCAGAAATTTACACATTTGCAAATATAATGTCTTTTTACATTAAATCCTTCAGTTACACATTTATGGTCTTTCCTCTGAATCCATAGGAAGTCTACGAAAAACACACACATTACATGATAATTTTGAGTGACATCAGAAAGATTCAGAACATGATAAATTCTTTATTTTCATGGTGGTAAGGCATTCGAACTCTTGGTGTGGATTAGACATTACCGTGTGGTGGTTTTATTTTAAAAATAGTGTGTTCCCCTTTTGTCAGAAAGTTTTCTTGATATTTCTGGCATGTCCTTATAATTTCTTTTCATACTGCTGATGACGAATCAGAATTCAGAATTTTGAATATGTGTGTCTCAAGGAAGAATTTGCATTTTTGTTCCTGATTTTGGTTGGTTTCTTCTGAGTCATGTGCTTCAGATAGAAAACGTCTTCAGCAGCCATGTTCTGCTGCAACCTTTTTTCTTCTTGGAGACCATTAATTGATCATATTTCAACATAAATTTGAATTTGCAGCTTCAAATGTCAATATTCCAGGGTTGCAGCTTATCACCCACTGAAGTGCAAGGAAATTACTTGCTACAATGCATCACAATAAACACTTTGTGTATAGTTCATTATGATATTCAACCAAAATTTGAATATCTTTCTCTTGAAAACATAAGGATAGTACAAATATTTATTGGAACATATATTTGTAGGCACGGGGGTATGGGTTACACACAAAAACTTAGTTGTAATAGTTTTGGTGAACAGCAGCCTCCCTAACTATACTGATGAGATTCTTTAGAAAAAAGTCATTATAGAAATGATGTGTGCTTTGGAGTACAAAGTACTTTGGAGTACTTTGAGGAACTTTATATTTAAAGTTAATTTATTAAAAAAATTGTAATGCTCATTAAAAAGAATGTCAATTTTACAGAGAATATTTTTTAAATTCTTAAGTTTATAATTTTGTAAGTTTTCCAAGACTTTCAAAACGTTTGGGACTTATTAAATGGAGGTTAAGTTTTTAAACCTTGTTGATTTGTTCCTTTTTATCAGTAGAAGCAACTACAAGATTTAGTGGGGAAGCTCAAGTTACCCATTCTTCTCTCTAATTCAGAGCACTCTATGGTAAACAATTTCAGTTATCCGACCCTGGCAACCCCACTGTGCATCAAACCCCTAAAATGCCTCACTTCAGTTCTAGTAGGGAGTCTTTCCAACCAGCTGCTATCACCTAGGATATATAACTATGTGAACAAGTCCACAGAGTCAGGAATGCCCTCCCTCCCTGTTTTGTGCTTGCCAGGCAAAAGCCAGCTGCAGTTGAGAAGACATGAAACTGAATCCATGTCAACAGGGTACTGAGCCAAAAATCAGGAGCTGAGCTTGAGTCCAGAGCTGTACCAAAATATTTACAGGCTTTTTGGACTGTTGGGGGCTTGGGCCAGGAGGGCTGGGCTATGGGTGTCTCTCAGGACCACTCTGAAAAGCAGATGAGGAGAGGACAGGCGTTTCAACAGTCCGCAAAAGAACAGAGAGTGCAAGAAGCCAAGGCCATTTTAGTTCTTCAAAACCAGATAAAGATGAAAGTCATTACAGTAAGATGAATTTGTGGTTGCAGGAAGGTTAATGACCAAATTCCACACAGTTTGATGTTAGGGGAAATTACTGGCACAAGGTGAGATTTGTGTGATAGGACACAAGCACTACATAATTACTCAGCTATAACATACACTTTTATGCTCATGATTGTTTAAGGATTTATTTAAATTGATTTTATTTTTCAGTGCTCTATTTTTCCAGCTGTCAAATGAATTGCATGATTGATAATTAAAAAATTAGTGGTTTCACTTTGGTATTACAGATATTGTACAACAGCGTGTGCAACAAAAAACTTGCCCTCCTTTGTCAAGGATGTTGACATATACATAAATTGCCATTCTGAAGTCTTTCTTTGGCATTTATACACAGCATAACAAATACCAGCACATCAAAAGTCTGCAATCTAATACAATAAATTGCAGTTGTACTATCAATCTTTTGGTAGAAACACTTATTGCTCAGCTAGCTAACATTTAATAGTTTTTTACGAACTTGAGTGACTCACGTATAATTTAAAGCTGCACATAATATCTAAAATAGAACAGGAGTATGAACATAGTGTTTAGGTACAGAATGAGTAATATATATAGTCAAAAAGTATTGTAATTACATATAAATAAACTATAGGTAAAAATATATATAGGCTTAAGAGAACTGCAGTATAAAAAGAATGTATTCTTTTTATCACTCTTATAGTTTCTGAATTATAAACTGCTTTCATTGCTTGCCAAAAGAATATGAAAGGAGAAGATTTTTTTTTAAGAAAGAAATTGAGTGTTTTGTATTAGTTGCCATGTTGGTTTAGTTGTATTACTATTCATCACAAAATAATCCTGCATGACTGATGAGGTAAGGTCTATAGGTGGAAATGGTTTTTAGACCACCTCCAACATTTGGACAGAGCAGAAAAAATCTGTTTGGGGCAAACAAATCTACCTGTTATGAACAGCAGATTTAAGGTTTGCTTTGAATTCAAGCAATTGCTCTCAGTAGCATTTTCAAGTGATCTAATAAAAACATCAACATCATTTACAAACCTTGCCTATGTCTTTTCACCATCAGAGCTGTGACAACCCTGCTGCTAAAGTTCAATACAGGCAGGTTATTTGCAGGGGATGAAAAAGTAATTCCTAAACATTTCTGAATATATGGTGCTTGTCAGAAAATAAACAAATGCCAGTATAATTATAAGACTGGAGATCTTCCTAGAGCAATTTGTGGAAAGATTATCCAGAGTATCCCAATTTAGATTTATAACTAAATGACAAACATCAACACCCTTGTGAGATGGTACTGAACTTAGTATTGCTTGCCCAGTTGGAGAGGCTGCCTCACCTTTCCTTCCTCTGTGAGCACCTCAGGTCCCTACCTTGTTAACAACCTGCCTTGATTCTTAAGATACACTGATTTTTTTTTTCTCCTCCAGTATCACAAAGAATATTTACACAACTAAAGGAGATGGTGATACTTCAGCCATTTATACTCAGGAGAAATCATATTGTAAAGATTCTTAAAAGTGTTTTATTGCTAATATTTCCAAAATAAGATTAATTCATGATATAATCACCCAGAATTTTACAATTACTTCCCTTGCATACCTCTCAAGGAATGGAATTTATAACAAAGGTGTTTCCTCTTTTTTCCCTTAATTCCTTTCCATCACTCCCCTAATTTTTTATATTGTCGTATGTTACAAATGTATGTTATCACAACTGTTTAAAGGCCACTTGTTTCAATACCTGATATTAATAAAGTTTCAGGATAGTCAACAAAATGAGGCTGTTTTTTGCTGGTTGAGGATATGGATCAACACTGAGGAATATTTTCTGCGACGAGCAGCTGGAGTTGGTATACGTATAAACCCTTTTCCTCAATTTGAACAAATATACACCATTATATGTACAGAAGTACTGTGATTCGCAAAATGATCATTTCTATATTAACTGGATAATTCTAAAAAAAATCAAAATATGAAATGAAAAATGTACTCATATGATTAGATGACTGGTGATTAGCGTTTAAATTATGTTACATGGTACATTATTGAATGTAGATAAAAATATAGGTAATTTTTGTTTAATATAGTTGTTAAACCTTTAAAAATATAAAAGTCTAAATGTTGCACAATACTTGAAAAAATTCTGGTTTGCTAAAAATCTGCTCTCCATATCAGCTACTATTAATAATAAATATTCATTATATTTATATTTTAATCCTTTCATACAAAAACACCCTTTGGTGTTGTGCAGACTACATAATTTATTCTGTGTACAGAACAATCTAGGAAAAAATTCTGCATTATTAATAAAAATTATCTGTAGTGTCAAGGTTCACTTAATAAAAATGTCATTCTAAGGTAGCTGCAACCAGGATATCTACTGATTAGGAAAAAGATAGTAATAAGTAATAAGGAAATAATGCATACTAGGTATTGTTAAGAAACAAAAGGATCAGTCATACACCAAACAAGAAAAAGTGATCCCATAAAACAAAGAAATCAGCAGATGGTTTTTCATACTTGCTCAAAGCTTTTCCTAAGTAAGAAGATTTAGATCTCCAGAACACACACAAACCTTTAAATGGTATCCCACCTATATAGGTACAGAGTCTTTCCAGGGAGTCTGACATGAAGAGGAATGGGACATTACAAATTTGTATTTACAGTCTTTACATCACATGAACTTTCTAGGTATGGAAACATTAAATCAGCCAAGACACCAACAAACCCAGAAGTTTGTTTTTAATTTAATTAGTTAGGAAAGTACGACCATGAAGACTGGATTTCTGATTTCTACAAAGAACAGTCAACCCCTGACAAATGCTTAAGATGAATAGAACTGTATTATTCATCATATGTAACAGAAGTTAAATAGCTTTTAAGGACCAGCTTCTTATCATAAAAATATATTTACACAATGCCTGTGAACAAGTGTCCTTTTAGCAAAACCTGATGTTTATTTATTGAGGAAAAAATTCTTGCCCCTACTGCACTGTTTCCTCCGGGAGAAGGGAAGTAAACACGGCTGGCATTCTTTACATAAAGAAACAAAAAGAATAAAAAAAAAATCTGAAAGAAACCACACACTTCTCTTTGGCTTTTATTCTTCCTCCTTCATTTGTCCAATTCTTATCTCAGATATGCTCCAAGTGATTAATATAAAAGGAAACTCTCAGGGCAAAGATTTGCTAAAGTTAGTGCTATTCCTATATAAAACGTACATCAAGCTGTGGACTGACCCTGCACAGATTATCTCCAGAGAGTCTCTACTGAAAAACATCACACTTTTTTCCTCTGTCTGGTGGTTTAGACTACAGCTCTTTGAGAACAGAAGAAGGCATACCTCAAAATGTGGCTGTTATTTCATCCTGAACACTTCCTATAGCTCTAGCCTCTTTTATCACTGCCAAAGCTTTACATCTCTCACAAAACCAGGAAACAAACTTAGAAAATGCCCAGTCTGTACTTTAGAATAATTCTCCTTACCTTGATATCCATGACATATGTACTGCAAGAATATACCTACCTTATGTTACCAGTGAAAAAAATTATATTTACTTGCATTATTTATTCATACATTAAAATATACTAAGGGCATTAATAATAGAGAAAATCATGTAATACCTTTACTTTTACCTATGGATTTGGTGAAATGGTTCCATGAAGAAAGCATTTCCAGACAAAAAGAGAATAAAGAAGAGGAGAGAAACAACAGTAAGAGTCATGAGTACATGTAAATGCAATAGTATCTGAACATGAAAAGACAAAGTATAAGGTAAGTGTCTGAAGACAAATGGAGATGCAATCAGTGTCATATTAGGGATTTAGTTTACTTCTTCCCAATCATGGACATGCAAAGAAACACAGAAATAACCCATGCTAAGATAAGAAAGACTCTCACAAAGGTAACATGGACAATGGTTAGGAGGAAAAAAAATCACTGGTTTTGTTAGGTAGCAAAATTGTACTCTCAGCATTCCAGAAGCCAGGAGCAGGTGCTTTCTGCACATTTCCAATCAGCCATGCATTAATGCAAATGGACTCTTCAATGTGTACAATGTTACAAGAGGAGCATCTTCTTTCAGGAGCTATCTGTAGACTGGTCTTGCACTTTGTTTGTCTTTTATAGGATCACCCATAATTGTATTTTCTGATAAATACACAAAATTTTCTTAATCACTTTATTATTTCTCTCACCTCTTTTTAGTTATTGCATTGCAAGAGGGGGAGTTGAGGAGGCAGGAAGGACAAAAGCTTACAGAGCAAACAAACAAAAAAAACCAAAACAAAAAATGAAATAAGAAAAAGATGTGACCAAAACCATGAGTTTCTTTGCAGCCAAAGACAGCTTTCAAGCATTGGCCCATCGGTTGCACTGATGGATTCAAAGCAGCTACAGAACAAGAAGAAACAATGAAAGCAGAGTGGAAAAGGAACAGAGCCCATACCTTGGTCGCCCATCATCAGGTGCGCCAGACCTTGAAGGGAAACAAGAGCACAGTCAGCAATGAACAAGGGAGCACGGGAAGGTGGTGTTGTCACACTGACAAAAATGTTTTGTGACAGGCATCTGTTTCCTATAAGATGTCTGTATCACAGAGGGAAATCAAAGAGCATTTTTCAACCACTGGTTGGAATGCTTTGGGCTATGAGTAACAGAACTGCAATTCAAACACTGGGTGCTGTTTTATTGTGGGGTTTTTTTCTGTGCAGTATTTGCAATGACAGAAAATAATAAAATGTTTTCAAATCCAACCAATTCCTTAAATAATCCATCTGTCTTTATCATATTTTGATTATATTGCTTTGAACACTGCTGAGAGGACTTCCTGTCCTCTACACGTGAAATGATGTTTAAACCCTGGAGAAGTTTAAACCTGAAAAATGGGCTGGGTCTGATCGTTTTCCCCTCATAAAAATGAGCATTTCAGGTAATTAAATAAAATTTCTTCATCACATTGAAATGATAATGCAAAGAATGTCTCCTTATTTGTGTGAAACGTGACAGTACAATGAATTTGTTCCAGAGAAGGCAAATTATTATGTATGCAATATAAAATACATAGTAATAAAGAAAATTTAAGTGACAGCTTCTGCAACTGCTTCATAAATCTGTGAGAAATTGATTTTGCTTTATACTTATATTGTGAGATGAAATCCCATCACACCAGAATAGGTCTAGTGACATTTCAAAGCAGATGTCCATAATGATAATCACTCATCCAGAGTCAAATTTGTTACTCTTCAAGGAAAAATATTCATCTTTTTTAATTCATGATAATACAATGATACTTAAATCTCACTGAATATAATGTGATGTTGGGAGAATATTTTTCTTAGATATATGAAGGTTTTTCATTTTTTATGTCTGATTTAAAAAACAGACTTATTCTTGTTGAATTTAGCTGTTTTAGGATCCATTTCAGATGTTGTTGGTTGTTCATGTGTTAAACGTGCTCCTCTTCTCAAAAAGCCGTATATTATTTTCTTAATTGCAATTAATTGAAAATAATTCACACAAAGAAGGTGAGCAATAAAATATCGTGGTCTTTACTGGAAAGCAGACTTCCTAGAGAGAAAGTTTCTGTGGTTTCTAATTCACAAGGAAAATTAGGTGCACAAATGACTCACACTACTTTGGGGTAGTGCAGAGACACCCCTAACTGCAATCAGTCTAAATGATTTGTTTCTTATCAGTTCCAAATCTCAAGTGATGTTCCAAGTAGACTAACAAGGGTTTTGTTGAATTATTGCTTTTTAATGTCACCCGTTTTAGATGTGTAGTTAAACTGAAGGGCCTGATGTGCCTCATCTCTTGTGCAATAAATTCTGTTTCCAAATACAGAGCTCTGCAGCTGGTGGGATTACCTGGGGCTCACAGCAATGTAAATGAAACCTGACTGCAATCCTGAAGGGATGCCTGCATCAGCATTGCTTGGGAAGCATCAGACAGTTTGCAGTTTGTGAAAGAGAATAGAAATGTTTTCATGGGTGTTTTTTCTCTGTAAGTGTTGCTGCAAGAGACCCTTGCTGAATACACAAGGTATAAAGACCAGGTGATATTTTTTAATTCATTCTGTTAGTGCTGGGTATCCATGCTTAGATCCCCTGCCACATGGCCTTTTGGAAGTATCATTCTCTTCTTGTGATTGACTAATTTGTCTTTTGGGTTTTGACTTTCAGTGTTGGCAATTATAGCAAGAAATCTCAGACTTTTGAATTGACCCTAACTATTTGACAAAGGAAAATTGAACACTGAACATCTTTTTCTTTAATGAAACAGTGACTTTTCAGCTACTACTTTATGTGAGATCTTTCAAACTAATCACTGTCCTGTCTCCCAGGGAATGCAAAGAAAGTGATCTCTTACTAGCTCACATATACACATGAACTTCATAGCTATATGAACATAAACAAAAGTCTAGCTTCAGATTATCACCACTTGATAGCTATTATAACTGTTTTCGTTAAAATGATATGTAAAATCGGTCAGTTGCAAGTAGATGATTCTTACATAATTTTTAAAAAAAGTAAATTGCAGGAGTACCTCTTGAAAACATAAAAACTACTTGAATTTTAAGAGTCACTTACAGTGTTCAATGAAAAAAGGCAGCCAAGTGAATGTAAAAGACACACACTGCTCAAACCAATCATCTACCAATTAAAAAATTCAATACTACTCCTCAAGACACTGTATTTTGCTTCACTCTTTGTGTTACTTTATTTGCAAGCAGTAAGGTCACCTTGCTTCCTTGCTAAAGGCACATGATGCTTACCTTTTTTTATATTTTTGCAATCTATGGATGAAGGCTACTGAAGAGTGAAGAATTACTAATATTGTACCTGTTCATTTCACAGAGTGGTTTAAAATGCTACAGCTAAATCTGCCATGATATCAATCACTGCTAGATTTGCAAAATGAAAGTTTTCTTAAAATAGACCTGGGATGTTTATCCTCAAGTAGCCATGTATAGGCATCCCATACACTGAAAATACTCATTTGTGCACCACTACTTAAATTTCTTTGTGAATTAGGAATTCAACATTTAAAAGGAATCCCTCATGTGTGATCCACTTCAACTCTCTCCTGAACCTCTGAGAGGAGAGAGTTAAGGAGCACAGGGTGGGGTAGTGGAAGGTGATATGAAGGTAGGATATTGTCATAGTTTGGTGTGTGAGTTCCATGCAGAGCACAGGCCAAAAGAAAATTTAAATGTGATAAACCTGCAGTGAAGATATTAAAATGTAGTACAAGTTCAGTAAAATAAAAACACAGTAGCCTTTACACCAGCAATACACACAAAATTGAATACTACTTATTTCTTGTTTGCTTATATTGCCTAATTTACGGAGATGCTCAGATATCACAGAGATCAAAGATGAATAATTTCAGCTCATATTTCAAGGTGTGTTTTGGATACAGAATTCTACGCTTCCATTTTTTTCTATATTCATGCTTTGTAACTTTAATGTATGCATAAGTATCTAGACCTGCGTTAGAATAAATTTAAAGTTGTAGTTTTAAGAATTAGGTTCAGGTAAAGTCTGGATTAACTGTTATCCAGGTTTTATCTTGTACTGCTGTGCATAAATGAATATGTGAAATGCAATTGAACCTCCTTATCTAGTTATACTGAATCTAATTCAAATTTTGAGACTCATGTTGACACCAGTAAGAGTTTTATGCACAGATCAAATACAAGATTAGGTAGTTATTTCTAGGCTTTTATGTTTTTCAGCTAGAATTTCTGTCCCAGTGTTGTTGAATACATTTTTATCTCACAATGAAAATGAAATTTTATTGACATGTACGAGCATGACAGTGACCACAAGTAAAGCACCAGATCTGTTTGAATTTTCCTTCTCTTTGGGAAAACATATATATTAATAAAATTGCAGAGCATCATCTGTGTGCTAAATCTGAGCACCTGTCTTCACCCTTGAATACAGCAGCATAGAGAAATGAAACAGCAGCACTTGAAGGCTTCTTGAGAAAACCACCCCTGAACAGGTAGGCAGTGGCCCTGGTAATTTGAAACCTGAATGAACTCAGGCCCCAGAGTGGCTCACATGAGCACCCTGCATCAGAGTCATTCCAGGACAGTCACTTTGCATATGAGTTTGTTTACAAAGTCCTTGTTTTAAAATAGCTTTTAAAATATTGGAATGAAATAAAATGAAAGCAATTTTTCAGTTTAGATAGGTAAACTAATTTTTTTCAAATAGATAATAATTTATCTGGTATGCAAAGATTCACCCAGGGGAGACTTTTAAACACATTTGTACATAAAAAAGCACCTGCACTTTTTGGCTTATAAGCAAAGAAAACTTTAAAACTATCATATATTTGCATGTTTTACCAGCTAATAGACTTACTTACCAATATTCAGGATAGATGGCATTGTGCCTTAGTTTCCACTGCCCTATGCCATACTTTCTTTAATTACATACCAACATAATTATTAAAATCACATGCTGCTTCTTTCACAATGTCCAAAAGGCAAGTGCATTATGCTGAAAACTTAGACAGAAAACCTTTTTTCCTAAAGCTTTATGCTGTAAAGGATATTGGAGTAAGCAAGGTTTGTGGTATTAAAGAGAAAAGCGCTTTCCATTTTCCTAAGCAACTAAAAGACGGGAATTTAACATGCATTACTATCTTATTGGGAGGATTTAGGCTCCACGTTGATGAGACAAATAGTTTCTTGAAATGTTTTTCATACAGAACATGAGAAGAAATCAGTCCTGCAACTCTCCAGACAGATTTTGGATATGGTGTCAGTCACAAGTACAAATCCTGTTGTTTCAGTGGGGATATTCTGGAATTACAGCAATAAGGCCAAGGAGCTTTGCGTGTGTTCTGTATGAAAAAATAAATCCAACTTATTAAATAAACTTGTATGCCTTTATGGGGGAAAAAATACAACTTACCGTATTGAATGATATGTGTACTTTTATAACATTAAGCAGAAGGAAAAAAACCCCACTGGATAGAGGGGAAAAACAAGAGCTTAGGAAAATAAGGTAGAAAGCACCCACCTTCCACATAGTTGTCTTCTGTAAGCACATAACAGGGAAGGAGAGAAAAGGAAAACATTCATTAAGCAGCATGCAGACTAGAACTTGCCATTGCATGTCTTTATCATGCAAGGCATCAAACACAACATGCAAGTGCTCCATTGCTATAATCCAGAGGGAAAAAACAAAAGCACCAGGGAAGCGGTGTTTCCTCTACTTAACAAAATGTATGTGATATGAAACAAAATACTCTTGCCAAAGTGCAAACATTGTACAGGACTCAGTGCAGCTCTTTGTACATGCAACTATTATTACTGTTAGATATTAATCAGAGGGTCTTCTTGTAAGATATTTGTAACTATATATTTTAAAAACACCAGTCATTTGTGATAGGGATTCTAAATTCATCTGGTTCTACTTTCCCATTCCAAATTTTCCTGGATGATGAAATAGATGATTTTAAACTTCAGATAACTTAAATTCTTGAATATGCTCTGAAGGTGTTACCACAGGCAGCATGGCTGATCCTGCAGTCATTAGAGAGGCACTCTGGTCAAATCTCCAAATCCAGCAGGGTAAAAGCAGAACTTAAACTGGGTGGAATAACTCAGAATTGTTGGATCACGTCCTACAGAATTGGTCAGCATCAGAATCTTGTACATTGTAAAAAAGTCAATAAATTTTGTGCCTGGTACAGCCAGCAAAAGCCACAGCCATGCCAAGGATGGGTTCTTCCTCCAATTAGATCAAAGGGCATTTTGCCTAAGGAAAGGCTGCTATCAACAAGGAACAATTGTTTATACCCAACCCAACATCAATACGGGGCTCTTGTATTGAAAGGAGGATCTCCCAAAGCTTACAAAGCAAAAGGGCACTAAGAACTGAGCCCCAGTTAATAAAGTGGACAGACTTTAAAGCTGAGAAACAGGCTCAGTGTCCTAAAACTCATGTTAGTGTCTATAGCCCTCTGTTACTCCACTGGGGAGGTGATTTTGAGATAGTATTTCTGTGCTACCCATTGTGATCATGACTGAGGAGTGGATAGGAGAGAGAAAATGGGAAAGCTAAAATAACAAAGGAAAACCATCACAGAAGTCAAGGAAATAGACGGTGTGGAACCAACAAAGAGGTGAGGAAGGGTGACAACACAGCAGTCTGACTGCCTGGGAGATCTCTTGCTACAGTTTATGTCATCTCCACCAGCACTTCCAGGGGGGAGCACAGTGAAGCCAGTGCAAATTGAAGACCAGTTCTGCCCTTATTGGTCATTTCTCATGGAGTCATCCCATAGGAATAATACCTTTTCATGTGACCATGAAACTAAAATAGTTTTAATATATTGTAACCCAATAAAAAATAAGAAAACAAGTTACACAGAACTGGGCTTAATGAGATTTTTTAAGCACAGCCATTTCCTTCCAGAATGTGTCACTTATCATAGTGAAAAGACTTTATAAGTTAATGCCAGAAAGTAATGAAAAAGATCATCAAAACTTGACAGTATTCCAACAGATAATTTGAAAAGTTTACCACTTTTAAAAAAATAAATGCTATAAATGATAAGGGTTTAGGTTTAGTAATACAGTTAGATATAATTCGCCTTTTCCATTTACACACTCTAAATCAAGAAGTAGAATAAAATTCATTGAGATGATGAAAAACAACCCAGTTTCACAAGAAAAAGATATTGTGTTCTATACACAGTGTAAATAGAAGTGATATTTGGAGCGGCTCTTAGCAAAACTTTTCTGGAAGAGTCATCTACGTTTAACTGCATACAGTAATTTCCTTTCTTTAAGTAAATTAAAAAAAATCCCACCCAAACTCAGTGAATAATAAATTAGTTATTTCAATTGTTGTATAACTTCAGGCTCTTTCATCTAATTCTGGATATCACAGTGTTGGTATATTGCAATACCAACATTGCCATGGTGTTCTTTTTGGTGGCCATGTTTAGCTTAACACGATTTTTAAAAACCATCATATGAATTTGCTGACAGGCCAGTTCAGTTCCTCATAATGTCAGAATTCAAAGAAAAGGTTCTGAAAATTACAGCCTAGGCAGAATCAGATGGTTAAACTCATCTGGCTACAGGGTTCGGCATATTTTGGTTTATATCACGAGTCTTCCTCTCAGCAATAATTGGTATGCCTTTTTTTGATGACTTTCACCAGAAAGATTTATACTAGCTGAGCAGCTTCCCCATAATGAGTGATTGATTAAACTTTTAGTAATAGCAAGTTAAGCTGTCAAAACATTTTGAATTAAATAAAATGGAAAAAGTCGAATTCCCTCTCTGTGAATTAAACACTATATATCGCTAAAACCCTATGCACTAATAAACAGCAACAAAAATTCATTCCTCCACAGGTTTTTGTCACGGTAAGTTAAACCATCTTAAACAGTTTTGCAATCTAAGAAAAAAAATTAGTTCAGCTTCTTTATGGTACTTTACAGGTTTTTACATTAGATTAGCATTGAGCACTTTAATTAAGGCAGTTTGTTTGTGATGGCTGATATATTTCGCTAACACTTCACTTGGCTTTCCTGATTCCCATTTTCTAAGCATGGTCTATTCTTCTAAGCAGAATCTAAGAAGCCAGAAGGCCCAAATTCTAGCGTTGCTTTTTATTCATTTTGCTTACTCCAGCCACTCTTAAAACAAAACAACAAAAGAAGAAAACAAAAGAAAAAAAAAAGGAAAAAGAAAGATCATTGAAAGCCATGTATACAATCAAGTTGCAGTTCAGAGGGAACAAAATTTTCCTCATTTAAATCAGGAGTAACTGCATTTATGTCATTAGATTTGCACTGGTGTAAAATTTCTGTGCCTGGAGGAGAGTAGAGCCATACTACCCGCTTCTGTAACTGCTGATGATTCATCCACGCACAGAATTTACCCACATTTCTATCCATCCATTCTGAGGGACCTTATTGTCTACTGAGTAGCGCTGTTGACAGCTGTAGAACCCAAGGTTTTCAGGACTCAAAATGCCAACTCCAAATGTTGCAGGCAGTGGCACAGAGCAGCTCCTTCCTTTTCTGCACCAGCTGATGGTACCAAGGACTTCTCACCCTGAAACAGGTGACCTTCTCTTCAGCATTCTGACTTCAAAGAGAAGTGGGGATTTTTCTATTTTTCACATTGCACCAAGCTCCTCACTTGAAGGACTAGAGAGTTCTTACCCACTGCAAATGCTTATTTCCAAGAACTTCCACTATGCCCACCACCAAAAAAATTAATTGCCCTGCTACTTTCTGTGTTTGCAACCTAATTCCTCCAGCCAAAGTCTGCTCTCAGTGCTATCTGTGTAATCTGTTGACTGTGCATATCGAGCCAAATACTGAGTTGATTTAAATCTGGTGCGACACAGTTGAAATCAGAGGAACTGTGCAACTTACCCAGGCTGTGAATCTGGCTTATTATCTCCGGATGAATTGTCTCAGGCTGTCCCTACTGAACTGAGATTCTGCTCAATTTTTTTTTTTTTCAGCAAAAGTGCAACCAATTCTAATTATTTTAGTGTATCACTGTGATTTAGTGATATCAAAACAGGAATCACATTTTTACTAATTAGAGATTTGTTTTAATATTTGGTGATTCTTCATGGAAACCTTGATTAAAAAAAAAAGAAAAAAAACCCCTCTATGTTTAGTGTTATTTCTGCTATTACAATTTTTCATCTGCTACAGAATTTACAACTTAGCCACACAATGATGTAAGAACTGTATTTTCACAACAAACAGAAGAAAAAGTAAGTAGTATTTTGAAACTACAAAACCAGAAACAACACTATAAGAATTAGCATATTAGCAGAGGCCTTCTTTATAGCACTTTCTCTTTTTCTCATGGCAATTTAGTTCACAATCACATTCCAGCAAGGAAGGATATCACATACTGAAGACATATTTTATGAAATTTCAAAAGGAATTCAGAAGTATGGCAAGTGGTAAAATAACATGAAATAAAGCTATATTATGAAGATGTCTTGCAACAAAATTGATAGCTAGAAGTTCAGGATACAATACTTAGTTTTTCTCAAATAATAATACATAATTATACTTAATTTATTTACTGAACAAAACTGTACCCAGAAGTATCATTTCAGGGGGCAGCTTTATCTGTGGAACTGCTCTCAACATTTCTTGGACAGTGTAATTTAGCCTGTCCCATCCGATTCTCAAATTGGTAGAGAAACAGTTTTTATTGACATGGTGTTCAAACCAAAATATTTGGGAAGGATATGAAAATATGAAGTATGTTATGAAGTATTTTATAAAGCATGAACAGTCATATAGCCAATAATGAACTAAAGCAATATCTTGAATATCCATGGTCATGAGCATTGATCCTCTCAAGTGCTGTGTATCTGACAAATTTCATTAGGATTATCTGCATTTTTTAGAAATGTACTTTTGAAAAATGTACTGCACATATTGATTGCCATTATTGACTGAAATTATGATTAATCAGAAATGGATTATAAAGATACAGTACAGTATCTAGTACTCTGATTTTGTTGTAGTCTTCTTGAGTATTGAGTAAACAGGGAAAACAGAACTTCCCAGTCCAGCTGGGACTCAAGCAAAATCTAGAAATCATAATCTAGGCAAGAGGCCTCAGGAGTTCCTACATTTCCACATGGCTCCATTAGGTCTGAAATCAATGCACAGCTTTCGATAGACCCATTCAGAGGACTTTCCAGTGAAGCTCGTAGAAATATGACAGGGACTGACATTTTTTGGGTGGAAAGGAGAAATTTCAGAATAACAGGAGTTTGGCCCCATTTTAGTTTCATTCTCTACCTACATATCTTTGAGGATCCCTTCTTTTCTGGATTGCCCTGTTCAGGACTTGGGAGGGAGTTTCTGTCAGGAGAACTAATGGACTGCCCTGACTGAAAATAAGGACAAGGTTTTCTGCCATAGGAGGATTATTAGGGCACAATTAGATGTTTCTACCAGCTTTTTACAAGACAAAGACAACAGCACAAATTCAGCATGCTTCTGTAAATCTTAAATTCATCCATGAATTTAGTTTAAGTGAGGCCATCTTTTCTGGACAGTATCCCAAGTGCTTTGAAAATGAAATAATGACAAGATCATTTAAGTTAAGCTACTGTAGATGAGCTTCAGGTGTGAAGCAGCAAGTAAGAGGCACAATGCAAGTTTTGAGCACACAAGCAAAGAAACAATGAACGGAAATAGAAAATGGCATTATTTTTGTGACATAACTAAAACCACTACCATGTTTAGTTCCAGTGGTCATATAGTTAAAATGAAGTAAAAATGAGAAAGGCTTCAGAAAAAAACCTTTTCCCAAAGTCATTCATGTCATTAAAGCCCTAAGAAAACTCAGCAACCATATCTTACAAAGAAAGCCTTAAGATGCTCAATCTGTTGAATATATCCAAGATAAGATAAAGACGTGTCTGAACCCAGTCTGTGACTATCACAAGTTTTTGATAGCTTAGGATAGAACTCCTTTCAATCAGACAAAGACAGTGATCAAGAGTCAGAAAAGTTGAAACTAAAAAGAAGATGAAAATATTAATAAAGATAAAATAAGCATTGGCAATTCTAGGAAATTCTTCCCTAAAGTCTTAAGACAGAGTTTTTCTTTAACGGAGAACTGTGTATCAATCATTGCTTTTGGGCTGCCTTGCAGGAATCACTGAAAGAGATTCTGCCTTCTGCCATTTAGGAGGTCAGGTCAATATTTTCATAGTGGTACATTCTGGACAGAACTGCTATGAATCTATGAATTTTCCCAGTTAAATGAGAACAGAAATCAAGCATAAAAAGCACCAAATACTTTGATACCCTGTTAAACAGAAAAGTGTTCAAATAAATTGTTGTCTCAGAACCAATCTCAGCATCATTTACAGAAGGATTTCACTGAGAAATATTTCCCATGAAGAATTCAAATATAATGGGTGAAAAAAATCCATTCAGACAAATACTTATTCTCTGTATGGTTCACAACAGGACAATATCTCCAGCCACAATTTACTTCTATCACCTGCTATATTTTTAATACCTTCTCCAGATATCTGAGAAACAGATGAGAAACAGAATCAAAATCAAGACATAATTAAATCACTACTCTTTCTGAGGCAACATTTTTTGTGCAATTTCATTCCTGTGCAGATTTATCACTTTTCTAACACTTATCACAAGTGTATCAAACAAGAAGACATTCAACATAGCCTTATTTTTATGCTATTAATCCTTGATTATTTTATTGTAACATATTTTTAGATACTGTACATCTGAATGGGATTTTGGTCCTTGCAGCCATAGGAGTTGACAAATAAGTACATCTTTGATACTTTCATCTCCTTTTTCTCAACTGCTTCCTGAAAATGACAATTTTGGGAAGTTACTTGTTCTCTTCTGTTAGTAGTTTTTACCATACAAACTTCTACAGTCTCAGTGAAGAGATGACATCTACACGAAAATGACTGGGTTTTAATTGTATTTATAATCCCAAGCAATTTAACTTTGGCCATATTTTCCCATGTCATTAATTTTTTTTTCTCCAAAATGGGTCTTGCTACTCTCATACTTACTATATTTAGGACCTACCTACAATACATCAATCCTTTAAAGAAATTTTCATCAGTCACTGGGACAAGCATTCCTGAATCTGTGTCATAGCTGTAGTAACCACAGCCAGGAAGCATTTTTTTTTTAATAATTGAATTTAATAATAGTAATAAAGGTAATGAAAAGAGAAAGAAATCATTTCCATATGTGATGTTGAATAAAATAACCACATTCCCTTCTCAGTATTTTAATTTCCATGTATAAGTAGGAAATAACACACAATGTAAATCTATGTATTTTACTCAGTAATCAGATATTCTTTAAGAACTGCTGCTCTTTTCCCATTTATCCTCTGGAACTATCTCCCTGGATTTGAAAAATTCAATTTCCATTGAAAATCTCTGGGATTTACGCATTTTACTTTGCTTTGTGCATTAGGACCTCTTCCCTGTACTCACGAGAGGTCTCATTTCCTGTCACAGAAACCGGATAGACTGACTACTACAATTGACTGTATATGGTTCACTTTACACCTCTTCTTTTCTTTCTGGTATTATATTCATTCCTTTCGATTTTCCTCAGTTTCGCCCTGCTGGGTACATGGCATGAAAATATATTTTCAGGTTATTCCTACAAAACCCCTCATACAGAATTAACTTTTCTAGTTGGCAGAGTGCAATGTCAAGTATAGATTCTGTTCTGTGAAAGTGATGTGAGGTGACACAGATATTTCTATTTCAAGAATACCCATTTTGAAATTAATTTGAGAAATTCATAATGCAACTTATTTCAACACATTCTTTAAGAAACTGTTCTGAAATGAAGAACAAGATTTTTTTGGGGATTATTCACACTTGTTATGATGTATATGAGAGTAGAAATGTGCCCAACACTTCCTTGTTGCATTGTGTTTTGTCAATTTGAAGCCTCTTGGATAGTCAATTATGGCTATCCAAGAGGCTGCAAATTCAGCTCCAGTTACTATCAGAAGAAATCAAATCCCTCTCCAATCATCCTTTCAGCAAAACTGCTCTCTCAGACCCATTAATAGAATAGGATCAGCTGGGCTGACAGAGAGTAAAAATGCTGTTCAGCCATTGAATGGCAGAAGCAATTTTCCAACTGGATGGCAGCTTTACAGAGGTGGTGATCCAGTGAGCAGGACATGCAAAGAAGGAGACATTGTGTGTTTTGTCCATGAGAGGGATATTATTTTTACACAATACTTCCTAAAACTTTTCTACTTTTTTAATTGTACACTGTACAGGCAGCTATCTATGCTTACACGACCTCAACTATGCAAGTATAGCATTTGCCCTTTATAGAACTTACTGAAGAGTGAAGACATATGACTGCACATTTTGCCTATCTGAGATAGTCACTCAGGCCCTGACTTTTTAGCTAGATATCTGTGCCTTCCCAGACTGGTACAATACTAAAATTAACAGGACAGTATGCAAAGCCAGCCGTATTTTTGTATTCACACACTGTCTTTATAAAAAAAAAAAAAGAGAGAGGAATGTTTATGTGCTATCCTGATGCCATGACTTTGACACAAAGGGCTGAAGATGATTTGGTATGAAGTGTTCCTGAGAGTTAGCAGCTAAAAATGTAGAAGACACACTGTACATAATTAAAAATAGAGTACTAATATTCAAAATCATTTTGTTGTATAGTTCTTTAGCCTGCCACTATGAAATTTTCTTGGCTACTACTGAGATTCATTTTTGTGAATGTGAACTGAGCTGAAGCTGCCTTTGGAAGACATTAAATGACATACAATGAACCTTCTCATTGAAATGGGGGTTTCCTCTGAAGTGAGTAGAGCTGTACTCTGGAAGTCAGCATACTATAACCAAGTACTTAATTTGACATCAAATTAAAATTTAATCATAGCTATCTGTGACGGCAAGTGAACAAAATAGATATCTTTGTTTTTTTAAAATGAACTTAATTTTCTCCTTTACTAGTCTACATTCATTTCAATCCTAATGCTGGATGTTATTCTGATTAATTAGTTGTTATAGATAATGACAATCTAATTACAAGAAATTTTACAATTTAAAAAAAAAAAAATCAGCATTTCTTCACTTAAAATCTGGTCATCCTTAGCTAAAGTAAGAACTGATACATTTCTTCTTTCCTCCCCAGATTTTAAAGAAACTGCAAAAGAATTGGGCTTTTTTTTGTAGCCATATGAATGTGTGGATTGAACTTCCATGTGTCCAGAGTACTTACACACATTGCAAACAGTGAGGTGTTGTAAAGCTATTCCTAACTTTCATTAATCACTTTCATATGAATTGGTCAAACTGTTATTTTGTTGGCATGAGGTTATATATTGTAACTTTTATAACACTCCTAAGTGATGCAACAAATGTTCAGGCATTAGTTTAATATAGGTGGAAAAGGTGGCTCTGTAAAGGAGAAAATGTACTTGATGTGCTTTTGAAACCCATGGTGTTAGGGTGAGCTACAGATTTATCATCTGTGACTGTTCCCATCTCAGAACTGCACAAATAAAATTTCTAGTGGTAGTAGACAGTAGTAAATATTTCAAAATAGTCCCATATTTGAGGTTTACAGAAATTAACCCAAGACAGATAGTTCTCTTCTTAAGAGTTAATCACCAGCACAGAATCACACACTGATTAGGGTAGAAAAGTCCTCTGGAGGTCATGTGGCCCAATCTCCCTGTGCATGCTGGGTCACCCACAGCTGCTGGTCCAGGGTCATGCTCAGATGGCTCTGGAATATATCCTGTGTTGGAAACTCCACCATCTCTCTGGGTAAGCTGTGCTATTCCCTAAGGGGATCTTATGGGAGACAGTGTCAAAGTCTTTACTGAAGTCCAGGTAGACAACAGTCTTCCAGTGTTCTGCTCTCATCTACCACCATTGGTCAACCTTTCATAGACGTTTATGAAGTCGGTCAAGCATGACTTACCCTTGGTGAAGCCATGCTGCCTAATCCTGATGATTTATCATCCTTAGTGCACCTGGAAATGGTTTCCAGGATTAGCTGCTCCATCGTGTTCCCAGAGAATGCAGTGACTCTCATCAGCCTATAGCTCCCTGATCTTTGAAGATGGAAATGACAATTGCACTCTTCCATCTTTGGGAACTTCTCCCAGCTGCCATGATTAATAAAAGACTATCTAGAGTAGCCTCACAATGACAGGTGTCAGTTCCCTCAGCACAGATGGTTGTATCCCATCAGGTGCCATGGACTTACATATGGGCAGTTTGCATAAGTATTCTCTGACATGCACCAAGGGTACATCTCCCTTGTTCTACCCTTTCTTCTTTTTCTCAGGGACCTGCAGTTCCTGAAGGTTGATTCTGCTAGTAAAGGCTGAGGCAAAAAAGGCATTCAAGACGTCACTCTCTTTTGTGGCCTGTGTCACCATGTCCCCTGTCTTGTGGCCAATGGGTCCACATTTTCCCTGGTCTTTTTGTCAGTGATGTTCGTATAGTAGCGCTTCTTGTTGTCTTTGATATCCCTGGACAGCTGAAATTCCATTTGGGCTTTGGTTTTCTTCACTTCACTCTTGAATGCTCAGACAGTCCTTCTGTATTCCTCCCAGCCCTACCTGTCCTTGCTTTCACCCTTTGTAGGTTTGTTTGGGTGGTTCTTCTGGTTTTTTGAGTGTGTGTGTGTGTGGGTGGAGGTGATCCATAAATATTAACTTGTTTCCTTAGAACATTTTTTTCTCCAGGGCCTTGTCCCACAGGACTCTTCTGAGCAAATCTTTGAAGAGGCCAAGGTCAGCTCTTCTGAAGGCAACTGAGCTTTCTTCTCACCCTTCTCTGTCTCTTCTGAGTCCTGAACTCCGTCATGGTCACTGCAAACAAAGTTGTCTCATCTTCACACTCCGAATTAGCTCCTCCTTTTTGGTGTACATGGTCCAGGAGTCTACCTCTCTTTATTGGCCCTGCTCTTATTTGGAGGTGGAAGTTACCAGCAATACACTGCAGGAGCCTCCCTGACTGCTTATAACCTGCCATGTTGCCCTGCCAGCAGACATCATGGTGACTGACATTCCCCGTGAGGACCAGGACCTGTGAGTCTGAAACTCCTCCTATCTGTCTGTAGGCCTCATCTGCTTGTTCTTCCTGGTTAAGTGGATTATAGCAGACACCTTCTATAATGACATTTTTTGCCAGCTCTTGAAGTCTTCCTTGTTACCTTTGTTCTCTTCTGAAAGAAATTGCTCAGATCTGTATCCTGATGCCCATCTTCAATCACTTCACATTTTTTCCTAAGCCCACATTCCCCTCGGCATAGGCCACATGAAGTTATTTTTTGTTTAGTCATGCTGTAATATAATTCATGTATCACAGTACATCAGCATGGTAGCGCACTCCCAATGAAAATGTAGGAAAGCATTTTTTCCAATTCTAGCTCCTTCACAGGTGAAAAATTGGTTAGGACAACAAAGATGACATCAAGAAAAATAAATAGAGTATTCTTTAGTGGAGAACTATTTCTGGTATAAAACTTTATCGGAACAAATTAAAAAAGCTTATCACAAAAACTCTTCCTCACAAAAAATTGTCTCTGTGTTGCTCTGTAGTACAAAGGAAAGGGACAGTAGGGAACACTATAATGACCTGTCATGGGACTGAGTCAAATAGAATCTTAGAAAGAAATTAATGAGAATACCTAAATGTAGAGCTATAGGGGAGACATAAATATTACTGGATTATTAATATGAATAAATATATCTATTAAAATGCATTCTGAATATCTTTCTTAGATTGTATTCTTTTGAGATTGCTTCTGAAGCATGATACAAAATGGTATTTCTTATATATTTAAAGCAAAATAATAAGGAGATTAAGCAAACTTCCAACAAGAAAAATCCTGCTCTGTAAGGTAAACGCTGGAAAATAACAGAAATCTTTTTTGATTGTTAACCCATTGGAATGGACACAAAAATAACACAAAAATCATCTGCTTCCGAGTTTTAATTCATGATGAGGAGGAATAATTCTGAGGTTCCCAAAGTGGAAAAACGACATCTAAACCATAATTAAAATTTCTTTCCAGCAGAGTATTTATGCCATTAGGCAAGTCACAGAATTTTAATGATGAAAGCAAGTATCCTGTATCATATAACTTATGTACTTAATCAAGTTAACAAGCCTCCCAAACAAAGCACAAACATTTCTTGCATGTTTTTTAAATCATATTTTCAGAACAAAGAATCTTTCCATATACTAAGGGAGAAACTCATATTTGAAGGAGGTAGAATTTTTAGCAGTTTATTCTGAATACATAGACCACATCAGAATATGAACATTCATGTAATAATAATTGCCTTATGCAATGTAGAGGATGTATAGATGTAATGACTGCAGCCAACAGAGTGAACAATAAATTATGTGCAATGGTCCAACTAGTCATACCAAAACAGAGAAAACCTTCACAATTGAACACAGGAAAAATATTTTACTCCACTAACACAAAACTCCAGAATGTCACATCAAGCTAAGGGACAGAAATAGATCACACTGAACTGCAGGGTAAATCTCTAAAATTCAACAAAACAAAAACCAATGCATATGAAATTGAGAATTTGAGAGAATTTGCAAAAGGAGTATCAATTAATAGGATTTTGATTTTTTTGTATGTTCTTTTGTTTAAAGGAAATAGTTCAAGGAACTGTGATTCTATAATTATAACTTGCTCTAAAACAAAGCTATAAAAACTGTACAAAAGCCATTAACAACACAATTTAAATTATTTTCAATTGTAAAGCCTCTATATATAGCAGGTTAAAAAGTGCTTGATCTATTTTCTTATTCTGCTTTCTGCAACTTACAGCAAGTGCCTTCTAGCTTTATGACATGCATACTTATTCAAAATTGTCTATTGTGAAGAACATCTAATGCTCGTAAATAATTTCCTTCTTAAAAAGCAAAGAATTGAAAAAAAAATCAAAGCACATTTCCCAAAACAAGCTTATAATACATGGAGAGTAGTCACCTCAATTTAATTTCATTAAAACAAACCAACTCACCCTCCCCAAAACCCCATTTTTCTCCAAAAAGTACCTTAGAATATAAAGGTCTCAAGTGTTTTTATCACTTTGAATGCGTTTCAATATTCAGTATTGACAACCACAAATTTTTATTCCATCTGCATTTTTAGTGAGTTCCCACTGTTTTCTGTAGTGGGCCAAATTCTTAAAATACACGATCTTCTGGTTAGGGCACTGGCATAACCCTTAACAACACTGATGTTGTTATTGCTCTCTGACATCCTACATCAAATTACATTGGTATGGATTTAAGAGACATGAAAAAGATGTGTCCTAACAAACACTACAATTAAATGACATAGAAAGGACACATCATTTATACTGTAATAACTACAGATTTATAATGTTCTACATTACATAGTTTTCCTGTCCTTAGTAACAAATAGTCCAATGAGAAGTGTAAAACTGAAATACTCAAAACATGTAAAGAACTAGTAAAAAATAAATGGAATAGAAAAATAGGGCAGGAATAATTCTTAATGCATATAATGGGACCCTCTTTAGAATCCATTCAGGTGGACAGAAATGTTTTCATTAATTTACACAGCTGGGCTAAGACCTGAATTGCTCCATGAATTTCATAGTTTACCTGCTGTGCTGCTACTCATCATCTGCAACTCCCATTGAGACCTCACGGTGAATCACTGGAACACAATAAGTTCACCAGTCCCCTCTCTCTCTGCCAGGGAAGCATTTCTAATCAATAGCTTTTAGTGCAATGGAAGTTACCACAAAGCTTTCAAGATCTGGGTTTATGTTGTAGTTAAAATGAGCTTAGTGCCATCTCTAGTGTGTAGTTACTTCACCAAGATGCACATTATAAATTAGGTCAAGGCTGTTTGTGCTAACTGGTATTTTAGAAGATGAAACAAAAGCAACACAGAGGGTGTTGATACTATCACTGGGAAACTGTCGTCATATATTTTTTTTGTGGATGCCTACATACACACATAGTCAGATACATATTTAAATGTGATCGGAGACAGTAAAATAGTTCAAATAAATTTTTCATCTAAATTGATTTGAGTATGCAATGGGAAAGTGTGGATTCTGATGGAAGATATGGTTATGTAAATCTCCACTGAGACAAGAGAACTACTTCAAATGTATAAAGACCGGTTTAAGTCCCTTATAACACAAATTCAAATCTCTGGTTGAAGGCCCACTAAACTAATTTAAAATTTGAATTCCTCTCTTAGAGTTGCATCATTCAACTACATACAGTTTGGAGTTTTAGAAGAGGACAAGGGCATTTAGAAAAAAAAAAGGTCACATACAAGTGTTGACTATTTTTGTCTTATTTGTCAAACTTTTTTAAAAAATAGATATAGTAACAAACAATAAATAATGCAATCTAGGTCCAGTGAAGAGTAGACTACAGATTTGATTAGTGTAGGACCAACACGCAACTTTTAAGTCCCAATTCCTCCAGGACTGAAGAATAGAGTTTCACATGTGCTGGAGGAAGACAGTGGTACAAAGCAGAACAGAAGTTCACTCTGCAGCATTAACAGGAGCCATGCTTCTCTGAAGTGAGATAAATGCCTCACTGGAAATTTCAGGTCAAAAGGAACATTGCAATAGGATTACAGTGTTGGGCTGAAAAGGCTGAAGCTGGCACAGAGAGTTTAGTCACTGCACAGCAGTGACCCTCATTTTGTGTCACTTACATATAAAATTGATCTCACTTGCTGATGTGAATTGGGTATTCCCTTCTGGAATTTGACAGGTTTCTTAGCAAATAGAAGGATGACATGCATGTTAAAGAAGAACAACAATAACAACAGCAATGGGAGAAGAAGTAAAAACAAAAAAGAGGAGAAGTAAGGAAAGGAATGGCATTTTCTTTGGGGAAACCAAATGTGTAAGAGTTAGTGTAACTTACTCAGCACAATCCCATGAATCTCACAGTCCTTGGGAGGCTTTTCAGGAGTCAGTCCTTACACAAATATTTTCTGAACAATTATTAAATATTGAAGACACCTTTTCTTATTTTCCTCCTCATAAGAAGTGATTTTTTTTCCTTTTTGTATAAATTGTTCCTTCACAAATATATTTATTGGGGCCAATTAAAGAAAACAGTACTGATATTTCAGATCTGTTTCTGTATATCTCTCTGAGAAGTTCCCATGGTCATGTGAAATAAACTACACTAAGGTTGTTTGTTTTGTGCTTGGGGTCATTTTAAAATATTTTATTTAAAAATGAGCTGCAATTCCAGGCTTAGATAGGAAAAATATATAAAGGTAACTGCCTTTTTCCACCTTCAAAGAATAGTTTAAGTATATTCAGGGCAAACTATGAACATGATTGTGATTCCCTAGGCCATTTGAAGACTTTGCCCATTATGCAATGCATGGGGAATTATTGATGGAGGTAAGAGGACGCTAAGGGTCAGTCTACCAGTCAGGCTAGACTAAGACTAGTTGAGTTTGATATCCAAAGATAAAAAACCAAAAATTACACTCATTCACCAGTGTGAAATAGCACCCCATAAGCAATTGTTCAGAAAGCATTTGGGTGAACAGTCTTAAGTTACAGAGAGTGTCACTAGCTGTATCTCAAACAAAAGAATTCCCAGGCAATAGATTTTCTGGCAGCCTTCTCTACCATGGAAAGCAAAATAGTAAGTGTGTATCATTGTCCTCAGTCTCTAACAGCATCTCCCACTGATTTTGAGAGATGTTGCTCATGTGAATCGAGGCTGATGTAAAGGCATCTTAGGCAAGTACACAATTTTTCACTAAGAAATTTGCAAACTTATATGCCCAAATTTGATTTCCAGTGCAGTATCAACAAATCTCATCACTGTTATATACCAGTTTGTGAAAAAAAAAAGTTACAGGGCTAATATAAGGGTGATTTGAATGGAAGGCAAAACATTTGTAAAGAAACCGAACAGAAATGGGTGAACTGTGGGGTCAAACAGGACACATTACCTTGCTGAACAGGACCCTCTCTAGAAGAGATGATGTGCATGATATCCATGTGCATATAATATGCTATACCACATATTGTGCTACAGAGATCCAAAATATACTTCAGTAGACTCTGAAACTCTAGTACACTCATTCTTCATATGTATGGAAAACCCCTCCCCCATACAGCCCTCAAAAAAACCCATGCAGGAGTTACACAGTACCTTGAAAAATCAAATTCTGAGAAAGCATTTTCATCCCTTAGGACATGAGAACACTCCTCACAGAAAATAATCACATAGCTCTGATGTTATGAAAAGGATGGAAATGACAGTTCAAAAGACTACTAGTAAACAAATATCAAGAGAAAAAATGGATCTTGGTCTCTACAGACAGCTACAGATATACTGTGAATCCAGTGTGGAATCAAACCAAAGCATTTAATCTTGCTCCAAGGCTATATTTTATAGGTAAACCTATAAGCTACTTTGTTTTTTTTGGGAAAAAAACTCTCCTAAATTGGTTCTTAAGGTTATTTTTTCTCGATCTACTTCTATTTTTTTTTTTTAATTTTTGAAGCTTGATCCCTAAAAATACCTCTCAATTTTCAGGTGATTCTATACACTTAGACTCTGAGCATGGAGCTCATAACTTTGAAGGGAGAAATCTTTTTAGTGCATTGATGAAGTATTCACACTTCATTAAGCAATGAAACCTCTCCATGGTTCTACAGCACATTTCATGAAAGGACCTCAGCAGTTTATGCTTATAAATGCCTCCATGCAGCAGACAGAAAATTTTGTAGTTAATATTTCTGTGCAAGCAGAAGTGGTGCTTGAGACTTGTGTGAGAGGCATTCAATTGAGGTGAATGTGTGTATCTAGGACTTCTTCCTCTCACAGCTGAGCAGGAGAAAACACAACAGGGGGATTTAAAATTGATTCAGGAAAAATGAAGAATAAAAACCATGGTAGAGGAGGCTAGGCTTAGGCATTTAGTTCAGGTAGATGGTGTCCAGATCTAGGAAATATCAGGTAGGAATCATACAAGACAAACAATATTTTATTGAAACAGGAGAATTGTTTAAATTATGTTTAGTACTGCTTCTTCAGACTATAATATCTGTGAAAGTTGTCGCTATTCTTTATGTGGTGGATTTAATTCTAAAACTCTTTTTTTGTTAAGTCGGTGAAAATATGCTGTATGGAATGTGATGAGAATTTCTGATTTCCTTATTTTATTCAGCTAGGAAAAATAAGGAGGGAATGTTCCCATGAAAGTTGTTTATTATCTAAAATCACAGATCACAGAATATTCTGAGCTGGAAGGTTACAAAAATCATTGAGTCTAACTCTTAAATGAATGTCCTATATGGGGATTGAACGTTGACCTCATTAGCACCATGGTCTAAATGTTTGTTTATTCTAAGGATCCTGGTTGTTCCTCCATTTAGATAGACTACCTTTTCTTTTTAGCTATAGTACTGTTTGAACTACCATTTTTGCAATTCTTATCATAACAAAAAGCAGTTCTCTTACTATTAGTAAGTGGGCAAGAAACATCAGAGTCTTCTGTACCCCAGATAAATATACTAATTTTTAGCAAATATCTCCCAAGTGCAAATTTAATTTCTTGCAGACTTTCCCTTTAGCTTTATGTCTCCTGTAGAAAGAATTTTAGATTTAATATGAAGAACAAAGTGTCAAACAGAAGAAAATAAAAAGACTTACTTTTTTTTCCACCAAGAGGAAAGTTAAAAAATTTCTTCTTATCAAGCGTAATAGAGAAGGAATGTTGTTATATATGCAGAAAAACTTTCTCAGGAGAGAAATATGGAAGAGAAATTTTCAGTTCAGTTGGGTCCAAAACTACAGGTTCTTCAAAAAGCAACCAGAACAACAAAAGCACCACATATTATTCATTGCAATAACATTATGCGCCAAAACATCAAGCCACTTCAGGAAAGAGGTAAATACAAACAATTCCCTCAGCCTTCCTCCTCATCTACCTCTACACTACAGGATCTAAAATGCAGAGACATGAGAAGCAGCCAAGGTTCACCAAGGGTTTATGTTGTTCTAGAGTTAATTCTGTCATTTCTTGGGCTACTCATGACCCTGTAAAGTCCGAACCAAGCAAACTAAAATAATGTTTGTGTTGCTGGACTCTTTTCCTATTTTCTAATCATTTTCTAGAAAAAACATGCCATGGCTTCACATTTTCTACCACCACCATCCTACCTCTTGCCCCTTCCCTTTTTCCAGTAACAAAGTCCTGGTGAAACCCTCATCCTCTGTGGTTAGTCAACATAGAAACAAGTAGGTTTTTTCCATAACATGACTACTGGGAGTAAGGAAGGGGAAAGAAAAAAAATCATAATTTCTAACCCAAAGGCAAAAATATTTCATATTAAAATTAAATTATCACATACTGAATTATTACAGCTACTCACAGTTTTTGTCTTTGGCCTCTAGTGTATTGGAATATTTAATTCTGTGGCCACTAGCTGTTAAGCAGAATAGTTTACCAGGGATGTATCAATGTAACTAACTGTGATAAAACCCAGAACTATCCAGATGTTTTTCTGTCTTTGTGTAGGACAAACCCCATCTGTGTCAGTCCTTACAATATTTATCTGACATCTTCTCATCTCCCAGTCCTGTTACATGTATTCCAGTGTTTCGCTATTTGCATCATTAAAAAAGAACTTCTGACTTTTAAACTTACGATTAATTGCTGCAATTTAACCTATTATTCCTTCTCCTATTCACCATTAATAAAAACCCCAGATTATTTATTTCCTTTTTACACCACCCTTTACAAACCTGACCTTTGCCATCAGGTCCTCCCTCAGTGGTTTCTTCTTCACGGTACATAATTCAAACTGTTTAGTTTTTTATTTCATAGTACTGCTTTGTTTCTGACATGCAATGGTTAAAATTGAATGCAGAATTCCAGCCTTGAGCAGAATTGGATACTTACTTCACCATGTCTTACAAGCTGTATTTCCATTTACAAGAGATAAAATGTTCCCTAGATTTTTTTTACAACTTCATGGCTTTGCTAACCCCTGTACAGAATGTGATACATGCAGACTCACAGATTCTTTTCCAAAGAAACAGTATTTCACCAACTTTTTTCTACACCATATTTTTGCTGTCCATAATTTCTTCCTACGCCTAGCACCTTCCACTTGCTTCCACAGAGTTTTAACATATCTTTTGGTCCTTTTTTCTAATTTCTCAAAGCTGATTTTGAATTCAAAGCTTGCTCTTGAATATGTGGTTTCTCTTCCCTAGCTCTGCATTATCACAGCTTTAATAAACTTGGTCTGTACTCTACCATCCAGGCTGATTAAAGGAAAATAGCAAAGAATTAATTCCAGGAGGAATGCCTTGTGGTTGGTTTGTCCTTTCACTTTGACAGGCAATTACTGGCAACTCGCACAGTTATCGAGTCAACTTTGCATGCAATTTACTACTAATTTAGAAACTTAATCTAGCCCAAGACTTCCTAGCTTACTTAAGAGAATATCATGCTAGAGAGTGCCTAAAGATTTGTTTAGGATTACATGATTGCTGCTGCTTCTTGACAATCTCTACCAATAGTTGAAGAATTGGTTTATTGTAATTTGTTGCTGACCTACCGATACTCATCTCTTTCTTGCCTTGCCAACAAATCATTTTCTTGATTATTTTTTCCAAACTCTTCCCAAAACTGAAGTTAGCCTAGCAACTAGACTTCATTGCAAATTTAAAATTTGCACAATGTCTCTCTTACAGTCTTTGAAAACATCATATGCATTTAGGAATATTCTTACAGAAAACCTCCAACAGAGGTTAGATTGCTTCTGGCTTCTGTTAAATATCAAGGTGCATTTTATCACACCGTGCTCATTCATGTACTGCATGGGCATCGAGGTCCTGAATGAGCTGAAATGTAAAGAATGGACCATTTTCACAGTGAATTCTTCAAGTACTTATGCAGGATGGACATGCGCCTGATAAAGAAGCCAAGAACAAAGTAGCAATAAAGAGTGAGTATATTTTGCTACTTATTTCAGAAATATTTTAATCTGCATTGAGACATTAAAGTTTGTAGCAGTCAAAGAACATATTTTAGGTCATGCAATTGCACTGAATACTTGCAAAAATAAACATGTACCTGACCTACCAAAGAATAACCACAAGTGTGTGTTGGGTCTGGCCGAGATGGAATTAACTTCCTTTGCAGCAGCCTGTATGGTGCTGTTGTTTGAATTTGTGACTGAAGCAGCACCAAATCTTTCTCTGGTCCTTATTTTGCCACCCAGTGAGATGACTGGTAGTGGACAAGAAGTATGACTGGTATGGACCAGACATAGTCAGGACAGCTGACCTGAGCTGGTCAAAATGATGTTTTGTACCACATAACACCATACTAAGCAATAAACTGGGAGGTTTTCCTTTTCAAATGTAGCCATTGTTGGAGTATGGCTGGGCGTCAGTCTCCTGAACAAGAAAGTGGCTGCCTCTCCATTACTTGGGGCTTTTACCATCTTTTCTTCACTTATTAAACTGTGCTTATCTTGATCCATAAGCTTTTACCTTTCACATTTTGCTTTTCCTCTTCTGTCTTGTCCCTGCTGATGGAAAGTGAGGGAGCGGCTGGATGAGTGTGTAGCTTCTGGATGAGGTGAACTGACAACAGGAGTGTTAGATGGAACACAATCATCCCCAAAAACTCAGGTCATGTTTTTACTACATGTAAAAACATTCAGAGAAATATCTCTAGCACAGTTAGTCATGCAGGCAGCTTAGCCAGCTGAAAAAAATTGTTTAGCTATTTAAAAGTATACTGAATCCTGTTTAGACAATAATCACTGTATTGCATGCAGTAAGGATAATTATTTTTCTACAAAATAATTACACTGTAATTTTTGATTGATTCAAGACCATTAAAATAATTTAACAATACATAAGAAGCATAGTATGGATTTCACTTTGTCTACAGATTTCTGTAGACTTTCTAACATACAGTGTTTTGATTAAAATTACATATTTTAGTTATTTACTTCATCCTATAAAAACTATTTTTTAGCTTTTCATAGAAAAAAAATGGAAGCTCACCAAACAGACAAACCAACACTTTGTTAATGTTCACTGCACACGTGATAGAACTATCAAATGTTGCTCGAGTTATTGTTGTCTGCACAATCCAAACTTTACATTGAAGGGCTCGTAGGCTTGCACTTTCCCTGCAGATTGCACTTCAGGAAGCCACAGTTTCTTGGCAGCGACAAGAGTTCATGTATATTCCATATCAAAAATCTCCTTATTTCTCAAATAAAGATGTGGCTATTGAAAATTTTTACTGTGTTTAGTGCTGGCAATATTTGTATCTTATGGCACTTTTACAGGCTTTGAAACAAGAATTTTATTTCTAATTATAAGTTCAGACAAAAGGAATTTATCAACTACAGCCAAAGCTTTACATATTTCGCCAAAGTTAGATCTGAATTCTGTATCTTGAGAACAACATTTCCTGTTTTCAGTACTTAGGTTGCAGTGCAATCCTATCACAGGTTTGCACAAATGTATAGATCAGTATTTTGCTAAATGATGTGTGAAAATAGTTACATACCTAGGATGTTTAGATTTTGAAGTTTAATGTTACTTTAAATAGGTACCAGACTATTGTTGACATTTTCATAACTTTTGTGGTGTACTGAATCTGGTACTGACAGGCATGCATTACACTGCAAAAACAGTGTAGGAGGAGAAAAACTGACAGATCTCAGCTTCTCAGCCATCCTAAGGGGATATTATACCTTAGGACTCTATAGAGAAGTAAGTTAGCCAGCTGTTGTTACTGGTGAATTTTTTTAATGTGGTGCTATCTGAATAGTCAGTAATTATTTCCTTTGATATCAAGTTTATTGACATTATCCTGGGTGTGGTGTTGAACACTTAAGTTGATGATCTCCATAAAATCTTTTTTTTTTCTTCTGAGTTTAGAAATAATAAAATAAACTTCTAATTTTGACTATTTTTCTCACTATTTTCTTCAGAGTTCAGCAATCAAATTCACCTGGGCCTATTGCTTTGCAGATTTTCACTGGAGTAGTTTCTTTATGGTCTTTTCCAGCACAACAGCAAGGTGTTTAACATTTTTCTTTCCCTCAGGAAAATGTACCTGTCTCTGAGATGATATCTGCTGTATTGTCTAACAGTAACAAGACAAATACTTCTTTTAGTCCCTCAGCAGAATGAAACTCATTAGTTGCTATCTTTTTGTGGTTTATTTTTTCTCAATTATCCTAGTTTTTTGCTTTTTCTCTTTTATTGTAATTTTAAGTCTGCTGAAACACCATTAAATTTAGTATAAGTCCCACAGTTGTACTTTGAAAATTACACTTTTTAAAAAGTAATCTGTTTACTACATTTACCTCTCACATCCTCCTTATCTATACCTTCGTATTTCTCCCTATGAATGAGGCATCCCATTCCACACCATTGGTCACTAATAATTTATGGATTACAACCATGGAAGGCCCAGTATTAGTCAGGTCAGCTCCTCTGCAGTGGATGAAGCTATGTGAACTCCATTTCAGGACATCATATGTGTTTTTCTGATCGGATCCACAAGAGCGGCACTGTGATTCATCTGCCATTGCATTACAAAGCAACTTTCTGTTCACAAAAGGCTGTGAACAGAACTCTATTAGCTGAGTTAATAGAGACTCACATTTGGATGTCTGAGTTCAGCAATTCATACATAATGCCTGTGATTGTAAAAGCATCAGAAAGTCCAGGAATACACCCCAGAGCAAGCAAAAAAGTGTGACAGCCTTCATTCTAACAATGTTCACACTGATGTGCATCCAGAGAAACAGCAATCATTGGGTGGAGGCAAAATAGCTGGAGTAATTCCAGCCTTACTACAAATTTATTATAATTTCTAAAATAATATATTAGAAAACAAACAAAAAATCAGGTATTGTCTTTAAGGAATGAAATGGTTAAGGGTGAAGAGGAGGGGAAGATGAGTGGACTTTTTCACCACCATCTGCATCTTTTAAAAGTGGCCTTCTTGCTTTATGGGAGTACTTTTTAATTTAAAATATTAAATGTAGCCACATTAGGCATTTAGAAGACAATAGGATTTATGGCTTGAGCAAGTATACTAAATTTCATGGTCTTCTAAAACCACTCTGTGTATTCAGCCATGGATTACCTAATACTTCAAGTCATGTATTGTTTCTCTAAATCTGAATTCTCTAAGTTTTATTTGTCCTATACACACTGGCAGCAGTACAAACAGTATTTTTTTTTGTTATTAATACAATTTTTCAACCATCTGCACTCTAAACAACAAAGATTAAATGCCTTTCATTTCTTAGTCTAAGTAAAATGTCAAAGGCTAATTTTGTTCTGTGAACATCTGAAAAGTGTTAGCAAAAGCTTTTATGGTCTTTTCAACATATTTATGGTTTCAGAACAAAATTGGTAGAGAAATAAATAGTGTTTCTGGCCTCTAGATTGTGACACAGCTTCTGCAAAATAAAAACAACAATCCTTTAGAGGAAGTACAAAGGAAAATGTGTTTTTTTGCATCAGGTCAAAGCTGGAGTTTCAAATGTTTGCAGGCATATATTTTTCTGATTGTAATTTTTAACTAGAACAGTTGCTTTACTGTCTTTTTCATCATAATAGAAAGACTTTTATGATTTTCCATGAGCGAAAACAACTTTTGCTTAGGGTTATGAGTTGGGCATTAAAATATCTTTCAGGAGCAATATCAAGCAGGAATCCATCCACATATCTTGCTTACTTCACAAATGAAGGAACTAAGACCAAAAAGGTAAGATCATTTCCCCATAATGAAAAGAAAACAAGGAAAACATATAGTTTCAACTAGTTTCTTACCAAAATTTTAATGGATTTATGTGCATATGAACTATAGTGTTAGTTTGAATTATTTAATAGTAGTATAGATCGTTAAACCTAATTTCAGATTATATGGATTGATACAAGGCTGTCATGTAACCAAAATAAAGTGAAATTTTAGTATTTCCTAAAAGTACCTAACCCTACCCAATAGATAAACAACTCTGATGTTGTGAGCCACTTCAAGATTACTTTCTTTAAATCTCCTTGTGTTTTTTTGTGATTTTGTTCACCAATACTACAAAAAAGATAATTATCACAGAATCTTTTCCACCATGAAAACATACTGAGGGATGAGAAGAGATTTTGCATAAATTTAACAACATGAACAATGACCACTAAAAAGAGCTGCAGTCTATGATCACACTGGTGAACAATGAGAAGAGTAGCTCTTAGCTTTCCCGTGTCTCTCAGAGGACTGAATTTGGGGAGTAATTAATTCAGAGAGAAGGCTGGATTGAAAGCGAGTCTCAGATAATCATTGTTCCCATGAAACAGTGTTTACCACAGACACAAAACCTGCTGAATCTCAGAAGCATTTGCTGTTTTATAAAACTCTACTACTCCTTCTCATCAACTTCCAATTATGAGGGATAAAACCCAGAGTTCCTACAAAGTCCAAAAGTTTCACTTCTGCTTGCATTCAAATCTGATCTAGCTACAGCTGTAGCTAAATTTCCAGGAATACACAGATTAGCAAAGCTTAGCTGAGGTGATGGCATTTTATACCATGTGAAAGAATATACAGCATTGTATTGCCAATGAAACTCACACTGCACACTGTTCTGTTATATATACCGATTTATCTCTCTATATATGTATGACACCTCTCTTATTCTGTTATATAAGGTGCTATGAAAAACCTAGGAATAATAAACCAAAAATAAAAATAGTTTTCTTTATGGACTGCCTAATCTATTTTTTGCACTTAATAATAAATTTTAACAACAAATAATTGCTTTGAAATATGATTAGCATTATCTAGTGCTCATAGTACTCTGAATATAGAAATTTGATAAGCTTCAGTAGGATCATTTCACATTTAGATGGCTACTTAAGCTTATACATCAAACTCTCCCAGCAAAGGGAGTTTTCCTACATTTTTCTTTTTCTTTTTTTTTTATCTTTTAAAATATACATCTTGAAACACATATTTAAAAACAAGAAAAACTTTCCATTTCATCTGTGCAAATTCATTAATGAGCTATGGACTCTCACTGTCTTCCCTGATTACTTCCACCATGATTTTTACTTCTGGTTATATAGAAGTACAGAATCCATATCTCTCCCTCTGGCTTGAACCCAAAATACTTACCACTTACTAAGGAGAACTATTACTATTACTAAGGAGAATAAAGGTAACTGAAAATACTTATAAACAAATAAACTTTTGGTATTATTTTACAAAAATACATTTCAGACATAAATAATCTCATATAAGGAGCACTGAATTCAAAGGGCATTTTTCACTGACATTAGCAGGGGCTGCACCTGGCTTTGAACATCAAACTACAAGTACTGGCAGCAATGGAAGTGACTCTTTAAAGTGTGCCACTGCATATTATAAGGAAAAGCTGATAATGGAAAAAGATGATGCCAGACAGATGCCTATGATGCAGAGAGAGTTCACAGCTCCTCACTGAGATGCATCACACAGACAGGAATCATGTGAAGGTCATTATGTTAATTTCTAAACTGTTGCTCAGTAGTGGTTATTTTGAGAATCTCATCATAGAATTTAAAAAACATAAACAAACAAAACCCACAAAACAAACAAACAAAAGAGTAGTGAATATAAAGTGTGGAGAAAATGTTTCCTTGCCAGTGAATGGCTAAAGGTTATCAGAGCTTGTGAATATCTAAGGAAATATACTAACTCAGACCATCACCCTTAAAAGGCTTTTTATGGTTATCACTTTCTGAAAAATAAAGGAAAAAATAAATGTAATAGAAATCCCCACAATTATAAAGGTAGTTTAAATATTTTATTTTTACCTGCACAGAAGAATTAAACTTTTTCTAGCTTGGTTTCCTGAAAGCAGATTCCTGAATTTTAAGATACATCTGTAACATCCACTTCCACTTAACCCAGTGACCTTGTTAATGAAAACTGACTTGTTAAAAAGTATCTAACAAGCTCTGCTCCTTTCAATGCAATGAAACTACACCAAGAGGATCAAGTCTTCTACAAATGCTACATTTAACTGTACAAAGGTTTACTTTTTGGCCATGGTAATTCGTCAATCCAATTAGTACAAGCATTTTCCAAATAAATAGCAGTTACTTTCCTAAAGACCTGTTGAAAACATTCTTATACAATATTTTCTAAATTTCCTTTGTAGTTTAGAGATTTTGAAGTGTGTACACCAGAATTGTCAAGTGTAGCCTCTTCCATTTACTTATGAGGAAAATTTATCTTTTTCCAGGTTTCTATACTTTAATATTATCCAGAAGTTTGAGGAGAGAACCGAGACCAGCAAAGAAAGTTGATGAAATGGAATATACTTTCATATATCTTCTTAAATATAATTTTTCATTTTCAGACAACTCACTATATCCTGTTTACATCTTATATCACCATATACATAAAGCAGGTGACCTTTTGAAATTAAGAACTCCACCAAGTAACAGCTGCTATATTCTAATGTTATCTGAAGGTAAAATTCTTCCCTGTTTGTGTTTTTTTACCTGTGAAAGTGGTCTCAAAAATGAGCTAAAGATTTTTTTAATGGATGATGTACACCATAGATATTTTGACTTGTAAATGAATAGAAGAAAGAATATGAAATATAAGAGTACAAAGAAATATCATTTAGCTAGTTACTACAAATTCCCAAAAATAAAATTGGTAACTAAGAGACAGGACTTCTTTTTCTGTTCAAGTGTCTACAGTTTGGGAATCCTGAGTCATTCACTTATTAACATTCTCACATGAAAATGAGAATTAAAAATTGGAGCACTTTGTGCCTGATAAAAGAAATGGAGACATTTAACTGCAGAAGTAATTAAGATGTAGGCATTCATCTGCCTACATTTCTTCTGGATTTATATTCAGCATACACCAAAGACACTATTTTTGCTGAAATCATCACAATACAACTGTGCCCCCACAGGAAGTACACAAATATAACACAGATATCAAAGACTAATGCAAGAAGGTTTGCCTGCATAACTCAGATTACTGTCTATGCTGCTGTGCAGTTGGGAACAGTCTAGATAACATCAGAAAATTTGCCAGACTACACTGACAGGTGTCAGCATTGCTACTTTTACTCTTTTAAAAAACCTAGCAGCCCCTTTTATGACAATGAAACAGAACAGTAAATATTACTTTTTTTAAGCTTAATGCTTAGATAATAAAACATATCTGTTGGATTTTACTATATTATTTTATATGATGATACCAGCATTAGTAGTGAAGCGAATTTCATGCCTTCAACTGGCCTATAATTGCATGATAAGGCATCACCTTCCTATTTCAACATCCGTGATGTGCTTTGTCCTCCTGTTTAAATTGTTGAGGTAATTTCACAGTTCATAATTAAATTCCTGTTTGAATATCAACAGATCCAACTTTTATAAATTTCAGATTTGCTTCATATAAATATTTCAACTACTCTCCAAGTGTAAGAATGTCTCAGTCCAGTTACAGTGTAATAGATGCATTTCTACAGCATAACAAAATGTGTTGCACTATTTTTTCACATACACACAAAAAGAAGATCATAAAGTGCTTTTATTTCTATCACTAATTTCTGAATGGGTGGGGCATTTTAGAAGAGCTCCTTCAAACAAAGCATTTCCAATAGATCAAGCCCTCTATTTTTGAGCCAGCACTTAAGTATTTTCAGTGACTTTCCTAAAGAGATCTTTTGTTGAGAGATTAAAAAATTAGATAATAGATTCTTTATTTTCTTGAAGAATTAACAGAACTCTGTCAATTTAGCAGGAAAAAAAAACCTTTCAATTGTTTTTGCTGAGTAACTCTGGTCATGTCATACATCTATCACTTTCATGCTTTCAGCTTTCCCTTTTTTACAGAGAATCTCTTATTTGATCACAGTGTCACTTTGGAACACTGCTAGTATGCAGTAGAAGTTAAGGGGTTTATTTATATTCCATCCCATGATTTTCTAAAAACCCACGCTAATAGATTATAATGCGACTCTCCTCACACTCGTGAAAAGCAATTTTACCAGGAGGAAAAACTGCCAGAGTTTTCTGAGACATAGAGCATTCCCTTCCTAACAACTGTTCCACATGTTGATCAACAACCTTTCTGCTTGGACACTGGTGAATGTGTCCAACCGATTTTTGATTTCACATTACACTGTGCAATGTGTCTGTATTGGCAACCAATTGCTCCACCTCACTGAGGGCAAAATGTGACTCAGCGGCCTTTAAAAATCACAAGTTTCTCTTTATATAACTCTATTAGCATTGTAAACACTTCTGGAAGGTGTGCTGTAAAACCGACAAACTTGCCACCCTTGAATAATTTCAAGCTCAGTAGGACTGCATTTATTTCTGCTTCTATTGCCACTTCTGCACTCACAGGTTTCATACCAGTGAAGAAATGTGATTGAAATGCATAAATTTGGGCCCTTATTTCCTACTGAGGTATATCACAGCCTTAACTTAAATCTATTTCATAGATTTCTAGGTCAGAAATATTCCACGGTACCTTCTGACACAGAATTATATGTAATGGCTAAAATCTGATAAAGCTCATCTATAGCTTTTCTTAGCCAAGTCATTACAGATCTGCCTTAGGTAATTTACCATGCGTAATAGCCTGTATTCTCAGTCTTTTTCTGTGACTGCTTGGGCTTGGCTAGTAAGATAAACAAAAATCAGACCTCTTTCAGCTACCTCACTAACATATCAGAGAAACAATCTGGCAATGGCCTAATTTAACACTTTCCCACTTTTTTTCCATCAGCGAACAATTGCAATCATCCTAACTGAACCTTCATATACACCATTCTTGAGTTTCTACGTGCCAGAGAACATTTTACCTAGCCAGTTACTGTTTAATCTTCCAGCCTCCGAAACCTTCATAAGTCAAACAATATAACCAAGGTGTTCCATACATCTTCAACAATGGAAAAGCCATTCAAACATGGTATCCCACTTATAATATCCAGTCTTTCTCAAAACTTTACCTCCTCAAACACATTGCATCCCTGCAGCCTGTGTTGAGATTTTCCAGGTTCTGCTAAAGCCATAAAAAGGTTATTTCACTCTTCACAGTGTCCCCCTAAAAGTACAGGTTCTATCACTGTTTCATTTACAATTCTTAATTACACAATAAATTATTATTTTAGGTATATCTTCACATAAAAGGAAGAAATGACAAGATTTCATAATCTGCTTCAATATTCAGCCCATTTTGCCTATGACAACAAATCTATGATGTTTGTTTAGCATTTTTAAACATTTCTGTCTGTTCTGTGTGTTTATTTGGGGCTTGATTTTATTACTAAATTGATAGTCCATGAAGTAAAATCTATTATATCTGCAATGGTGAAGGCACTGTAAATACCAAACAAAAAGGAAGAGGAGATGGGCATGATCTACCTGTTACATATGTTATATGGCTGTAAAATTACAGGCTTGGACCTTTCTATGATTTTGACTCCTTCTTGTGCCAGGTTTCCACCAGTATGAATATATTAGCTCAGGGAAATATTTGTGTTCAGTTGAAGACAGCTCTGCAATTCACAAAACAATATAACTAGATAGTCAAGCCAGATAAACACTTAAAGAACTTTTTGAGGACACTGAGAGAAGTTGGATTTTTCAGCCCGGAGAAGAGGAAGTTCTGAGGTGATCCTACTGAGGCCTAGCATTACCTAAATTATGACTACAAGAGAGCTGGAGAGGGGCTTTCCACAAGGGGGAAAGGCTTTAAACTGAGTGAGTAGGTTTAGATTAGATATTGGGAAGAAATCCTTTACCAGGAGGGTTGTGAGGCAATGGAACTGGCTGCCTCATCCCTGGAAATATTCTAGGCCAGGCTGGATGAGGTGGTAGAAGATATCCCTGCCCACAGCACAGGCGTTGGACCTGGATGATCTTAAGGTCTCTTCTGACCCAAACCATTCTATGATTCTCTGACTTTCTAAAAGAGGTCTCACCTAGAGAATCAGGTGCCACCATAAAAGGAGGATATAAAGCTCTTTCAGAGCATCCAAAAGGGGGCCATGGAGATGGTGAAGGGTCTTGAGGGGAAACCACATGAGGAGCAGCTGAGATCACTTGGTCCATTCAGCCTAGAGAAGAGGAGACTGGGGGAAAAACCTTATCATGGTCCCAAAGCTTTTCTCACAAGAAGAAGCAGAGGAGCAGGCATTGATTTCTTCTCTGTGATGACCAGTGACAGGACCCGAGGGAATGGCCTGAAGTTGTGTCAGAGGAAGTTTAGGCTGTATATCAGGGAAATGTTTTTCCACCCAGAGGGGTGGCTGGGCACTGGAACAGGCTCCCCAGGGCAGTGGTCACAGCACCAAGCCTGGCAGAGGTTCAAGAACTGTTCGAACAATGATCTCAGGCACATGGTGGGACTTTTGAGTCGTCCTGTGCAAGGCAAGGAGGTGGACTCAATGATCCTTGTGCATCTCCTCCAGCTTAGGATTTGCTATGATATACATGACAACTAATATCATGCATCTGTGAAAAAAATCCATCTTCCTGTAGATAAGGCATTTATCAGAACGCAATTTAAAAGAAATTGTATCACCAGCTGTTAAAGACAGTATTTTGTTGTTTATTTTAAACTAGCACAATAACTGTATTAAACAGTTGAGATTTTCTTGTATTCAAAGACCACATCTGATTTAATATTGTATTGCTTCACTAAAGTCAATAGATCAATACCAATTGATATGAGCTAAGGATGCATTCATTTAAATTTATATTATACTAGAGGAGTATGAGATTTATTTTTAAGTATTATTTATGTATATAAAATTATTTTCATATCAGAAGTAGGTTCTTTCTATATTTTGGGTTATTCTGTGGGGACGATATTTATTTTTTTGAAAATCTATAGCAAGTACCATCACAAGGTTAGCTCTATTACAAATTCATTCCACTTATTTGGTTAAAAACATTCTTATTTTGACTTGTAGTGAACAAAATGTGATTATTTACATCAGATTTACTGTTGGGTTAACATCAGGCAGACTTTGGTCTTATGCATGCTATTGCTAAATAATGAATATTGTCTGGTAAAATTTAATTTTCTCAATTTTATGAGGTTTTAACAGATAATATCATGCGCTGCAAAACCAAAATAAAGAGTTAGATTCATCATTACATGATAATATCTGTGTCAATTGTGCCTTTTTCACTTATAATGTTAGCTAGCAAAACTATATTTTCTTCAAGAATAATCCATACAATTCTTGAACTTACATCTCAGAAGTTAAAAATTTTGTGAGTAAATCCTGTGACAACTCAGTCTGTCTTAAAAGCAATGATTCACAGACATTCTAATCCTCAGTGATTTGGACATAAAGTTGTAGACAACCTTAATAGCTAAGAGTCTCCATGATCAAGAGCTAACATTTATTTGTACATGTTCCAGCTCTCGTTGCTAGGAAGATGTTAACATTTTTATTTGATAGTCTACATCATCCCAGGATGTAATTAAAATAGTCTATTTTATTACATGCAGTAATACCAGTCAGCATGACATTCACAAATTAATTTCTTTCAAAACTTTCTTGTTCTACAGCAGGAAAAGAACATTCTGACCAATTTAATGTTTGTAGAAAGCCATTGGGGATCTGATAAGACACCATGACATAAAGTGCATGGTAAGACATCTGATAAGACACCATGACATATATGACATCCACTTTACCTTGCTTCATTTGACAACTGCACCATTCCCACTGCTCTGTTTCCAAGAGCAGCTTGTGCATAGATATCAATTGGCTAAAGCTTGGTAAAACACAGCAGGAAAGATGGATGCATCATTAGGATTTGTTTCTCTTAAGCCTTTCATCCATTCAATATATGATCCACCAATATATGATGGTGGCATTTATCAGTGAAAATCAGAATTAAACAAATTTAACCAAAATTAAAAACCAATTCATATAACTATGCCTCATTTTTCATTCAAGATGAAAGCAAGTATTCAGTGAGAAACCAGAAAAATAAAATGCAAACCTTCAACAATTTCCTCATTTCAACATGGTTTGGGTAAGTTCATAAAACTCTTTGGAATTGTCTTAACTCAATCATTAAGAAGTACAGCTAAGGTTTGTCTTTCTATGGGTTTTTTTTATACCATCACTGCAAATAAAAGAAGAAAAGGTTCAAAATTTAGTGATAAAAACTGAATAAGAGAGGTAGACTTGCAGTTGCAGCATTTATCTCTGTTCTGTGTCTATAGCGAGAATGAGACAAGGGATCATAGGGTAATTAATTAAAACTTAAACATAGCTTATGAACTACAGGGGAGAAGAAAATTCAAATTATGCAGTAGAACGTCCACAGTAGTCTAAGATATACAATTAGATATGCAATTGCAAAAACCACAACACTGAAAACTTTTAGAATTTGTGACACATGTTAGAAATTCTTTTAAATGCACTCCAAACTTTATGTGGAGACTAAGAAGATAGCAAGAGGTGCAAGTGTAGTGTATGCAGATCACTGGAAACTTCTCTTTACTATTTGTCACACAAAGTAATGCCAAGAATCCATGAAATAATATAAAGTGCACAGGAAAGTGCTACATATATATATATATTTTAGTTTATATATAAGAATTGTTCACATTTTTGTAAGTAATTATAGCTTTGCTTTTTTTCCAAACAAGGTAACCACGAATTTATGATCCAATTATACACACTAATTAATATCTACAAAGTTACAGGGCTAGTTACATCTCTATCTGGTACATAAGGAATTAGTCTGGTTCAGCTGTTTAAAAATTAAGTCCTGCTGATGAAAAAAAGAAAAAACATTAAATGTTTTTACCTGATATTCTAGAAGTCTTATAAAAATGGTAAATAGTTAGTAAATCTTCGAATATCAGTCATGCATTTTTGGAAAAGCACTTTCAAGAATGTCTTATGCCTGTATTTGTACAAAAATTTGTTAGATCACTAATCAATCAATCTGCCACATGCATTTTGATAATTCATCTGCATCAGGCAGAAAAATGTATGCCTACACTCTTTGGATTCACTTCCAAAAACGTAACCCATGAATGGAAAAAAGGCTTATGCTGTTTCTACATTTTATGTGTCTGAGCTTAAGCCATGTTTTTTATCTTATGCTTTTATTTTTCCTCTTTGTTTTCTGGCAAATTTATTTGCATTTGATTTGTAGGAAAATACAGGAAAAAAACCCTCTCTCAGTTCTTCCCTGGTGTTATAGCCAGATGTACTTTAAGATATTTTGGATAAGAACTTTTGTACATTTAATATTACTTTATGATTATAGAAACAATTTTTAGATAGGCAAAGACTTATTTTCTCCATCCATGTAACAACTACACAGCATTGCCCTAGTATGCAATGTTGCAATGGAACAAGAAGAATTTAGAAAGAGAAAAGAAAAATTGCCTCTACTTTCAAGTGTCATTCAAGTATATGGTTTCCTAAAAAGCAGACTAAATTGCAGAAGTTGTTATAACTTCAAGAAATATCACAACACTGATGAAGTGAAAGAGAATAACTGACAGATGCTTTGTGCGAAGTTAATCTGAATGAGAAGCAAGGCTGATCTGACAGAAGCAACAAATGCAAAGCAGAAAATACACCATTCATCCTTAATATTCTCCTTGAAGGTTGGATACATAAAGAATGGTTGCCTGATCAGAAATGCAGAACTTTTCTGTGCTTTTTTCTTTTTGAAAAAAAAAAAAAAAGAAAAAAAAGTAACCACAACCAAAATGAATCTTAAACCACCTTTCTGCAAAATGTAAGCTGTGTAGCTACAGACAAAATATTGATGAAATATTGTATTGATCGGCTGCACTCTATGCTTGTACAAATATTTGCTCCTTTATAGTGAGTTGATATTGGTAATTTTAACAAAATTGGATGGTAGCTTTTTTCACCCCCTGAACTCTGGTCTATAAGGTAGTATGCTTAAAAGTGAGAACTATATACATTTCTAACCACAAAAAAAGCCCCAGGCACAGAAATAGTATAACTGGACATGGGAATTTTTTTCTATGTTTTATGATGACAGCTCCATTTCCACCAATTTGTTTACACAATATATTGAAAATATCAAAAATTAAGTAGAACCTGGTTGCAGTTTGTGCATCTTCAGAGAAGAAAGAATCCATGCGCTGATGAAAAAGTTTAAACTTCTCTGTAAAACCATGCAGAGCTCCTTAAATGTCATTTCACTGATTCAGATATATTGTAAACATACAGATAAGTGAAATATCAAATTTATATGTAAGAGAAATGCCACTAGGATAATCTTCCACTTTTGGCTTCTACAAACCCCAAACCAAGACAGCATCAAGGTGACATCTAAATTCTATTTCAATACCAAGACTAAGATTTACAAATATATATATTTTAAAGACATTAACACTACGTGAATTAAATTTTTTGATATCTAACAGAACAAACTCTAAAGTACTGCTCTGAAAATTTAGCTATTGCTAGAGCAGAAATAAGATTCTCTTCAATCCACTGTGCAGGCAACAAGCTGAAACAACACGATTAGGAGACAATTCACCACAGCTGCAAACAGACTTAAGTAAACCATTATCTATTTGCTCAGCTGCATCTACATTCCCTTACTAAATAGGCTCCTATTACTTACTAATTAGGTGCATATTTATGCACAAATACATCACTATCTTATGGGTAATGTATTTATTTTCTTTATAAGACTTGAAATCCTGCAGGTTGTGTCACTGAGGCCAGGGGACCTATTTAACTAACAAGGCTTGTCCAGTCCCTATAGCACAATTCATTCAGCCACAGAAAAGATAGCACAGCAGTTCACACAGAGACTGGAGAAGAGGTGATTTTGTCTATCACGTGAATCCCATTTAAGATTGCAAATCTATTTAAGATTGTAGATTTTTGCTTCAAATTGCAAAAGAGTTTTGCTTAGAGACACAAACCAGAAAACTAACAAGTACAAGCACATAATAACCATAAACTTCTGCTCTACTGGCAAGATGAACTTTCTGCATCTAATTCTTGTTTTAATACCAGCTGTTCATTTCTTCTGCATTTCAAGCTCCTGTCTTGACTACATTAATGTCGTCAAGGAGAACTGCAGAGAAGGCATTGTATTGCTGGCTGTTCCTTCCATGAGTGCTTACAAGACGAAACTCTCTGAGTGGAAAATTACTCTTTTGAATGGATACTAGCACTGTTTGCCAAGTACTTAAAGGAAACACTTACTCCCATGTCATTCATAGAGTATGGTAAATTATGAAAGCATTTTTGTCACATATTCTCCTATAAATGCCACAGGGTTTTATTCTCTTATAAGTTTCTCTAATGCTTGTTGGTCTGGACCAAACCTAGGTATCTGTCTCCTCAGCTCTGAGATGAGCTTGATTTTGCTAGCTATCTTTTTACGTTAGCACAAGTTCTGTGTAGACTTAAGAACAGGCTCAGACAGGCTCAGTTTTAGTAACATTTATATTGAATATTTTTGGTAGTTCTTTAGTTAAAGTAAACAGAACTTTTTTTAACCTGTAAATAAGTAGATAAGTCAAATCAAAACAGATTTTGAAGGCCAATTAACAATAGCAGTCCCCCAAGTTCAACTTAGCTGAATATCTTGTCCACAGTTTGAACTAAAACAAATTATGCACAGCTACTAAAAGGCTCAGTACTTGCTTAGGGCAACACTTGCTCCCACTTTAGGAGACACAGTTTTTCTTTTACTACCATGTGGGACTAAAGCCAGACAAACATATAATATCTCTATGTATTAAAAATTTTCAGAAACTCACAAAGTCCAGAAGTGCAGCTAAAATGAGCTTGTTAAGATTTTCCTTTGTTCTGTCCCCATTTTCTCAGCTATTACAAGCAGATGGGCATTGGCACTGGTGTCTATGGATTAGGACAGTTGGACCCTCAGTGGCATTACAGAGCAAAGTAGAACAGCTGGGATGCCATTTGATGAGTCAAAAAAATGCGTGAAAAATTATTATAGAAACAGGACTCAAACTCTACATATGCTGAACCATCCACATTTATGGAGTTTCTCCAGCTTGTAACCCAAGTAATTTATTTCTTTTTGAAAAGATTGTCTCTAACTATTATATTTGCAAAATTATCTCTATGAATCTGAGCCCTTGTATGTCACTAGACCTATTTCCATTGATTTCTACAGTCTGAGTTATAATGATGATGAACACTTACTACAAATAGTTTTAGCCAAAACTCAAACTAGTCAAGGTTATTCTTGTAGAATGTTCCCTATTCTTTCACATGAAAAAGTATCAAATCAGTTGAGATTTTATCTGCAAGGAACATGAAATTTTGGGAAATGAAAACTGATACATTAACAAAACATTCATATTTGTATTCTACATTCAACAAATAACTAATTTCTCTATTTTTCTATAAAGTCCATTGCAAGGATGCAAGTGTACTTTCAAGTTCTAAAAGTTCCTTTATCAGTGTGCTGTGTTGTCTTTCTACATTATATTCCAGGGTGTGTAACTTCTGGAACTCCAGGAGTGTGTAACACTCCAGTGTGGGGTAAGTACCATACATGCACTCAGAAGAGTTAATTACTGTTACAAGGACCACAATTAAAATATGCAATTTGAAAGTAGGCAAAGGAAAACAAAGCACAACAGAGAAGTGAATGGCCAAGGGTGCAGAGAGCAGATTCTCATGACCCAGGAATTAAGCAAAAATGCATGTTAATGGTGTAGGAATGTGCTCTGGGTTTGTTTTTGTGCATTTGCATGGACCCTGCAGTGATTAAAGCCGTGGCTAGCCACTGAAAGAATGAAATATAATGGCAGCATTGATTACAAGTGTTGAACACTAAATTGTGTAAGGAATAAGGCAAATATAGACTTTTTCCTTTTAAATTTTGGTTAGTTGTTGACTTAAACTAGTGCCATCCCAGAAATCTAAGAAAACACATTTGTCAACCATCATATCAGCAGAATGCTATTTTTGTGGCATAACTCATGTTATTTGAGTATATATGAACTTCCCATGCTTTGTTTCACTTGCACAAGATCTGCCTATGGCATAGCTCAGACATTCAGAGAAAATGACTGTGTACATTGCTATTTCAGGTCATATGGCACTTGCTTCGACAGAAGAGGTTGCTAATTAAGCAATAACAATTAAGGCACTGGGCATTTCCTGCAGACTAATGACCAGCTAGGAGGAGCTGTGCCAAGGGCCATTAACCCCAGCCAGTCACTCACTGTGATTGGACAGATTTCTTTGAAGAATACTAATGTTTGAAAATAACAAGGACAATTCTGGCCATAATATAAATGTAAACAAGAATGACTCAAATTAAGTACATTATGATGGTTTGTATAGTGAATTCCAGGCCTATTCTGTATTCTGGGTAAGAGAGGAAAATGGATAGCAAGAAAATGGTACATCAAAGAATATTAAATGCCATTAAGCACTGAAGCTTCTCCTAACTGCTCTCTTCACACTTGTCTCCTTGTATGTTTCTCTTTTGATGATGATTTGTAACTTCGGTTATCATCACAATTTTTGATAATTTAGCAAAAGCAGGTGCCTACCAGTGCTCTCGGTGAAAGGTCTACACTCAGGAGAATACAAGTACACATTTCCCTGCTTTCTTTGTACTCTATGGTCCTTGGTGGGCAGATCTGTGTAACTCTCTGAGACCTGACTATTTCTTTCCAGAGATACAGAAGAGGGTTCAGGCCTGGAGTGTGTGGCTTTTCGTTTTGGTTTTTTTTTTTTTCATAATATTTGCAATGAAATATTTTTGATAGGGCCTTTTTGAAAACAGTGCTACCAAACACCAGCCTGCTTGCCAATTATTGTTTTCTCAAATTAGAATGGTTTACCTTTTTATTATCCCTGCAAGAGATTCTTTGCTTTTCTCCACACAGGTGATTCTTCTCTGCAACAACCATTAACGTCTCCTAACTTAAATTTTATCCACAAGTAAGATTCAGTAAAATAAAAGAGGGAGAAACCCAGAAGGTAAAGTGGAAACAAGCTAATCAGATAGGTGCAAATCATCAATTACTTTCTCCGTTCCACAAGTAACTTATCAATAAGGCTCTCCTTCACAGCCACCTTTTTCACAACCCTCATCCGCTGGTGGTTTTCACCTCTTTAAACACATTGATTCAAAGAAGTGGGTTAGCTATGAAGCAACCATTGCAATTTTCTGTCTCCAAGGTGAAATAAGCGGCTGTATTAAGACTATTTTTAACTAAACACATTTCTCTGAGGAAAAAGAATATGACTGTAGAATTCCTTTGTGAAACTTTTATCACTGTTCAAGACTCATACTCTATTACATTTCTCCTAATAGCTCAAAAACCTGATTATCACCTACATTTTACTCACAGTAAAGGATCATACATAAAAAGTTTGAAAAAAATATATATTAATCAGCTATAATACATGAAGAAGCATAGTATATTTATTGGAAAAAGGTCTGGAAATGCAGTCTTTAGTTCTCATTTTCCACATTTTCTGTCATTTTGCTTTAATAATGTGTCATGAAATTCCTACAATTATCGTAAAGCTTGTGAATGCGCTTGTAGAAGTGAAACACTCCCGTGCCAGTATGAATCCCCATAACATGGGTTTAAGGCAAAACCCCAAATTTTGGTTCTGTATGCACACCTGCATTACATTTGCAGTGCCTAAATTATTATGTAACACAGGTTTAGGTTCATCTGAAATGACTAAGAGCAATCAAAGCAATAAAGAATAAATGTTACATAATTTCAAGGAGTTTCATCAGAAATAACCAGCACCCAGACCTGTCGTTTTCATTCTTTCTTGTTTTCTCTTTGTAATGCCTCTTCTTTTTTCATTGGTCTTCCATTAGTCTTTTGGGTCATTTAAAATGATGGGAACAAGATTTAAACTCAACATTTTGAACTTAAGAACAGATCATATTTTCTCTCTAATATCATATTTGTCTGCTGTCCTAGGACTTGTCTTTATCACTTGTTGTTCATCAAATGTTTTTCAATGTGATGAGAATAGAGAAAGTAACTGTAGACATTCTAGAGTTCACTTTTAAATACCATAAAACAGCAGCTGAAGTTTCCACAGAGACCAGAGCTTTATCATGGTTAGTAGAATTAGTTAGAAAAGTGCCTTTCCAAACCTAAAGAATGTTAAAAAACGTTTGTTTTTTTTGTTTTTTTTTTTTGTTTTTTTAAGGCCATGGGGAACAAGCAAAACTCAAAATAAAATAGTAATTTATAAAAAGGATACTATGGAATATTGGAAATTATTGCAAGAATAAGGAAAACCTGTATTAAGCTCCAAGGAAGTTCTGCAAAGCATGAAAGAAAAGGAGAATTATGTTGGAGTTATTACTGAGTGCTAAGTATTCAGATGCTTCTGTGTAGAGGATTAAATAAGAAGAAAATTAAATAACTAGAAAAAAAGTTTCTGACTAGGGCAATAGAGCTTCTGACCTCTCTATTTTGGACACGAACTTTTATGAAAATCCACTGACATCACATTAAGTATGCCATATGATATTCCAGTTGAATAAAATGAGGCACTATTTAAATATCTCTTGCTGATTCACCTGAATTTTTCAAACTCTTCTCAGAAAGAGACAGCTGAGGACCTTTGTTTTATCGTTTAAACTCCTCTGTCATTTTAACCATGTAACACCGGCAAAAAGCAGGAAAACAAAGAAGATGAAAGAATAGAAAAGATGAAGCCCTGCTTGAAGAGTAGTCTCCAAACTAGATATTCACCACTGCACAAACACAAAACTACACTACACACCAACTCTTTGGGCCTATCCTATAGTCCTATGTGCCAGCAAAAATCCTGGAAAACTACACCAGGAAAGAGATTCTCTTAAAGCAAAACAGATGCTCATCTCTTTCGCATGAATTTGTTTTGCCAATTATAGTTGTGTTGGTGAGAAGAAAACAGTTGCTGAACTTCCTGTGTACAATTTCACTGTTATTTATGGCTGATTATTCAACCTAGCTCTGTCAGTTTTCTAAAATCTTTTCACCATCACACTGAAGACAAGAATCTAATTAGCTGAATGCTAATTATTTTTGAGGAAAAGAATTTTTTTCTCAGAAAGTACAGGTTCACCTAGATAAAAATTTCTAAGAAAACCAAAGTAGTTTTAAAACACTGTCTTCATCTGAACTTGGTTTTCCTTTAGTTTATATTGCTTTGCATGATATTTTAGATTTTTGAGAATACTTTTTTTAAGTTTTGATAGAAATCAATTTGCTATTATCAAAACCAAGTGTTTCAATGTTTCTACCTCTGAATTGTATTTCTACAGAGTATTTTCCTCAGGAAGGAAACCTTTTCCAGACACAGATACTAAATACCACAGGGAAACTTAAATCAATTTACCACAGATACTGAGCTATCAATTAATCCAATATCAAACATTCAAATACCCAGGCCATAGATATTAAGGAAACTACATCAATTTCTCCAAGCTTAGTTATATTTGGCTGCCCTGAGGTTCACAGTTGTATTAAAGCCTTTCTTTTCTTTTCTTACTTTCAGCTCCATATTCTCTAAACCAAGAGTTAGTTCCTGGCTGGTATTTTAGGCTCTTTTACAACATAAGTTATATAAGAAGCCTGACAGACTTTGCTCATCTTTACATTTTCAGTTTTGGGGATTACTTTGTTTAGCCACTTATGCTGCAGTGATCTGTGGCAGTCCTGTGGATTTTCAGAGTTGGCTATAGAGCACTGATGGTGCTGGTCTTAACATTTTTCAAAGGAATAATTAAAAAAAAAATTACTATCACACGCTGTTTCAAGCAGTATTTCCAGATCCTCATTAAGAGAGAATGATGGTGACTCGGCACATAACTATTTCAGCTTAACACTGGTTAGATGGAAGAAGTTACTAATTATACAATAGCAATTAAGACATGGGGGTTTTCCTGGAGATTAATGACCAGCTAGCAGGAATTGTGTGCAAGGCTTTTAACCCCAGCCAGTCACTGCATTGCAGCAGAATCAGATGGCATTCTCTGAAGGATTTTGCTTTTCAGAATGGCAAACACCGGTCTGCATATAAGCACAGGGCTTTTTTGCTCACCTACAGGGTATATCTAGTAGCAGATAATGAAGCCATGAAGTAATTAAAGGCAGATGCACACAGGAAAATAACACAAACCATAACACCCTCCCCCCCTGCAATACAGCTAAGTACTAGAGATAAACAGTTGAATGTTCCATCATGCATTTTAACTTTTCATTCCTTTTAGAGATAGGATCAGATCTTTCACTGATTTAAATCAGGCAACACTGACACCTAAATTAGCATTTTAAATCAGAACTAGCTTGAGTATTTGCAGGGAGTCCCCCACACATAACCATTCAATATGTGCTGGCTTAGCTCTTGAATGGATCAGATGTAAGAAACCTTTTCATCCTTTTTGGATGAAGTTGAAGCAGAAGCCTCTCATTAGTTCATATCTCACCTCACTAGATTTTTTTTTCTTTACATTCAAAATTGATCTCTCTTCCCAGCAGCATTTCTATGGCAGTTTGACCTGTGGCAGCCCTCTTGTTAGAGGGTAGAAGTGAGCTAAGACACAGACTTCTTGTTTATCACAGCATGAAAAGGATCCTGGTTTATTCCTCTTTACACCTTAGCCATCCTTACTCCAACTATTCACTGACTCTGGCTGCAGCAAAATCCTGCTGGAGGCTTCTCTTGCAGCTTCTGACTATTGGTTATTTCCTGCTAAACTCTGAACGCAGATATTAGTCTGCAGACTGTGAATGCAGGTTTTACCTAGCTACTAAGAAGGTTCCTCCTCCATGATGACCCTCCCGTACCAGCAAACTCACTCCCTTTTATCACATTTACCTTTATTGGCTATAGCTGTGACTCATCAGGGCCAGGCTTTATTGGGTAACTAACACAGCTGTTACTTATCAGGGGCAAGGTTACCTGTATTCCCTTCTACATACACTTATCTGGCTGTGGAGGGAAGAGTTTTGTGTTTTAGTAGCAGATGGACAACATTGAGGTAGTACCAAGGGATGTCCAGGTGATTTGCTGCTGTTAAACATGAGAGGAAAATGGAATGGTACATCTTCAATGTTAAAAAAAAAAATAGAATAAACTTTCTGAAGGTCTGAGATATTAACTGCTAGACCAGTCCAGACTCTGGAGGTGGAGAAAGGGAACAACAACAGCTGCTGTGGCCTCGGAGAGGGGGAACGGGGCTCAGAGCAGCGCGGGGCAGGTGCCCAGGAACAGCTGCTGGAAGCTGGCTGGGAAAGCTGCTGGGGTCTGGGAACGGAGATGGGGACCCAGCAGGGGCTGGCCGGAGTGGGGAGGGGGTCTGGAGCCAAACTTGCAGAGGGGTGAAGGCAACAGCTGCTGAGGATGAGGCGAGGCCAGGGAAGGAGCAGGAGGCAGAGGGAGAGCGGCAAAGGAGAAAACATCCCGGCTCCGAGCCAGGGCGGAGGGCAGAGTCCTGGGAGGGAAAGGCACCGCTCCGCAGGGCAGAGCCAGGCAGCTGCTGCGGCCGAAGGAGAGGCACCGGGAACCAAAACAGAGCTCTGGGAACACGGGCAAACAGCTGCGGTGGGGTGGACGGGATGGCAAAGCTGCAAACAGGCTTTGGTGGATGAAGGAGGGCACAGCTGCTGAGGGACAGACGGGGAGAGGAGCAGAAGAATTAAAAGCCCAGGGGGAAAGGAGCCAGAGCTCATCCCAGTGGAAGAGAAAAAGGACTGAGAAACAAAGACTTGAGAACATTCCCATTTTAAGAATAAAATATATTTCTTTTTCTTTGTACAAAGCAGTTAAATACTTTTGTCTTCCGAAGTCCTACCCAAATAGCCGGCACAGGGGAGCAGCACACGCTGGCAGCCTCACGGACAGGCTGCGGGTGCTGGAGAACCCCGCGACCCCAGTGGAGCGGCCGCAGCACCCAGGCCTCCTGGCTGCCCTCTGGATGCAAAGGCTTCCCCGGGCTGCTAGAAGGGCTCTGAAATGTACAGCAGCCTCAGGCAGCCATCGTCTGCGGCAGGACTGGTCAAAATGCACCTGGGAGATGGCATCCCCACCCTGCAGCGCAGCTACACCCCAAAACGCTGCTGCTGGCAGGGGTAAAGATGGTGCACAGTTTTCTGGCACAGCATTTGAAAAGGTTGTTTTTTTGTTTTTTTCCTGGCAAAGGACTCCAAAGGGCTTCCCCCCTTGACAGCGCGGCACCCCGGTTAATCCACGTTCAGGCTGCAGTGTTGTCCTGCCATTTGGTGCCCAGCTGGGGCAGTGAGCTCTGTGCCGCCCACCCGCCCCGCGGCCCAGCGCCGGGCCCCGGCAGAGCCCCCGGCAGCGGGGCCGTGCGGAGGGCCCGCGCCGCCGCCACACGGGCCTGCCGTGCCCAGCCTGGGAACGAGGGCTGCGGCTGGCGGCAGCCTGCGCCGCCGTAGTGACACAAAAAACTGTGAAAGAGGAAAGAGCTTCCACATTTAGACTCGTACGTGGTAGATACTGCCGTGGATACCAGCGTTGCTAAGCATGCTGCTTCCTAGGGAAGTCTGTGCTCCTGGAAGCACATGCTTGTGGGACTACTTTAATCTAGAGATAATATTAATGCATCTTGTGGGGAGACATACAGCGCAAAGCCAGGCCCATCCTAGATACTGCAGAGATGCAAAGAGGTCAGCTATAACTACTTCAGGTCAATAATTTTTGTTTTAATTACCACAGATAAATTGCTGCTGTAAACCAGGCTGTCAGTCATAAGTGTAGCTGAAAGTGAACGTAATGGAGGAAGTTCTATTTATTCAGGAGAGAATCTTGTATTTGTAATGTTATTTATTACTTTCCTCTGTTTCACGTGGTTTTGCTTTAGTACTCTTCTATTACATTCTTTTTGTAGTTTCTTTAGCACACAAGTCCATACCTTTTCTTTCATCATCTTAGAATTCTCTTTTCACACTCTTGCACTCTGGGCATATGGAACTCCCTTTTTTCCTCTTTCCTGGTATTATTTTTTGAATATTTCTGCTGTGTTCTTAAACTCATTCTTCTCCCACTTTTGTTCTGAGCCACATTTGCATCCTTATGCCTCTTTTTCCACATATAATATGAAACTATGATGAAATAAGGTAAACAGAAACGTGCTTATGCTCAAAATGAAGGATATGGAATTTTCATGTGAATAGTGGAGCTATTCTCTTTCTTTAGGTGCCATTTAACATCACTGAAAAAAATAACTTTATTAAGTGAACAATTTTTTTTCCTTACAGATGTCTGGCATTGAATTTATTTTCTCATAAAATAGTTCTCCATGAGAATGACATTCCTAATCTCTCCATAAATAATTCATTATTTTGTTCAGTTTTCAAAGGATATTATCAGTAATAAAAAGGAGGCATTGAAATCAGCAGCTGCTTTACAAAGAAATGCCATTTTGTCTCTTTCCTCTCTGTTAAGGCACTTAGCCACTTGCCCCTCTCCTCCTAACACTTCTGGGCTGTCAAAGTATAAGGATGTGAGAATATGCCTTGGCACTTCTTCCTTTGTTGGTTATACAACTTCTGCTGGCATATAGAAAAATTAATATTAAGGACAGAGTACTTGAATCATTTCTCATCCTTGCATTTGTTAATTCACTTAGCACTATTTAAGAGGTCTAGACATAGAATCACAGATATCCATTGACATTAGAATATGGAAATTTCACATGCTTATTGGTATGATGTTGATGCTTTTGTGACCAAGAAACAATTAAATTCTTTCAGTAGAGCCCTAAAACATTGTTATTTTCCTAAGTGGCATCTAAGGCATGCTGATATTGAGGACAAGCATTAATATTTCTGTAGCATAACAGCAGCAGTGATCATTCACTACACTTCTCCTTTCATTACTTTGGCATCTTTCATCTTCTAGCTATTTGTCTAAACAAGATTTAGCTCAATAAATGTTCTGCTATGACAGAAAGAATTTTGTGTTAATTTAAAGGAAAAATAACCAAATACATTACATGTCCTTTTTGGGGAGATTTCTGTCTCAAGTTCTTTAGCTGGAAAATGTTATGGAACAAAAATTGTTAGAACCTAAGCCAATATATCAAAATGCTATAAATATACCAAATTCTTTCTAACATGACAAGATTAACCAGTAACTTATTCAGATACTGTAGAAATCTGTATGTCCCTTACACAAATTTACTACATAAATCAAAAATGAAAACCTGCCTATGCAATACTTTTAAAAGCTGGGAATAACCAATTCTCCTTTGCAGGTGAGTAAGCAGCAGTCCCAAAGCAGTCAGAAAAACTAATGAATGCAATGATATACTAATGGCTGTGTCATCTTTAGGTAATAAAAGTTAGAACTCCAGGCTTATGTTAAATTGTCAATAAGGTTCTTGTTTCTTTAATACCTGCTGGTATTAAATCTCTCTCCCAGAGAGATTGTGAAGGACCAAGCCATTTGGGCGCTATATTCCTCATTCAAGTAACTCAACTGAAACAAGGCAGCCATTTCATATCTTAATACCAATATAGATAACCTGGAGAAAGGAATGAAGTTCCTTTTCTGCTTTCTGACAGACACATGAGAAGGCTACCTTTTTACTTGGCAGAAGCTTTCATACATTTCAATTAAAAATTATGTGGCCAGGATTTGGCTAACAGATAAAATTTAATTAAAAAATGGCATAAAGATCTATTTGGGGTCAATTGATTTTGCAACTTTAGTAATTTCATGTGAAAATGTGACACACATTTATGTATGATTTCTTCAAATCTTGCCTTCAGTGCAAATCATAAATGGTAAAGGACAATCACTATTTTATAGTTAACAGGACTTAGGTCATATCCCTTGTGGAGCTTTGCCATCAACAAAAGTAATTTCTAAAACATCCTGACATTAATTTATGAACACACTGGCTTAAACATACTTATTGTATAAGGCTAAGGCATACGTAAATTATTTTCAAAACAAACACATACAGGAAGCCTTCTGTATTCTTTGATGCTTTGTTTTCTCCTGGTTTTGATTTAGGTTTTGTTTGTTTGTTGGTTGGTTGGTTTTGGGTGTTTGTTTGTTTGTCTGTCTTTTTCTGTTTGCTTGTTTTGGTTTTTTGGGTGGTTTTTGTTTGTTTGTTTGTTTGGTTTGGTTTGGAGGTGGTTTGGTTTTTTTTTTGTGTTTTTTTGGTTGTTGTTGTTGTCGTTGGGTTTTTTTGCTTGTTTGTTTGTTCCCTTTCCTTGCTTTATGATTGTAACAGTGGTAACAGATGGTAACAGTGAGTTAAAGCATTACTATGAATTAATCTATAAGGACTCATGGCTTTGTAGCCAGTATACACATGATCTGGTGCTGTCTGCTCATTGAAAAATCATCATCTTTGGGAGAGACAGGTCACCTCAGGCCCCTTGATACATCTAGTTCTGGAAAAAGACATTCTCACAAATACCAAAATAAAGTCCACATGCCTTGAATATGACTTTGTCAGAAGAACATGTCCAATAATACACTAAGTTTTAAAGAATCTTGTCTCCAATATTCTGTAACTGGAGCTAAGGATTCAACTTGACTTCAAGCAAAAAATGTAGAGGCTTTTACATCTTGGTTTCACCTAGAAGAAAAATAGATCCTTTTCATCTTTGTACATGTTCATGTTTTCATGTGTTGATAGGAGATGCACTTGCCCACCTAAGTCAAGTTTATCCTGAAGAGAATATATATATATATATATATATATATATATAAATTATATGTATACAAATATATTTCATTTATTAAAAAAAAACCCAAAAAAACAGGCATTGGAGATAAATGCCCTAGCCACTAAACTATTGATGATGCAGGGATACAGCTAAGATGAGGATTATGTTTGATGACATATTTCTTGCAACTGATATGTTTCTGTGGGAGAACTCCATTAAAATTCTTAATAATATTCTAATGATGAATCAGTTCATTAAAAAAAAATCAGCTTAGCTATGTGTAAGCATATTTTAATCAGTAGGCATATTGTAGTAAGTTCGTGCTTGAAAATTAAAGAAAACTTAATGCTATTTGAAGTGGATTTTTTATTAGTATAGTACAGTAGTAGGGACCATGTAGAGACAGTGTAAAAGATGTGAATGGTAAATACGATTTTCTGTGTCTCCAGATCACATTTTCCTGTAAGCTGATTCCTGTTTCACTTTTAAACTCTTAGACTTATACGTTAGTTAATTTCCTTTGAAAATCCTTTTCTTAAGAAATTATTATATAGAACTGTTTGGCCTATATTTTATAGGATCCAGCATCTGATATGCACAGACTAAACACATAGTTGGTGGCTCCAGACCTTCATAGCAGTCAAAAAGTAATTTAACTACTCTGAAGACAATTGTCATAGCATTACCATTTTTTAAAATTCAAGTGAGATCCCAGAAGCTGCACACAACTTCTGCCTGTTTTCACCCCAGATATTTTTACTGAATAGCTCTGCAGTAGCTGAGAAGAGCTACAAATTTGTTTTCATGCATAAGGGCTCATTAAATTGCTGGATTGCAAGAATGTATAAATTATTTATCCCTATAGAGAAACAGGTTTTAGAATTCACAGCTCAGAATAGATTCCAATTCCCCTCTCATATAGAGAGTCACTGATGTAATTAAAGGTTAAAATCAAGGAGATCAAATGTTAAAAGGATAAACGTGTTCCCTCTCTCCTGAGCTCAGGCATACAATGCACTGCCGTGCTTCCTCTCCTCCTTAGCTGATGCTAAGGCCTTGACTATCTCCCTCCATAATTATCTCAGGTTAGGAACAGAGTTTAGCTCATGTTTTTATGATGTTTGCAGTGCTAGGGGACAGATCATTCTCTTCATTCTTTCTTTGGCAAGGATAAAAGTGAAAACAAAAGAAAATACTCTGCTTCCATGGGAAATATCGGGTGCAGTGCTGTTCCAGGCAATGGAAGTTCTGTCAGAAGCAGCTCCTCAGCTCCCTTGAGCACCACCTCATGTTGAAATTGCTGACAGGCTGAGCTAGGCTACCTGGCCTCTACATTGTCAAACGGTGAACATAAAATCTTTACTGAGGGAAAGGCTAATATATCCCCTCATGAATTCTAATGACAGACAGTGTTTCCAAACCTTCAGTGAGACCATTACAAACTTTATAGACTATAATCGATTTTTACGTCTCGCAAACAGGCCATCTGCAATTTATAAGCTGCATCATTAGACCTTTTCTCATTGCTTCTATTTTGTTCTTGGTGATGCATAATGTGTTGCTAGTCAGGAAAATTGATTAATTCCTTACTTTTGGTTCTTGGTTTTTGGACTATTTTTGTTTGACTTCCTCAGCTATTTTGATTCTAAAGACAGAAAAATCACCCCAGATGAAGCCTTAGTTTCTTATTTATTTATTTATTGTATTTTATTTCTTACTAATAGCTTACTTGGAACTCTCTCTGGCTGCAGTGATAGAGTGTAAGACAAAAGCAATGTTAGCTTTTTGACCACAGGTCCGACGTGAATAGCCTTCAGAATCAGCAGGAATGAAATTGCATTCCCTTTATCTTCCCAAACAATTGCATTTCACAGAAATCCCAGGCAGCTGTCTTTCTTGGAGCATTTTCTCTCTTCTGCAAGGCTAGCGAGGCCTCTCTGCCTGCACACTGGAACCCAGGGGAGAAGAAATAACAACAGCTGCATTACAAAGCCTGCACTGAAAAACAAAACAGCATAAGTGCTGCTCCAGCTGTATCAAACCCAAATGTGGGCACCCAAAGGAGCTTCTGTAGGCAGTTTGATTTAAACTTTTCCAGTATAACAAGTGTTCATTTTCATTTTCAGCATGATTTTCAAGGCAAGAGAGCTCTGTAGTACTGCATATGGATTTCTTTTATGAACGGCATTAACAACTTTGGGCAGGAGGTCCTGGAGCTCTGCTGTTCCATTTGTGTCACTTTCCAGGCACAGTCATAAGAAACTATATCATATATATTTAATAAAGTGTATTATGTATTACAATAGACAGCATTACAACACACCACTGTGTTAAAGCTCACTAAATTCCACCTTTGGACACAGCAGAAAAAGGAAGTTGAATGAAATTACACCTTAAGGTAGAAAGAGTTTACTTTTCCACATACAACTCCAAAGGTTTCACTGTGGGTGAGGAAAAAAGTCATTACAGGGGGTGACCAAATGTTAGAGAAAGTAGTTCAAAGGAGAAAAATATGCATAAGAATAAATATACTGAATAAAGAACTGTGAGCCCCTTGAAAAAACAGTTAACCCCTTAGCCAGGTCTTTATAGATAAAGGGGCTGGGGGTAGAACAGGGAAGGCTGAAAGGTGTGAACATCACTGAAAACTGGAAAAGATCACCATAGAGGAAAAGGAGAAATGGGAAATTTTAGGTAAAATAAATGGGAAGACATAGTAGTAAGGAGTACCCAAGGAGATTGTATAGGAATAAAATATTTCCTGTAAGCCCTTCAAACCTGTAGAGGCCATCTGCAGTAACACAGGCCATCTAAAACCAATTATGATTGCTACATGCATTTCCTTATCTTTATTACTGTGTTTAATATCATTCAATAAGGAATATGAGTAATTCTGACTTGGTATAAGAATCAAATATGTGAGGGAGGAAATTTTAGTGGAATGTGGTTCAACATCAAGAAAGAATCAGCAATGCAAATCAGGTGATGTGAAAACTGGGGAATGCTAAAAGGAAAGTTCATGAGAATGTCAGACAACCTGTCATTTCTGGCAAATGTGATCAACACAAGATGAGTATTATATTCATTAAAAAAAAAAGAAAAAATAAAATGAAGAATGGATAGTAACAGGTGTATCTTAAATGAAATGGCATGTGAGGTAAAGGAGAAGCACTGCAAGAAATGAGTGCAGCTGACAGAGATACCAACAGCAGATTGCAGGAGTGCTGAACCAAAGATTATATGGCATTTTTTGGCACACAACTGTGAGCAGAATCAATAGGAAGCACATAGTCACAGTCAAGTAGCAAAGTTACCATGAAATTCCAACAGATGTTTACACTGACCTGAAGGCTCTTGGTGACATTCTAAAGGAACTTGGGCCAATCCAACTGGTATCTTCCTAGAGCAGGAGATTTGTGGCAGATAAGATCCAAGTTGTATCATTAGATTAACACAAGTTGGAATGTTCAGAGATGCTGGTCTTGTAGTATGTGTACATACTACTGGCTTAAAAAATGTTCAATTCAGACTAAATAATCATCTTTACAATCTATTCAGCAGAAGTTTAGATGGAAATGAGGACAAATACATTCTGTTATGATAGACTTGTATCCCCATAGAAGGTTGGTTGCTCTGATCAACAAATTCAGAAATCTGAACCAGCCTGGTTGGAAAAGCAAGTCATGAAAACATGGAATGTTACTGGCCTTGTCCCTTTGGTTGATTTATTTAATACCTAAACAACTAAAGAGACTCCAAAACAAAGCAAAAAGAGCACAAACAAGAGGAATGAGAAAATAAACAGAATTGTAGAAGCAATAGAAGTGCGAAAAGAGGAATGTAAATTGCGAGGAGAGGTTTTTTTAGCTGAGAGAGAGACAAAGACAAAGTAGAACAATCTTTGCCTATTCAGAGACTAAGCTCCAGGATATCCTCTAGGAAAATGCTATCCTATGGGCTTGCCTTTCCAAGATAAGTCACGTTCAGTGATGCTATCAAATCCCGACCCTAGCATTGCTGTTCAAGTATTAGTTCTTGGACAGGTCCTGAATCTAATGTGAAAGCACCTGTTCTGGGTCAAACAATATATAGTCCAACTGCATCCTGCTGCTTTACTACTATTTTTTCCCATGGCCCAGACTGGCCATATGGTTAGTTCCTTGGATAATTTCCTCAGGAATGGCTACTCTTTGAAATGGCCAGTGTGAAGGTCTTACCCCTTGGAGAGATCTTGTACTGCATTTACAGCAATCTCACCTCTTACAAAAGCAAGAATCCTACTTTGCCTGCTTTTAAGAGTACACCTGAGTGGTAAATTTCCTTCATTTTCCTTAGCTTCTACACTGGCGTTTAATCAATGAGCTAAAAATACCTTATTCACTTTGTCACTCAGAAGTCTGGTCTCTCTCCAGATAAATAAAAAGAAGTGGGTACTTCTTTCTCTTTTTTTATACAACTGGTTGTATCGGTTTCTATCTTTTCTATCATATAACATTCATTAAGAAATGTTCCACAATTAAACTTCCTGTTTCAATTTCACATATATTGTGTAAGAATTTTCCTTTCAGTGTATCTTTATTATCTATAATTTGTAATTCTTTCATATGTCATTGTACTTCTGAATACACCTTTTTCTCTATAAGTGGAACATAAATTCAATTAAAAATATTCTGTCTTGTCAAAAAGGGAAGTGCAGGAAAATAATGATTCTTCACAAAAGAGCCAAATCAACAAGGTCCTTGAGGAAATAATATAAAGAAACCTAATTTTATCTTATCTCTAAATCTAAGTGGGATATTAAATAAAAAGTATGTGTCTACATGCCCCCAGCAAACTAGGTAACTTCTGGTTTTTTATCTCTTTCTTTCACAGGAGCATATCAGGAGTAATGCAAATGCAAAGAACAACTAAGACAATTTTCAAGCATTTGAGATTATTGGGGGCACAAATGTTGCCAAATTGTTTTTGTCATTCTTGGACTTTAGAGAACTCTCCTGCATGAGAACGGGTGCAACCACACCACTAATTCCACAAACAAACTATAGGAATGGCAAAACTCTCATGGATTTAAGTGCAATGAAAATTTTATACTAAAGAGGCATTTAGCACAGAACTCAGTAACCCATTTAGTCTTATATTTTGAAAGCACTGCAAGCATACTATAGACCACAAGCTGAAAGTCCTTCAGATTCACTTCAGGCACAGAGAGAATGCAACCTCTCAAGAAGACTTGCAAACAAACAAACAAACAAACAAACAAACTGTTCTGAGCATACTTAGAAAGTTTTAACAGTCATGCTATTTAAGTCAGGTAGCTCGTGAAAAATTTTTATAAATAAAATTTCTAAAAATACAATAAAATGATATTTCACCCAAGAATAACCTAATCCTTGTCAACATCTTTGCATAGGGATTAGAGGAAATAAAGCCAAGTCTATTAGTATTTTTATAAGAGAAAACAGTTCCAGGCAGAAATTGGGTGTCACACTCATGTCCACTGACATTTAAAGAAAATGGAATTTAAAAAATCAAATACAGTCCCCAAATATAAAAACAACAGGCCTGATATATCTAAAAGCTATCATGTTATTATCAATTAATGGGTGAATATAAAACTTTTAGAATTTTATTCTCTCTCTGGTTGGTTCTTGAATGAAATTGCAATGTGAAATTTATTACTCAGTGGATCTGAGTAGAGGACACAGAGTTTTTGTCAGGAAAAACCAACCAGAGATTTATGTCTTTCATTGCTGACCTGTGTAACTTAAACCCCACTCAACAATTTGGTATTATCCTTAAAGAAATATAAAAAAACCTTCTATATCAGAATTACAAGTCCCAAATCTAATAACCTGGGAACTCTTTCTCACAGCTTGAAATATATGTATATTTTGAGGGCTTTTTAAAGGAGGCACATGGAAATCCAAAATAAACATATAATCTTGTCTCTCTCTCACTGCCATGTTTTCCTTAAACATCCTCAAATTTCTTCTGATGAGCAGTGTCTGCTAAAAACTGGTTTATGAAAAGGGTACAGAAACAACTTGATACATTCCTCCAGACTCCCAACATTTTCTGTGCAAGTAAGTAATTTCAGTAGGATAAAAAATGCATGTCTTTCCCTCCCCCCCCACCAAATAAAAAGTGCTGTGTCCTCATTTGCTGAAATAGGATTGCAATACAGTGTACCTCGATTAATAGATTAAACAGAGAGGAAAAAATACTTTCATATGTTTCCACTAAAGGAAATATATATTTTATACCAAGAAAATTGAACATGCAATTTCTTGTCCAAAACCATCAGTGAAAACAGCTGATCAACAGTAGCAACAGGTTTTGGGCACATGCAGATCTTACCAGCAATTTTAAAAATATATTATTCAGATTTTGAGAATGCAACATTTAGTTAGAGATTAGTAGATGTTTTAAAGAGTAATTTTTTTTCTAGGAATGGTGTATTAGATACATCATAAACTATTCCATGAAGTGTGTGTGCTACCTCCAGCAATCCCATAGTGGCAGCATCCACAGCTATGACAAAGAAAGAGAAAGGAATGAGATGCACTCATTAGTTTGCCAGCAAATTCCTCCAGACATCATGTGAGGTGAGTACACTCTGTGCCTAGAAAAACTCATTAAATCTTGTTATGGTTGTGGCTAGTTCCAGTTAAAAGCATGGTTGAGTACACCTGTAAATTATAACAAAGATTTATTTTTTCCAATGTAGGGAACAGAGCAATATTACATCTTCAAAGTTACAGATTCTATATTACCTCACTATTTAGTGAAATTAAAATATCTGACTAAAAAGATCTGTATGATAAAATAAACATATCAATATTATTCTACTCAATAACATATTATTTCAAACCTCAGTAATCTGTTCAACAGTACAGAGTAACTGGCTCTTTTATTATTGTTTTTCTTTTTGTATTTAATTGATAATTAAACAAGTAAGACATAGATAATGCTTTAGTTCTCCTTTGATTAGGAGTTTACACATTCAGTAGACTTGCTCACAGATTTCAGGGAGTGAATTCTCCATGCTCCCTCCTGCAATCACAGACTTGCTGACATTTCATTCAGCCAAAGTGCTTTGCTTTCTCCAACCCCCTTGTCAAGCTACTTAAAATCAAACTGAAATTGAGAACATTGGGTCATCACTGTGGATTTCTCATTCTGGATTTTGTCTGTGTCACTGGATCCCATTTAGGAGTCTTGTTTGGCTGTTCACTTCAGCTGAAGGTATCATGCAGATGTCCCCATGGAAAGGAGCTGGCACATCCATGGCTCTTCATGGCTCTCTGATATCTGATGTTCTCTAACAGCCCAGGAACTGAAATGCAATGTCGGATTCCCTTGCTCATGTTTAAGCAGTTGGGGTTTTTTTTGTAGATTTTGCATTCTTCAGTAGGTGATCCTCTGCTCTGACACAGGTGTCATTTACTCTCTGTCTGGTCATTTCATCCAAATGGCAAACAGTGTGAAGCTGAACTCTCTGGTCAGTCCCACTTACATATTTTCATATGGCCATTATGACAGTCTAGCCATTCTTTTAAAAATAACTACTCATTGTGCATGAAAAACAAGTGAATGACTTGTTAATCTACTGTCCAACTGCTACCTCGAGATACCCTCATGAGACCTCTATGACATCAAATATTATAGCTAAAGTAATTTAAGCTATGTATCCCTGAAACCCTCAAAATATTATTTCATCATAGAAAGATCACATTAGAATTATTTCTGCATAACCTGCTTTATAAATTGTTAGTAAAAGCAACACATGTGGATACATTTTTCATGAAAAACACTGTAACTAAACTCCATGACAGAGAGCTAAAGCAGTCTGAGGCAGAACCAAACTCCTTGATCCAAAAATTTCTGAAATCAGAAAGAATATTCCCTTGCTTTCAAGGACTGCCTGAGGAGAATCATTCCACTGCTACATTGATGAAAATCAGATCTTCATTTCAATTCAAATACAGATGAACAAATTCATCTTATGCTTGTAGGCAAATTCTTAGCAGGAGCAGAACAAAAATCTGGAAGCTTACAAAAGTGCTTTTTTTTCCTCTTTACTAACTAATCAGTCTGTATTGCTCAGAATAGCAATACAGCCTTTACCTAAACAGGTATTAAGAAAAATCACCATTTCTCCCTTAGACCTTTTTGCCATCACAAAGCTTTACATTCTGTGACATTTTGTAAATTATTTCTGCTGGAAAGCTCTAAAATCCTTCATACAACACCATCAGCAAGTACCATTAGAGTGCAGTACAGCTAAGAAAACTCTTATCTGCTGACATTTATCACAATAAAATACAATTTTACATGTATTCTAGGAAGTTTTTAGTTCATTTCCAAAAAGCATCTTTGCTTTTACTTGCAAAGTAGATAAAATTAAGACTCTTTTGATGCTACATTTTTTAAGGACACCTTTATAAATAAACAAACAGTTTTTACTCAACAGATCTTGTTGTGATGTCATGCTACAAGAAATAAGCAATAAACCAGGTTCAAAATGGTTATTCCAAAGAAGAAAACTTGTTTATAAAGAATGTTTATGAATACATTAGGAATTTAGTTGCCCCTAAAGCAATCTGAAATACTCTACATTACAATAATTGATTCATAATTTTTGCTCCAATGTTTGTATCTTCACTACAGCTCAACATTGTGCATATTATGTCCCACCTAAAACTGTAAGTAGCATCCACTTCTCTTGCAGTAGGTATTGGTAAAAATATAACAAAATTTGTTCTTAAACCTCAGACCTCACTACACAAAAAAGACAAGGAATAGGAGAGGAGACAGTGAATATTATTAACCTTATTTTAGGGATGAAAAACTGTGAGGAAGATTAAATACTTGAGATATATAAAGAACTTGTAATAGAATAGTGAAAATAAAATAGCAATTCCAAATCCCATTTCCAGTACTTAATTACTTCTCAGTTCTTAATTTCTCCTTTTTTTTCCCCCATTTTATGCTGCCAGATGTCTACCCTTCATCTGATGTAATCATTTATGAAGGATCCAGTTTCTACAGAAGAATTAATATCTGAGTCCAAAGCCAAAAAAGGCTTGTTTTATAATAAGTTTTTCTCATCTCTAGCCAATTCTGCAAAAAACAAAACTCAACTGCAAACCACAGGAGCAAAGGTCACTATCAAAATTTACATGATTTTCTGAAGGAACCAAACATTTTGGAGGAGAACTTGCAGCTGTTTTTATATTAAGTGTCATAAAGTTCTTATCAAGACAAAAAAAAAGCAGTAAGAAGTGCAGCATGAGACTCATGGTGAGAGTTTTGCTTTTTCTTTAGAGACAGGCAGTGGACACCAAAATCAGGGACCAATGATTTTCTGAAACTTGATATACTATTATATCTAATAAAACTTCAGGCACTTTTATTACCTTCTTTTTCTGATATCATTTATTTGGTTCTCAAAGGTTTGCTTCAACAATATTGCCAGTCTTTTTTATTTATTTATTTATTTTTCCTCAGTTTAACTGGCCGTATTTTTCATAAAGTGAAGAAAACACCAAGTTATATTGGTGAAGATGAAACAGGAAAGTCTTACAAATATGATTGCTTGGCAAAAGAATCTGAGAATATGAAACCTGTAAGTGAAATAAAAATGAGAGCTAGTTTTGACGTTTAAGATGCCAAGACAGTCAGTTACTGGACAACTGGAAGGACAATGGTTGAGTGAGCTGAAAAGAAGATCCCTGTTGATTGAACAATGTCCTTGGCAAACAGAAGGGATGCATCTGCAAGCTAAAGAGTCCAAGGGTCAGAGAGACCCTGCCAGTTTGGCAGAGAAGAAAAAAAAGGGGTCTAGCAAGTAGCTTTTAGGGTTTAAAATGTAACACAGTATGGTAATGTAGTACTTCTAAAAGGCTGTATGTAGATTTTATAGGATTTGTTTCTTTTACTGGTTGGATGTTCTAAATTAGCATATTCAGTAAAGAAAACTATTTAATGCATTGTATCCAAAAGTAAAGTGACTTCAGATTTCAGGCTTTGGGCTTCAGGCTTCAGGCATGCCTATAAGCTGTAGCTGACAGCTTTTAGGCTGGGCTCTGTACCACCCACGACCCAGGGCTGCTGTAGGGAAACCCAACACAGCAATAAACATCATTTAGGAACAGAGCTGCCTGGAGTCACGCATCTCTCTCTGACCACTCATTCCTGGACTTCTCTTACAGTATTTGGCTGAAAAACTTAGAAATTTTAATACATTCAGGAACCTCTTTTGAATGCAGAAAAAAGGAAAGCAGCTCTCAGAAATATTTCTGACAGCTACTAAAATTTCATTATAAAAAGGTTTTCCAAGATTTGATTTAAAAGTGATGCTACTGAATCACAGAAAATGGAGGTCCAGTTCCCAACCTCAGCTGAAAAACTTCATGATTTTCATTAAGATACAGTACAATGAGGCTACCAGGCTTATTGAGACAAATTTTAGCTTAAATACCTTGAAAACTCCTTTAAAAGAGAGAAAATATCTTCCAAATCACTGAAAGCTTTCCTAATATCTCTATTAAATTCTTTATATAATTTTTGTTCTGGTCAGAACAAATTGATAATAATTAATGCTTGCAGGAATAAATCACATCTATATAGACAGAAATTCAAAGAGGTTCAGTCCCAGAGATGACACATTAACAATTGTAAAATAGATATGCCTGTGGTTAATAAGGGAAGAATTGCCTTTCATTTTTAATTTTTTTTTCTTTAATTTAGTAGTCCTTGTAAAGTCACATTTAGGACAATTTGCTTTCTGTAAATTTATTAAATTGAACAGAGCTTTTAGTCAGTTTATAAAATGCATGAATGTTGTAAACAATCAATAAGTCTGAGAAGCCTGAGAAGTGTAGGTAGTAGATTTAATAATGATAGAGTGTCAAGACATTCTGTTGATATCCTATGGTCCCTTTAGTCTACTAAACTTTTCTTTCATTCTTGGTATATATCTTCTGTGTTTCAAAAGTAAAAAAAATGAAGTTTGCAGAGCAGTACTGCTGAGCTGAGGACATATTTTAAATGACAGTAAAATCACAGTGTATTAAATTATACTCCCTTCACTGCTTAGCAAAAAACAGCCTTTAGGGATGTTACATAGGACTTGGATTTCTGACTGGTACTATTTTGCTGTAGAATTTAAGCTTTCCTAAAGAAACAACACTGGAATTCTTTCACAGAAAATGCAACAAAAAGGTGGTAAATGACACATACATTAAGCTTGAAGAAAATTCATATGCATACAGACATCCGAGCTTAAGGTCATTCTTATTCATTTATAAAGGCATTTCTAAAGATGGATCTAATTAGACTACATACTAGGCACAACATTTATAATATGTAAAAACATGGAGAGTTTTCTCCAAAACTATCAATACTTTCATTGGTCATCTATGATTCTGCAGTTTAGCTTGTATCTGATTCTGCTTAAACCACAATTTTTAATTCTTTTTTGACTATTGAACTTGTTTATTTTAAAAAATTTTCTATTCATTCTAACACACAGAGTCCCATTTAAATCAGAGGGAGTAATAAAGTTTAACATTCTGGAAAATGTCACTGGATGATTGAAATACCATGAGGTAACATGTAAGATAATCATATGCTTGTAAACAGCCATATTATATTATTAAAATAAGTCTGGTTATCTGCAGCATAATAACACATACATTCAATTATACTGAGGATCAAGGGGATAAAATTATTCATATAAATAATCCAACTAAATACAGTGGGACCATCTGTGAAATAAGTGATAAGAAAGAAATTTAGGGAGAATTTGACTGTGACTTTATTCTGTCTTCACCTCCTGCCCTAAAAGCTTCTTATTTGTATTCTTTCCAGGCAACTACTACATTGTGTTACAGTGGATACAAGATAAATCATGGAAAGGAAAGGGGAAAATAAATATTTCTAATCTTTATAGTTTTTTTAACACAGAGGGAAAGAGAGGATCTAGTTTTGCAAGTAGAGAAAGCAACAATCTCTAAATAAGGAGGAAAAATACCAAAGGTGTGTTCAAAGGTCCTGTAACATTAATAAATGTGGCTCTTACAAAGACACAAGTGTCTTAAAAATATTGTCTGGTCATGTTAAAGATTAACACTACATTTTTGGCTCTTGTGTACAGAATATTTTATTATGGCTATACTACTCCTTATATAAAAACTTTTACAGGGAGAGTTTAAGAAATATTTTTAGGCCATTTTTTTTAATGGCAAGACTTATAGGCAGACATGCAAATACCACGCCTGTATTTTATTTAAAAAAGGTTTTCTTGGAAAAATGGTTCCGAAACTTATTAAAACAATTTTGTGTGAGCCTTTCCTGTGTTTTGTTTTGTTTTGTTTTGTTTAAAAGACATGCTTACTACAGACGAACGTTGAATACAGTAATTAATGAAAATAGAGTGACCCAGTATAGTAGAGGAAGTCTTTTTTCAGCCTTAAAAACTGTATTTGATTTAGGAAAAAAAAGGAAAATTCTCAGCTGAAAACCTGACATTTATGTTAGCAGTAGTATATCCCCAAGGGAACTCTGAGTGAGTTTCATTTCCATTCTGATTCCTTTTGACTTCAGTCTTATTTCGAAGTGGACATATAAAAACCATTTGGGTAGGAGTAACTTGACTTTTGGGTTTAAGCCTTTTGCTAGCTCCTTGAAAACCAATCACAATTTGCTCAAATTGCAAATGTTTCCTAAAATGTGTATGCACAGCATCAGTGGAGATGTCTTGGGGTTGACCAGTAAACTCCTAAAAGACCTTCAACTTCAGCCTCAGCAGGTCTTCCCTGTCATTCAAAATTCTGTAACCTGTGCTAACCAGCCATTCAGTTTTGGAGCAGGGAAAATCTTAGTCCCTCAGTAAATTCCTTGCTGGAATAGGCCCTGCAGAAACGCAGCTTCCTCATTCAAGTGCAGAAAACACAATGGCTGGGATGTCTGCGTGGGAGAAGAGTCTTAAAAACTTTAAAAAATTATACACACTATTTTACTACCTTAAAAGAATGTTCTTTATGTTGCAAACACAAAAATAGAAGCACTGAGACATAAGGCTTCTTACGTAACTGAGATCCATCTACTTTATTCATATAGGGTAAGATATAGCCTTTAATTACACAGTTTAATGCAATTCTCTCCAGAGCTTCCCTCACTTGATCTGCACACAGAGGAGGACTATTCTTAGCCAGAAGTAATGACTGAATACCACAGAAAGCTGCTGTGCCAGTGAGCAGTGCATCTGCCCTCGCTGAGAAGGGGCAGGGTGTGCCTCTGAACAAGGAGAGCTCAATGAAGAAATATACTTTATCTCCTTCTGTCCTAAAAATCCAACATGATTTTGGCCACGTTTTTAAAGACAGGCATTTTCTGAGTGGTCATTCCTAATGCTGCTCCAAATATTTGTTTGAAGAGAGTACTGTGATGGATATCCCAGAACACAAGAGTGAGCTGTACTTTGAAGTTTTAGTGGAGGCTTAGAGTGTGTGGTGTTATCTGTGAAGTACTCAGAAGAACTTCAAATGGGCACTCAGGGAATGTTTTTATCTGTGGTCTCTCTTGCCTCAGTTTTCAACTATGAATGAGAGCATCTGTCATCTTACATGGGTATTGTGCAATTTGCAATATTTGCATAGCAGCTCAGGTGTTGTAGCTATGAATACCTTAGAAAAGCCTAGGAAATATTACTGATTTCTCTTCAGAGAAACGATTTTATTATGGTCAATGAATAAATCAGGGCTACAAACGGAACAGCAAGTAGAAAACAAAATATTGGAGAACTTATTATCCAGGCGATGCACTGAAGGAGACAGAAAGCTCAAGGACAAAGTGGTATACGATCATGTAATTAAAGACTATTCCATAATGGATGCCCAGAAACAGATGAAACTAAAAGGGCACAGTATATTTGATGCTGATAGTTCATCGCTTCTAAGTGCTTTAGTGCTTTATTTTATAAAATTCTCTGAGCATAAGTTCTGAGTGCAGTACATTCATACCTGTTAGACTGACACTGAGGACTTAGGCTGACTGGAGAAGATGCAAACTGCCCATACGGAGCTGTGCTTCAAAAGCCTGTGGACTGAATGTGGGTCTAAGAGTAACCAAAGGAGCGCAAAGATCGATTCAAACATGCAGATGACAAAAATACTTGACAGTCTATTTGCCAAGGGCAAGCATTTCAATACAGAATAGGTCATCTGATCAATGGGGGTCAGAGGGGTAAAAATATTAAACTTTTTTAGCCATTAATTCATAATTTTGTAAGGGAAAATAGCATTGTAAGTTCTTACCATGCCTCTACAAAAGAGAGAAACTGGAGAGTGGAAAACATAGTTGTTGCAACCTAGAGGTGCGAGAGACAAGCAGGCAAAGCTTCCCACAGCCATTTTTGTGCTGGCAAGATGTTTCTATACATCTGAATGGAAAAGGGAACTTCCATAAAGATTGCAAAGTAGCATTACATAGTAGTGGGCAGGATTAAGCCTGTTTATTACTTGACATTTTGGGGTGTTTTAATATTAATACAATTCAAGGATTTTTTTTTCCTAATCAGAGTCCTGATTCTGACTTTACTCTTATTTTACAATGGCTTAAAATATCAGCTTGAAAAGACATCAATCCTGATCTACACAGACAAGAAAGGAGGACTGCAACCAATAATTTTATTACATCAATTGACAGAGCTACTGAATGTGAAAAATCTACAAAAGCAAAATATTTTAGAAATAGTGTACGGAACAATATATATGATTTCCAAGAACATTTTTCTCTTCCATTCCTTTTGGTAATCAACTTCCTTAGTATCTCTTTCTGCATTCTCTAATGACTGAAAGTTTAGTTTGTCACTCAGAGCTCAGACTGGGCAAAGACAAGTTTCCAAGACATACTCATGTACTTTTTTTCAGATTTCTGATAAGGAAGCTATGGAAGGGCAAAGCTGAGTAACATCAAAACCTGTACCCATCTCACTTTATATATTTAGGCTATGCAAGCAGCAATGAGCACAAATTAAAGTGCAAAATCAAAATAACTAAATATTTTTAAGCCCTTAGAGGTATGCTTTTGAATTTGATGTGCTTCTATCACAATAGATACAGCATCACTAACTGCTTTCTATTATTTTTGATGCAAATGTGAATAAAATGGAGAGACAAATTCCATGCTTAAACACAAGAAAGAAAAAAGATGAAAGCCACCACTCACTGAAGACAGCTTTACTTCTGAATTCCTGTGGCGCCATTAACTTAGAGTGCAATGAATGTTTCTGTTTGCAGGTTTGGTTTTTTTTTTAATAGGGGAGAAATTGAAAGGAAATTTTTCTCTTGCATCACTGTGGATGCTTTCATGGTTTAATATTTACAAAATCCACCAGCATGTCTCACAGTATCACAATGGGTAATAAGTGCCTGAATATCAAACTTGGATGATGCAGGTATTTATAATGTGCAAGAAAGACTTTACTTATTTAAAGACCCAAATGATGCTCAATAAAAGAAGAATGGGATCCAGCCAATGCCAAGACAATAGGTAAAACCTCTGGACGTCAACATGAATTGTGTTTGTCAGTGGATTTGCAAGAATAGCAAGTCAAAACTTCTATCACTTGAACTTTTTTCTGTCATAGGAATTTTCTTATAAAAACTTGAATAGGAAACAGTGTGAAAATATTTCTCTCAGAACTTCAAACTTGATGTGTTATTTGTTACATTTTGAATTTCAAAATTTGTAATGTGGAAAACAAAAACAAAACCTGTTAATGTGCTGCTTATTATTACTGCATAACTTCCTGAAATTCTAGACTTAGTTGTTTAAGTGCTCCAGAGGGGGGAAAAAAAAAAAACAAACCCAAGTTCAAGGCTAACTTCAATCCTAGCTGCTCCTGCAAGTACTTTGGACCTAGAACAGTAACAAAAAATCCCCAAAGAAATTCCTGGAAATTACCACAACAGATACATTGTTCACAGAAAAGTAGTGGAGATTTGAGCCAACAAAGAAAATGTAATTTGAATATATTTTCTTCTGGTGAACTACCAGGAAAATGCTGATGTTTTCCTCATAACACGTAAGTCAGGAATGTTTTATGTAAGAATGTGAGACCTATATTCAGAATTCTTCAAGTAAATGTTTAACTAAACCAGACAAATCTTTTGTAAATGTTGAATGACAGTCCATAGGTTCTAAAAAAAATCCTCCCAGGTTCTTTGCTATGTGGTAATGTTACAGAAATTGTTCTTATGCAATATCACAAAAAAATAAATCACAGAGAATCAGCTCCTGAGAGGCTGAGCAACATTCATCTGAGAAGGATGTAGAAGAAGGGCTTGGCTCTATTATTAAAAAATCTGTTTACAAATCTTTCCTACATCACCCCACAATAGTCTTAAGAATTAAGTGACTTACAGCTATGGGTTTCTAAATTCCATTTTCACCTGTGTCTCCTCTGATGAGGAAAAATGGGGGAAAAGCAAATTCAAAATGAACACCAGTAATCTCTCTGTCAGAACCAACATTCCTGGAAACTTCCTGTAGAAATTCCACTGTTTTTCTTGGGAAGGGTGTAATGTGAAGCACCAGCCCACACCAGTAGACTGAGATCACTGAGGATCACCTGAAGATCAGTGTGCTTAAACACAGCAGTGCATACAGTCTGGGAAGGAGCTGCTGTGTCTCACCTGCCTCTCTGACTCCTGTCCCTGGACCTTCCAGGTCAAGAGTCTGGTTTTACAAATGTAATATGTACAGATAATTTTTCAAATGTAAAATGTAAGCCTGTTGCTGTGCAACAACCAGTAGAATCCAAATTTTTTATATCACTTTTATCTCACTGGCATGTGATTCAGAATCAGGAAAGGTAACATCTTATAGGCTGAAGCATACTTTTTTTCCCTAGCATTAGGGCCCTATTCTCCCACTCTTATCAACAATGAATATAATCTTTACATCACAAGACCGTAATTCATTCTAAAGCTATTCATTGTGGCTGTGTCCTAGACACCCATTGTACAAATGCTGATATGTGTGTGAAGATTCCTGTTGTCACCTTTGGAAACAAAGAATCAGGATAAGCTTCTAAAGAAAATGGCAGTACTGAGATACAGATCTTCACTCCATGTCTGGTCACTAATTCTGTGATTTTCTATACACTTAGTTAAAAGAAAGTACATATAATTTATATTTTATACATGCAATCTTTCTCAAGGAATCTTTTCTTCATGGAAATACCTCCTTTGACAAAAAATGTCATTTAATTTTTTTTTGTTGAAGCTAAAAAGCACAAAAGAGAAAGATGATGAACAAGAAGATCATCCTGCATCAGAAATCAAGACATAATCCAGAAACTTTGGAACTGTGATATACATCTCCAGGTGCATAGGGTAATGCCAGTGACCTCCTTTATGGCTGTACACATTCACTTAATTACAAAAAGACAGCACTTTGGGAAGAATCAAACAAATTTCTCTGCCTTTAAGCAATGCAAAGCCTTTTCTCTAGACAAAATCAGAAAGTCAGATTTCAAGTCCTTGTGCAATGTGGCACAGTCTGAAAGGAATCTGTGACTTGCACACCTGTGTAGCATTGTTGGGATGTAACACTTGCATAGGAAAAATACACTGTTTCACAGTTTGTAGTGGCAGCAACTGCAAATGTGATTCCAGTGAATGCACTGTCCATTTATTTGGAAAATCAGGTTTTCCTTCAAATCATAGTGAGTCTTAAATGTAAGACAAAATTAGTCATATAACTTCACTCTTCCAGCATGGTTCATAGGGCACATATTAAATTAATGAATAATTATAGTGATGATGATCATGGCAATAAATATCAGAATTTATGAAAAGTGTTTTCTCTATAGACATTCCCAGATGAATACTACAGGCAGAATCAGCAGGTTATTTAATTTGCCCTAGTTCTCTCTGTTTTCATATTCCTATTTGAATAATAAGTTCAGAATCAGCAGGTTATTAGGTTTGCCCTAATTCCAAACTTGAGTCAATGAGACTTCAAATTGACTCCAATGGAAAACTAAAACAGAACACATTTCTTTTCAGATATCTAAAAGGTGCCAAATCTGCTGCTTATTAGGACATAACTAAGTAATTTTAGGTTCCTAATACACTCCATAGCATCAAAGAAATCTAAAATCTCATCACAGAATCCTGTTCTTGAAGACAGCTGCCAGCGACCTCTGTCTTATTTCTTGACAAGCTCAAACAAGGCATAACTGAGGCCACCTCTCACTTTAACCCTCAGATTTTTCATTGAAAATGGAAGAGAACGAACTAAAAAATTATGTGGTCTTTGACTAGGAGCAAGAGTTCTTCACTCTCCTAGACATGAAATCCTAGATCCTTCTACAGAAATAAGGATTCTTTCACAGTAACAAGGACGACTTTTATACAGGTGTAACATTGAAGAATGAGAACTGTTGTGACCATGAGAAGAGTTGAATTGTCTAAAGAGAAGTGGCTGGCAGGTGAAAAGCTACATCATTTCCAGTGCCTAGTCAGAATAAGGGCAGACAGTGGCAGGCAAAAACACAAGAAAAAACACACTATTCTGAACACTCAGCTATGGATAGGCAGTACGAAGGTCTGCAACTTCAAAGCCAACCAACAATTATCAGTTCTGTAGACTAACGTGGTTGCACAATAGTAAAGGGAGCTTCAGGTCTTGACTTCCCCTCCCTAATAGAAATTCTGATCTTTCCAGTATCTGATGACCAAGGTAAAGATCCTACCAAAAGCTCCTGCATGGAGTAGTTTAACTTCAGAGATTAGAAGGCAAACTGAATAAGTGTGTGAACTGGCCAGGGTCACTGAGAAAGCAATGTCCTATCAAAATCGTGTGGGTTTTCTTGCTTCATTACTTCATCAGTTACAGCAGATATTTAGTTCATTGAAGAACTCATTGATCCTACTGATTCTACTCCAAGATCCAGGAGAATAGCTGCCCATTTGCATGCATTCACTACTTACAACCACTTTATAGCCTGGCAGAAGAGCACCTGAGCTGAAAAATTGAGTTCTGCATACACAGTATAATCCAGGCTGGTGAAGTGTTTGTGATACACTCAGATACCATCACAACAGTACAGAAGGAGAAACTGCCATTCAAGAAAGTGCACATCTTCAGTAAAAGATTAAATTATGATCCCAGCGCAGTGTAGAACTAAATAAAGGCAGGAAAGCATTATTTACCCTGACTTTGTTGGTCAATTCTATATATAACAACACAATTAAAGGTATATCTGTAACACCCTAACCAGTCATTCCCTGTAATAAGTATATTTGGTCTCTACAATTTAGTCCTCAGGTTCACAAAAATATTCAACACCTCAGAATGCCCTTCACTACTCTGGAAAACCATGTTTTTACGAAGGTACACAAGTTTCAACTACAGCACAACAAACTGGAACAAACAGACATTTTTCCACAAACTGGTATGGTTTCATGTTTTCTAAAAGCTTTCTTTTAGGTAAATAAAACATCATATTAAATTCACCAAGACAGAGGGGTGAAGCTTTCTCTTTTAAGTTACCAATAAAATTTAATATGTTTATTAAAATAAGCATGAAACACTCCAAGCTGCATATGTTAATGTTAGCCTCTACATAAAGCTATTTCTATCAGGAACTCCTTTTTAATTGCCAGCCTGTTTCACCATTCCTGTCCATCAGGTCAGTAATGATGATGGGGTAAAATCCCACAAATTCATGGCTAGCATCTACTGTTAAAAGACTCCCAGGGAGTCAGCCTTCAGCTGAGACAAAAGATCAAGTACAATTGGTCCAAAATGCCTGCAAGCCTTGAAGTGCAATTACATCAAAACATAGACTATTTTAATATATATTATTTTGAAATTCTGAATGTGATCAATCTGATACAAGGTCCTATGGTGCTAGATATAAATTCTTCTAGCATATTAGCTGTCTGTAATTCACAATATATACTTCAATTTAACAAGGACCCAGCACCTCAGCTAGGTCCAAAGTGTAACAACAACCTCACTATTTAAAGTATTATTTACCTGGAGTACCAAGATCTAGGCTATAAGTATTTCAGGATCATAATTTTGAAAGGATTAGTAATATTTGACAAGAAATCTCTTTAGAAGATAATATAAAACAGACTGCCAACTCCTAATTACCAGTGAAACTATTTAAATTTCTGCGATTTTACATGAGGTGGATATTGAAATCAATATTCTATAAAGCTGAATCCTGGCAAACAAAATACTAGATCAAATTTCATTAGGAAAATGATGCCAAATCGTGCTTTAAACTGACTAAATGCGAATGTAACAGATGTAACACAGTGATGAACGACTTTTTGATTACTTGACTATCTGCCCTCAAGATCCTACTCAGACAACAGAGTCACCATTTAAAAATATTAAATACAGTGAAATAATGATTGTTAAATTATTGACATAATTTGTACATATACAGTATCACCTCAGTACAGTCTCTGGTGCTTTTCTAGCCCTCCTTCTTAACCAACATCACCCCAGTGGCCACTGGCACAGACAAGAAATTCAGCATGCAGAAGAAATACAGGTCATGTAGATAAAGATTCTGAAGTGTAAATCAAAGAGGCAAGTTTTGTTCACAGTATTCACTGGTCCAAAGTACATTTAGCTAGGATTCAAGAGAGATGAGAGATGGTGACTACTCTGTTAAGACTGACTATAGGCAATGAGTTCAACAACATTTCGCTCACACATTCAACTCGCAATAGATAATTAATGCCAAAAGAAGTTCAAATGTTTCATTCAAGGCATAAAGAGAACAAAATGGATTAAAATATCAAAAAATTCAAAGAGATATAAATATTGGATGGCTTTTAAAAAAAGCTAATATGCAAAAGGAAATACAACAAAGACTGATGTAGTATATTCCAAACCTAAACAAACAAATCTAAATGCTGGCTAGACTGAGACATCTGGAACTGAGTCCCTCAAAAATCACTTTCACAGTTCAAACTGTAGCTGGCATCAACTTCTGAATATCTGACAAAGAAAGAGTATCTCTTACAGTGAACCACTGCCTGAACAGTCCTCATTTTTCTCACAAAGCAGAAACTCAGTGGAACAGCTGAAATACATCATGTTATAAACAGGAACAGTTTGAATTCACTGAGGAATTAATTGTCTGTATAGATGCTAATATTGACGTAAGTAGGGAAGCTATATTTTTAAAAAATAAAGGATCCTATCTGCAACTTTTTCAAGCCATTAGAGATATAGCAAAGCAGAAGGGCATGGAGTGACAAGAAGTTAGCATCAGTGAGAAACTTCCCCCAGCTCAATGCATCTCATGTATCTTACTACCTCTTTTAGAGATACCTGCTTACTTTCTCAGACAGGATACTGTACAAGGCTATTTTTTACATAAATGAGGATGAAAGGAAAACTATAAGGAAAATGATACCTTTTTTTAATCTTAAGTCAGAAGGTCACTATTTTAGTCATTTAACAGGCAAAATAGATTTTATTGTTTTGAAATTTTAACTTAAGGAGCAAAATTACAAGAAGAATATGGAGGGTCACTGATATGAATGTATTCTCCTTACCTTATAGGACTTTGATTTAATGCACTAAAAATCTGAATTTAAAGTTGGTCTTTTTAATAAAAACCTCTCCTTATCATAGAAACAAGCCTTACTAATTTGAGTAATTTCAGGAAATACTGGAATTTTCACTGAATAGAAAATTGAAATGTATGTCAAAAACTTATCAGAAAAATGATATGGCAATCAGAGTTTATTTCAAAGCTAGTCTTATTCCTAATAAAATTCATTATAATTTTGTGTATTTTTCCTTCTACTGAGTCACTATTATTATGTAGAATAATATACCCTTGCCTTCTTCAGTACAAAGCAGATATTTTATTTTCCCTTTTAGAAGGCTCTTGTACTGTTTTTACCCATATGCCTATCAACCAGAGAACTGCTAGGGATCATATTTTTCTTTGCTATGGACTGCACAACCTTGACACTTAAGCAAAATTCCAGTCCTTTTCCTATGATTTATGTCAGTGCTTCCGTTGAAGAGAACTTACATCCTACTGGAACAAAAGGAATGACTGAATGGTTCTTTCCTAGCTTGCACTGTTCTCGTACTGGTGTGGTTCAGAAAACATAAATGAAGCTACTCCTGATTTAGACAGGTATAAAACCAGTTAAGCATACCAGAAATAATTTATATTACGAGTAAAAAAAAAAAAAAAAAATCAACCAAAACCAACACCTAAACAAAAAACCCAACCCAAAACTTGGTTGGACTTCGTTCTTACAAGAAAAAAGAGAAATACTTCAAGGATCATTAATAAGTTTTTCAAAGATGAAAATCAGGGGGAAAAAAAACCAACAAATTTTCTCCTGAAAATAACTGAACTTGTATTAAAAATGGCATCTTAAGACTTGAAGCTTCAACTCTAAGTCTCTTCTTAATTCCAAACATGCAAATCAGGGTAGAAAATCTTGAAAAGGTTTTCTTTGTTGTTGTTGATTTTAATTCCTACACTCCTCATTACATTGAGGAACTCTGTGTTTTACCAGACTGCAGATATAGACCAACAAATCCAAGACAAAAAAAAAAAAAATCAAGGAAAATAGAATTTAATGATCATTTTTCACCTTTAAAGAAAAAGTATCAACTAAGACACATGGCTACAATTTCACAATTTCAGATAAAAATGGAAAGTTGGGGGGTTTTCATATCTAAAACCTTTTTTAAACAAAAATCAAAACAAAAGGCCCCTTCAGATAATTGTAGCCTGAGATGATCCTCTAGCAATGGCCATGTTTTTCTAAGGCTTGTGGGAAATTTACACATACAGGGAACAAAAGATCAAAGTTCAAGAGCTTAATGTCTATGTTGGCTACAAAAAACTAAAGAGAAGAAGCCAAGGTTTCTTTCTTGGCAGATATAAAGGCTCTACTTATCCTTCTGCCTTTTCTGTTTCTTAGAATATTAAATAATTTATAATAGTTCAATATCTTTGCTGGGATATGAGTAACTTCCAATCCCTTCATCAAAATTTGACTGATGGAGTGTCAGTTGCTATCTTTTCTCAATTAACAGGTATAAACCACAATGTAGTTCCATATGTCGCTGTCAAGGCAAATGTTGCCTCCTGTTTTATATTAAATCAGAATCTGAATACTTTCTGCTAAAATTATAAGTCTTGCTATTATTTTATAAGGCTTCTCAGTAGTCAAGGGACATGTGAAGAGAATCTTAATCCCACTGATGGCAACCGTGAAACCACCAGCACTTAAATGAAGCCAGCAGTTTATCTTAATTTGGGGGGGATACTAAATGTTGTCATCTTCTTACAAGTTCCATACAATTTCCACTAAATATAGATATGTATTTCACTAATATTTGATCTAAACATAAAGATGTTCCTTAAAAATAGCCACTGAACCTATTATTATGTAAAGGATATAATTTATCTGACTGATATTACATGCAATTATGTGAACTCTTTCACAGAAGTATTATATGTGCAAAGTAACTTCAAATAAATAAACTATGGTTTAGTGTGAAGGGGATATAAATGTATAATAGTATTAAATTACCATTATTGCTTTAACAAAGCTACACCTCATAATTTTCTTTTTCCTTATAATAGGGCCTAACTCAGAGATGCTAAGACAACTCAATATTGTACATACACCTATATATTATGTATCATATATTAAAAATTGATAGTCAAATACTAAATAAATTGAGATGGTTTACCTAATATAAAAGATATTTCATTTCATGGTTTCTGGGAATGGGTGAAATTGAAAGTACAAATGACTAAGTTTCTGAAACTATTATTTGCTCCTAAAAAATTATTTAAAGTGTTAATAGGGTTTAAATTTTTTACGAACGGCAGATGAGAGATAAACAGCTGATAAAGTAAACAGGATGCAGAATGACTGTAGCGTTTTGAGTATTGACACTAAGGATAGAAGGTGTTACATAATAAAGCACAGTCACAAATTATGTTTTCTTTCTTATAATGAGTGAAATCTGATAGAAATGCTAACGGCAAATTATTCAGCCATAAATGTCATGCAGCCACTCAGTGAAGATTTTAACTTGGCCTTGATAATATCTTATTCATATTTACCTTTTACATTTTAAACTTAGGTCTTTGCTTTCCAATTTTGACATGATAATCAGATTTTCCCTTGATACATTTGCTCCTATTTCATTTATACACCTTCACGTCCTGCTCTAGGTACACAACATACGTCATTTCTATGCCTTAGGAGCTGCAAGCAATGGTACATTTACTAACAAAATAATAAAAACAAGAGTCCTGCATGCATTTGCAAAGTAAACGTTCACATTCTTTCCATTTGCCAAAAACAATGGGCACTGAATATGAATCATATTTTACCCAGTGATTTATTTGTAGATGAGATTAAGGAAACTGCTGGTTTTTTCTAGGTTTCCTCTTCCTTGGTAAAACTACTCAGTCATTTTGTGGTCTTGGAGTATGTACCTCCCCCTTGCCCTTTTGTGTTCTCGCTGTCTAACTGGCATGGTGACTTGCTAAATATGTTGCAAAGCAGTACCATTCACATTCATGTAAAAACATAATCTTCCGTTTAATCCCCTTCCTCCTCAGCAACAATTTAAAGAATTCACAAATAAATCACTGATTTTATTTCAATGACATAGTAGAGGCAAATAGAAAGTGGACTCTGGGTCTCCTCTACCCTACAAAACCAAACCCAGGTTGTCTTTGCACTTAATCCAGTTAAATTACTCCCAGCATTACTTTCCCTGCTCCCCAAATTAATTACCACCAGCGACTTCTGATAAGCATGCACATCCCCTCCCTCAGCTCCCACTGAGCGTGGTTCCAGCCACCCCCTGCCATCTGGGTGACACCTGGTACCCAGCACCCATTTCTCCTTTACCCAGAAGAACCCGAAATCCCACCCTTTCTCCGGAAGATACTCAGATAACATCCTCTTCCTCCTCTCACCCAGCCTCACAGAGAACAGAAGAGTGATGGCACCATGGTTGGCCACAGAGACACATGGAAGACAGGGAGGAGAAGGTGGAGAAGACGGGAGCTGGGATCATGGTGGGAAGGGAGGGGAGGGAGGAAGATCCACTCATACAGATGAAACTTCATGCAGGCCTGGCCTCCGACCCGTCCCTTCCACAGAGCGATGGGGAGGGGTGATGGGGCGAGCTGAAATGGCCCCTTACCTTCACTGCAGTCCTTCCCTCGGAAACCCGTTTGGGAGCAGTCACAGACGGCCTGGTCGTTGAGCACCGAGCAGACGCCCCCGTTGAGGCAGACGTCGTCCCTGGCGCACAGCCGGCTCTGCTCGTCATCCAGCCGCACCTCCTGGCTCTCCACCGGCGACGTCTGCGTGTAGTTCACCCGCACGTCTGTTATCCAGCCCTTGAAGGGCTCCCGGTCCTTGACGGAGGAGAGCGTCAGCTTCAGTGTCGCCGACCGCAGCTCTGGCGGGAGCCCTCCTAGGAAGAGCCCGCTGAAGACAGTCATGTCCCGCCGTTTGGACTTCACCTCCACCCACTTGGCCTCAGCTCGGTCAATGATCAGCGTTGTGTTCTTGAAGTGGCGGCGGATGACAACAGCGTGCCAGAGGTTGTCGTTGACCGCCGTGTCCGAGAGGAGCGTGGCAGGCTCGGCACAGAAGATGGAGAAGCTGAGCTGTAGCCGCCCTCCCTGGGTGAGGATGAGCTCCAGGAAGTCACAGAAACCCTCGTCATCGAAGTAGAGCACCAGCCCGCTGGAGCTACGTGTCTTCATGTTGAAGCTCATTTCACTCTCGCAGCAGGCGTTCCACTTGGGGAAGCGGGTCCACTGGCCCTCCGCACCCGGGAACTCCAGCCCGCTGCCCAGCTCAGCCCAGCAGCCCAGCAGCAGGGCCAGCCAGAGCAGCAGGCAGCCCCCGCGCCGCACCAGCACCGCCCCCATCCTGCGCGGCCTGGGGCGGGCGAGCGGGGCGGCAGGGCTGGCGGGGGGCGGCACCGGGGCCCCGGCGGCAGACAGGGTAAAATCTTGCCGGGCGCCGGCCGCGCTGGAAGCTTCGGGCACGCTCACCCCCGCCCCGGGTGCGGGGGTCACTGTGGGAGACTCCCCGGGGCGGGGGGCTGCAGCTGCCCCACGGGATGGGGTTGGGCACAAGATGGTGCCAGGGGCCACCAGAAGGGACCTGCAGTGGGGGTAAGGCGCCGTTGGATCTCTTTACTGGCTGGCCACACTCCGCAAAAGGTGTCCAGGGGTGGGTGAGTCAGCAGAAATTTTCCCCAAAGCCAACATTACCAAACCGGGAAAAAACCCAAGATCAGTGGCAAAACTCTCCTCCAAGTGGATCCACCAGCTCGGCAAGGCTGTAGCAATATCCTGGTACATGTGCGCCTCTTTTTACATCCTCTCCACCATCTGTATTTTCCCAGGAAGCCAATTATGGATCCCAACGCTGCCTCCCTAGGATGGATCGTCTTGTCATATCACAGCCTGTCTGCCATGGTGCTACAGCAATGTCAGCAGACGACAGGACTCATCGCTCGTGGTTGCTTGAGCTGCCTCAATCCCAACGGGGTTGAAACCCAGAGGCTGTCAAACAGCTGAGTGGCCACTTGACATGCAAAGCCTGGCAGCTCCTCTCCTCTTTGCTTGAAAAAGGCCAAGGCTAAGATCCAGGGGGGTGATTTTCCTCTACTGTTTTTTTTTTCTAATCTGCAAGGAATTGAAACAGAATAATAAGAAATGACATCTAATAACATGTTGAATTACAAAGTTGATCAACAGCGAACGTTTGTGATTATTTTTTCATTTTGACTGGTGTTGGACATTAGGAAAATGCTGCTGTAAATTTGGAGTTACTGAGAAATTGTAATAGGCTGCAGTGCTAAACACAAATCTTAACATATATGTTTATACTAGATTGCATTTTTATGGCACAATCTAAAGGTAAACTACTTACCTTTCCAAAACTTTCAAATATTTCAGTGGAACATTTTATTATTACAAGAGCAATGTTAAGCAGAAGAGATGGTGCTTATTCTGCAATTTATTTTAATTTATCTGTGAAAATATTGCCTGTAAAGCTACAGGGTCCTAGCCATACAGACAATGCTACCAAGCCCATTTCTGGTGGTTTCTAATGCAGGTCAAAAAAATAAAGTGGCCTGAGCTTCCAGCAGGAACTGATGAGTTTCACCATGCATAGCACAACTACTGGTTTATTTTTCCTGGGGTGAGAAAAATTGCAATAGTTTCTTAGAAGGCTTTTTGAAAATTTCAAACCACTTTTTTTTTTCTCTCTTCCACCTGGTTTCTTCTGGGGCTGATATTTTCTGCTGTGGCAGGGAAAATCCAATTCAAGCCAGCTCTGATGTTGACATTATTCACAATGCAGATCAGCTAATCCCAGGTGCTAGTCCTCTGAAATGGGTTGCAGTATTTTATGTCTATTTACTCAGCTGCCCTTATTTAAGAGAACAAGGAGAGAATAACTCCTCCGTTTTCAAAATTATATATATTCCACAGTTCACCCTTATCCTCTGAAGAGGTCTCTACATCTAAAACGTTTCAGCAGAGAGGCTGTTTTTCTCCCCGAGCTGCTGTATCTTTTCTGAAAGCTGTGTATTAGCAGACCTCTCCTGATGGAGGAGAGGATCTCCAACACCTCCTTCACTCACTGCTTCCCCTTCCCCTCCCTTACATTTCTTTGCCAGCAGCATTTGGGCAGACACAATAGCATGGCCAGAGCTGCTGCCAAGCTCTCTTCTGGGCTGGGGCGTGTGTGTGTGTGTGTGTGTGTGTGTGTGTGTGTGCGTGTGCATGCGTGAGTGGGGAGAGGGGGCAGAGATGACCCTGTCAGGGAGAAACGTTTTAAAAACAGGCACACACCTCAGCTGTCTGCACCTGACACGTTCAGAGCTGCTAAGTCACCTCCTACTCTCTCTATATTTAATTTCATTCCTCTAAATGTTAACACGATTGTTTTTATTATTTGCCACACGTGAGGTGGGCAAGAGCAGCAAAAGGGAGGAGAGGAGAACCCCCAAACTTCGCGGGCAGAGGCCAGGCAGCAGGCAGACTCCAGGTTTCCTCCACGCCCTCCCTGCCCCCCGGCAGGAGCCACCTCTGGCAACGCCGCTAACAGCCGAGGGATTTTCCGGCAGCTCCCAGGAGGGCCCGTGGCGGGAGCCCGCACAACCCCGCTCCCCGAAGGGCCTTCCCCGGCTGGCCGGCGGCCGCGGGCTGGGGCGCCGCTGGCTTGCGGCACCGCGCCGAGCGGCCGCTCCTGCTTCAGCACCCGGAACAGCTCCGCCCCGCGCGGCCCGACGGGGCGGCGGCGCCCGCTGCCCGCGCCCGCCCGAGCGGGAGCGGCCCCGCCGCTGCCCTGCGCCGCAGGGGCTGCGCTCCGCGGGAGCCCGCGGGGCGCGCCCAGGGCGGGAGGGGACGTGCGGACGGCCCGGGGGAGGGGGGGCGGAGGGGAAGGAGGTGGGGATGGAGCGGGTTTGGGGTGCGTGGGGGTGCGGGGAGCCGGGTGCAGGCTGGCGGTGAGACACGGCGTCCGTGCCCGGGGACAATGACACGGCGGGAGGGGGCTGCGTGTGAGGGTGGCCTGGGGTGACGAGTGGGGAAGGGGGAGGTTTGTGGAGATGGGGAGCGTGGGGAAGGGACGCGGGGTGTGCGTGTGTGTGTGTGTGTTCACGGGGGTTACCGGGCAGCTGCTGGAGGCTGGGCTGGCCCTCGGAGGAAGGGGCGGTGGGGAGGGAATGCGGGAGGCGCGGCGGGGAGGGGAGCGCAAGGTGCGCGGGGCGGGCGCGGCGGCTGCGGGAGGAGCGGGGCCATGGAAGGGAAGGGGTTTGCGCCTCTGTGCGCGGGGCGCAGGGGCGGGAGGGTGCCAGCAGCCCGTGGTGTCTACCAGGGGTGGGGAGGAGGGTGACAAGGACGCCGTGCGAGTGTGTGTGTGCGCGGCCGCCGTGCGTGCCAGAGCGATCCCTACAGGTGTCCGCGGAGAGCCGCCGCGTGGGGATCCCACCTCGCGAGCATCCCTGCCCGCTGCCCGCCGCTGGCTGCAGCGCCCGCCTGCCCCCTCACACACACACACACAGAGCAGCAACAGCGGCGGCGGCAGGAGAGGGGAAGAGAAAAGCAAAAGAAGGAAGAAAGGGAAAAAAAAAAAAAAAAAAAGGAAATACAAAAAGAGAGAGATGGAGGAACGCCTATAAAAGAAAGACCCAAGGAAAAAAATAGCCCAACAAACAATTGCTTATTTATTACTGCCGGTATAATTCACACATTGCAAATAAACAGCACAGTCTTGTCTAGTTATTTCCAAAGCAGAGGTACACTTTCATTCTTGGAAGAGGACAATTTATTAACACATATCTATGTCTCTATCTCAAATGGCTCTTCAGTACCAGGCATCCCTCCCAGCAATGTATCCATGAACACACACGTATGTAGGGAGAAATATGCACAAACCAATATAAATGTAGCTATTGCATTCAGCGCCTAGCCAGTGAATTCATATGCTTCCCCCACCCCTTTACAACCATTTTTTGTTCTTCAAAAATTATGATTTAGTCACAGGTGCCCCGATTGAGCCTTTTCAAATTAGAAAAGGAGAGAGAGAGAGACACCCATAGGTCAATAAATCCTTAATAAATGCCAGGTCGGTTGGCATGCACAATCCTTGGCAGAATCCTTATTGTATGAAATACAGAGCATTGTCTCTGGGTGCGGGGAAGACCAGAGTTCACAAATTACCGGATGAAATAAAAGGATCTGAAAAACAACCTTGCTGCAGCCAAAGGGAGAAGCGCTCTAATTCAAAAGCAGACTTAGCAGCATCATTAATCTTTTCCTTTCATTTCTACGTAATTTCTAGAATCAAATTCTTTCCAAAGCGGCTGAAATGATCGATTTTGCTCCCCTTCCAGCCTGCAGATGTCTTTATTTTAATATGCTTATGATATAATTTCTACCCCTTCAAAAATGCACACCATCAGCAGGAACCTGAACAGTTTCAAACACATATCGAAGAAGCCGAGTGCCCTCTTTCTTCTGGCACACAATAGAAAATGTCCCAAATTATCAATGCACTTCCCGCACGAGCCCCTCGTCTCTTTCAGACCGCCGCCGATAAATAACAATAATATTGCGATATCCCATCGCTGCCCCGGCTTCGCGTTTCACCACGGCAGCTCACGCCAGGGAGAACATGCAGCAGATTGATTTTATCGCTCAAGTCTCGCAGACCCCGCTCTCCCCTCCTCCCCCCGCCTCGGCAAGGGGCAATAAATCACCGCATCCAACCTTTAACTTACACCCCCGCTCCACCATCTCCTCTCCTCTCCTCGCCATCCACCTCTCCACAACGCCGTACGCAAACCCACCAGCCTCTCGCGCCGCCACCGCCGCCGCCACCACCGGCTCCGCCGCGGCGGAGCGGGGCTGGTCCTCCGCGGCGCCGCTGCGCCCGCGCTGCGGGCGCGCCTTACCTGCGCTGGGGCGCGGTGCCGGGCCGGGCCGGGGCAGGCGCGGCTGCCGGGGCTGCCTCTGCCGCTCGCCGACGGAGCGGAGCGGAGCGGAGCGGGCGCTGCTGCGGGTGCGCGGCGGCGGCGGCGGCGGGCGGGGGCGGCCGCCGGGAGCGGGGGGCGGCGCCGCCGCGTGACGCCGCCGCACCCGTCTGCCCGCCGGGGGCGGCGCCGCGCGCTGCGGACCCGCCCCGGGCCGGGCCGGACCGGGCCGGCACCGCCTCGGACCGGGCACGGGTGGAGGGACCGACCGCGCGGGAGAGGCTGGGCCGGGCGGGAGCGGGGAGGAGCGGGGCGCGGGGCGCTCCCGCTGCTGCCGTCAGACGGCTGGAGAGGGTCGGCGGGGTCGGATGGGCAGAGGGACAGGTGGTGCAACACGGCGAGGGCCCAGAGGGAGCTGCCGGCTTCCCAGGCAAAGCTCTTCTTTCTTTGCATGGGTTTGGGGGATTCTTTTGTTGGTGGTTTGTTTTGGTTTGAAGAGGATGGGTTGGTTTGTTCGCTGGTTGGTTGTTGGGTTTTTTTATTGGTGATGTGGGTGTTTTGGTGGTACTACTACTAATTATAATCATCATCATCATCTTTATTATCATTATCATTATGTCATTTTTTTTTTTTATGGAACTGAGGTTTGCTGAATTCTGCAAAGCCTGTGGGAAAATGGAAATATAATCTCATGAGCAGAGCACACCTAAGGACCAGGTCCACCACAGCCACCGGAGAAATGCTTGGGAAAGCCTTTTCCACTGTCAAACCTGCCTGACTTTGTGTTGGCTCTAAATGGTGGTGAACTGTTAGAGAAATTCCACACTTCTCAAGATCGTTTGGTTTAGTGGCATGGAAAGCATTTGGTTGTGCCAAACCTTTCCTCTATCAGTTGACCTTCTAACTTAGTACCTGTGGCCTACAGAATGGTGATGAATTGATTGTGAGGGATTTGCATGAAGCCTAAGCCAAGGTCCTGGTAACTTTTGAACACACAGAGTGATGTTTGTCACACCAAGGGTCAGGAGAGCACTCCCCTATGGGTCATGACACAATTTTTTTGAGAATGGTCTGCACAATTATATTTTTTATATCTGGGTGTGAATGTAGCAACTTAGTTTTGAACTGAAACTTCAGAACTAAGGGTATATAAAAAGCCTTTTTGCCATTTCAGTCCCGGAGGAGTTAGCTTTGTGATTTATTTTTTCTTAATGAAATGGATTTCCTCACAGATGACAAGTTTGATGAGGTAACCAAGCAACACGTTAAGTAATGAGAAGAAAAGCTTCGTAGATATGCAGTGTATCTTCAGTGCTTACAGCATAATCAGACATCCCTTTTATTCAGACAACTGATATCCACATCCAGTTAATTTCAAACAGAGTGAGGATTTCTCTTGACAATTCTAGTAACTTGACCCCTTCAAGCAGAGCAAGGAGCAAATATCTCTTCTGCTATGAAAAGCAGATAAATTGTGGACAGCAACATGATAATATACACATTTGAAAAGAAGCAAAGTTGTAACTTGATAGTTGTATTAAGTGTATGTATATATATATATATAATATTTTTAAACTGTGGCTTTATTTTTATTAGGCTCACAGTGAGCACAAGTTAAAACTTCTAATGCCCTTAGATGGGGAATGTCAAAGCCCAAGGCCAATCCACCCTCAATGTGCTGGCACAGTGGAGGTCCTGGCACAGGTGGAGGATTCTTCCACCTCTAAAGTGAAGGACATCTCAGTTATTCCAACAGTAGCCAGAGGATGCTCATGTTTCTCTAGAAAGAAGCCTGCCACGGTGAGAGGAGGACTGGCAAGAGCCTACACAGAAATAAAACAACGAGATGTTAAGTGAGCCAGGAATATACAAGAAGATATAAGGGAAATACAATTTCCTTAATTTAAAGGTGCTTTTTTATTGAGTTTTAGAAAATATATTACTTTTGTCATTTTCATCAATTGTTGCAGCATATGGTGTCATAGTTGTTTCATTTTGAAGCAGCACAAAAAAAAATTAAGAAAGAGGAAGGAAAAAGAAAAGAAATGTGATTTCCATACCATCTCTGCATCTCTGTAGGTTTTTCAGCTTGACAAATATATATCTTGTAAGAATTACATGGCCTTACAGAAACCTGACTGTCTTCAGCATAAATTAACATTCTGTGTTATACCAAAATATTTATAGGTTTGGAAAACTAAAGAGATAAAAGCAGCAATGATCTTCTTGAAAACAAACCAATCATATTTTCTGCGAGGGAGAACACAGTACATTATCCGACTTGCAAGTTCGAGACCTTTTAGAGGGATGTGTATTGTCAGAACAAAGTGCCTTTGAAGTACATATGTGAAATTGTCCAACAGTTGTAATTTTAAATAAGAGATCTTTTGGCAAGCTGCAGTGAGTGCTGGAGCTGTCTCTGAGGCATGCACATGCAATTGCCATGGCTGTCAGAGCTAATAAGAAAGGAAGGAACCAGTCGAGGCACTGTAGAAGAAATAAGAATGATTCTGCTGAGAAATAAAACACAAAAAACCAACAAAAACAACAAAACTCCACAAAACCAGCAAAATCCACAATTAAAATCAAGCTAAAGGTGCTTCCAGAGGACACTGGCTATCTGGGCAGGCTTGAGAAGAATATGAAAAGGGAGAAAGTTATTTCTGAGACTGAAAACAGCAGGAATTGTTCTAAAGTTTTGGAAGAGAGAAAACCTGTTTCCTTGCTGAAGTGGTCCAGGATAATGCTCAGAAATTGAGTGGTTGGATTTTGGGGGCATAGCAAACCTCTGTTCTGGTTATAATCATGCAACATATGCCTGACATATTTCCCTGCTTTGAAGCTATCATCAGTAATCCTTCTATACCAAATCAAATCTTTGAGAAGAACTTCAGACCCACTAGAAATTTGACCCTTTGCATGTGTGAATAAAAGTGGTTTTTTGGAGGACAGTCCATTTTTTTTGAACAATTCAGTAACATCTTTTGAACTTGGTCCAGAAGGAGGAGCAATGGGACGAGGTAGATGTGCAGCAGAACTGAGGAAGCTGTATCCAATTGTCTGTATCTGCATACAGGCAGTGGTGTTTAAAGAGATGTGGAGGAAAAAAAGAATAATTTCTGCCCGTTAACTGCCATATTACTCAGCTGTGGATGAATCAAATATGGGCAAATCTATAATAAGAAATTAGAAGATAACTGCCTTGGAAAAAGTCAGTGGTCATAGGTCCTTAGTCAGTCACATAGGTCCTTAGTTGCTCAATTCAAACCAATTAAATACAATTTTGAAGCACTTTAAGAACTTGAAATAAAAGAGGGAACCAAATCTATATAGTTCAACAAAATTAATTGCGGCAAACAATGACATACAGTACTGGAGGTATTTGACTGAGACATGTTTGAAATCAGAAAATGGAACAGAGAGGCAACTCTCTGGATTTGATAGTTTCTCTAGATAATGAGTTTTTGGAGCTAGCTTACACCTAACTTTGGAGGATTAAGGTGTTAAAAACTTGCTTAATACCAATTCTGAATGGATAAATAATAAAGTACAGGAGCATACTTATGAGGATTTAAAATATTTATTGACCTTATACTCAGCACCGGAATTTAATCATATTTCCCAGTCTTCTGCTACTGCAGAAGGTATCAGCTGTATTTGGTGATGTAATGGTCTAGTCATGAAGAGAAGATTGGAAACTTATGCAGTTACAGGTGGCTTTGTGGGTCCAAAAGTAGTTTTATCCAAGGAAAGCAAACATGGTAAGAAAATGCATAAACATATCTGAGGATCAGAAGGTATTAGTGGACTCTTGGTCAATAAAAAGTCTCATCTGACCACAAACCATTTCAAGGCTTACATATTTCTCCCTGGAAATAACTGCTTTCATGTGTTTACTGTAATAGTGACAATTTAACATGAAACATGTTCAAGAAAATCAGTTGTAATTCCTATTTGATCCCCAAGATGAAAATCTTGGGATGATTCAGAGATTATTTTGGATGCCTTTTTTTTTTTTTTTTCCCTTGGCTTTGGAGTTTCATTGCAGGTAATTGCTTACAACACTAAGAACAGACCGGTTTAATAGTTCAAAGCATAAAAATGGTATTTACACATATATGAAACATGTATGAGACCTTGAACTAAATTTCTGTTACTGATCCAGAATTGCGTATCCAACCTGTGGGTTTGCATTTTTTTTTTCGTTAAATGAGAAATTTGATGAGTGTGAAGATATATTCCTAGAACATAATAATCAGAAATTATAGTGTGAAGAATACAGGAGCTACCAAGACCTCAATATCCCTCAAGTGCGTTTGAGAAGACATCATTAATGACAAAACCCTATATACCCTTCTCAGAACTGAAGGTGCAGTACATTTTCCTACACAAGGCTTGGCTGATGGGCACAGCAGAATACATTGCCAGGAGAAATCTGTAATGAAATGCCCCATATTAGGTCTCCTGAGCTGTACAAAAACTCCTTTATCAGCCAGCCCTCTTGATGAATCTTCAATAGCCTTCAGAGTGGATATGGTTTTCTCACTGAAGCTCCATGAAGAAAGTCAAAGTGATGCAAAATGTTCTTCTCAATATATATGTATGGATTTGACAAATGGTATTGATTAACTGGACAAAGCATGGTTGAACAGAGAATTGATAAATCAGCTGGCTTCCAAAGCACATTTGGTTTGATACTAATTCTTAACAAGAGGGTGATTGCCTTTTTCTTTATAGAAGAGTTTGTAAGGATTGATATGGACATCACTACTGTGATTTGAAAAAAATTAAATTTCATATTAATAAATTTATTAATTTGAAAAGAAGCCCCCATGTTCATATCTCAAAAAATTGGTCATTTTCTCTGACTCTCTATGCAGAAATACGGCGTAATATATAAAATATTTATGCAAGCAGCAGATACATCTCAGAGCCATCCTTGTAGATTTATGTTTAAGAATAATACACATAAACACTGCAAATAATGCCTTTAACTGCAAAAATATAATGAAATAATGAATTTAGAATACACAGGTCTTCTTTAGTTCAAATGTTTGCTTTTTGATGTTTTACAGCACTTTTTAAGCAGGAAAGTACAGGCAATCTTAGATAAAAAGAAGAATTGAAGAGAATAACAAACTGTTGCATGTTGTTATTGAGTGAACAACAGTCACCAAAGGAACTTGGAAGCTCATTTCATCCCAGAACTGTCTGTGAAATCACTTCCTTGAAAAAAATGTGTAAGATATCCCGTCATTGGCAGACGTGGGATAAATATTTTGTAGCAGTCCTCAAGAGAGTTTATTTTAAACTATAAAATATTTTGCTTCATATTTCTTTCAAAAGTTCTTAACATTTAACAGACTTTATAAATGCTGCTCATAAAATTCCCCATAATTCCTTTAAAAACCTCACTAAATTCATACTCCTAAGTAAGTGGTGTAATTTATATGGAATTTATGTGAATGCCATTTTTGTGTAATTTGTATAAATTTCCATGAAACCTATTCATCATCATCAATCTCCACGTTCCTCTTTCTCTTTGCTGGGAACACAGTGCTGCCTGGATACATCAGTGTATTCATGACCCCCAAATGTTAGGAGAGTTTCTGGGTAATCTCTGTAGTGAGGGTTCCAAGTGAAAAACAAACTCCTTTCCAAAGCCACACAAATTTGAAAAACAATGAACAGCAAGGCTGGCAGAACAACATGGTGTTCTAGTGTCATTTATCAGAATACCCGAATCATAGCTGTAGTATGCAAATGAGCAGAAGCAATCAAAGAAATTTCCTTTTGCCACAGCTGCAGGGTTGGGGTTTAACCGGGAACTTCCCTCGAAGGTGCTGAATCCCCTCAGCCCCCACTCTCTGCTAATGTGGGCGTAGGGTACTGGGAGAAACTTCTCCCATTTTGAATCAAGCTCTTTGAGAACTTCCAGAAAATCTCTGATTATAATAATTTGTTTTATAATGTGTCACTCTACACTTACAAAAAATGAGTATACTTGCTGTAATTCAAGTATTCTACAAATACTTAGTTGTACTAAAAGTGTGCCAAGTATACTAAAAATATATTGCTTTCCACAAGGATATAATTTCCTCGTAATCAGAAGATATACTCTGATTCAAAAACTGCTGTAATTTTTAATGTTGGTGAGAATTCCTAAGGCATCAAAGCAGAGGGATATTTGTGGTGTAAAGCTGCAGATAGGTAGTTGAGATCATGAGTGTTCAAACCATAAATGATGCACCTGCTGGAGAGACTCACAGAGGGAATACTGCCTTGTGCCAGATTGATGGTATTTTAATATTTCAGGGCAGCTTTATCGTTTGGGCTGCTGAGTTCAAAGAAACCTTCCACTAGGGGAAGTGAGAATTGCCCTTTCCAGGAATTGTAGTATTAATTGCTATTAGTTTAAAAGCTTGATTCAGTTGATTTTTATTTAGTCCCCACAATGTATCTTGAGAGTCCTTAGTGTTGTCACTTTTTACTAGTTCAGGAATTAGCAACACGTTGCAGAATTACAAGAGGAGGAAAATTGGAAAGGGAATTTAAATGAAAGACAGATTGGAAGGCAGCAAAGGAGACAGGTGGGGGATGAAGGATACTGTACATGAAGTGCTAAAAAAAAAAAGAGCAACCAAAAATACAAAAGCAAGAATTGTGGTAAATAAAGAGAGGAATGAAAAAAATAAGAGACACCTAATGAAAAATACCAAAATTTGAGAACTCAAGGTGTGTGGTGGAGACAAAAGCAAAACTATGCAAAACCAGAACAAGTTGTGTTTAGTGGTGTGAGGGTCATGCCAAGGTCAGGAATGCTGTGAGACTAGATCTGAGGTATTGGGAGAACTCTCTGTGGCTCCTGTTCCTGTCTGACACACACGATCTGTGTCACGGCAGGATTTTTCAGGACTAATCCTATGGTGCTTCCAGGGCAAATTTGACTTTCCCTTGCTATGAAATAATGTAGTTCTTGTGGTCCTGTCAAAAGGGAAAAGTCACAAAACATTTTATAATATTATTTCCCTCCTGTTCATCACCAACTTTACTCACTTTAAGATTCAAACAAACAAAAAACCTCACCAGAATCCAGGGTAGCCTATACTTTCAACCCGGGAAACTACTTTTTCAACTCAAAATAAATTTATTCAAGCTTTTCTGTAGTATCTGGAGGGTTTGTGTCTCTCTCTAAGAAATACTCATCTGATGGCAGAGGGTGTATTGCATTTGTGTTTTTAAAACTGCCCATTACTCTTTGCTTTGTGTAATCTTTCTGGTTTTCCTGTTGTTTCAACTTTTTGCCTTCCTTTGACGTGTTCAATATATGGTTTTTTACTTTTTTACTCTTGCTCTTTCTCATGATTCTCTCCCACCATTTTGCGGCTGCAGCTTCTGCTGACTACTGCTTTTGATTTAGCTATTTTGTGCAAAAAAATACCATAGCTACCAAACCATTAGAAAAAACGGAGATTTCAGAGAGACTTACACAGTGGCAGGAGGAAAGGTCAAGATACTGCATATTTTTAACAATAGACTCAAGTCCTCTCTCATTTATTTGGTAAACTCTTTTTTCGCTGGATGCATTGCAAGACAAAAGTTTTTATTCTGTAGCCAGGTAACCCCATACTGATCAACCCAAAATAATCTGAAGATGGTTTTAAAGATCCAATTTGAACAGTGAGTACTGTTTAATAGATGTTCCCTACTAGCAATCCTTCATTTTCCTGCATTTAGTGTGCTTTTTCAATGGTGCATATTCATGTTTTCTCCAAATTATTTTATATTGCATTCCTTATACATCCTCTCACCAATAGACTTCTCTGGCTGTAGTGACCAGTGGAAAGATGTCTTCATCTTCTACTGATTGTGTTTGTCTCAAGTTATTTCAACACACATAAAAGAATTTAATATGACAAATGATGAAAAGATGAAGTAATACAAATATTGCACCTTTATTTTTGAGATGTAGGTGCAGGCTGAATCGTTCAGTTATGGTTGTAGCAAACTGGAAGATATAAATTGCTCCCCAACCGTCGTATGAAAGACAATATCTAGCTTTAGTTCTTTATTTATCAGCTAAACTTATAGCAATGTCTCCAAGTAGATAGATCATTTGGAATCTGACAATTCCAAGGTATTGCTGAGTGAGAAAAAGTAGTTCTGACCTTGCAGACAGTGGTATTTCCATGGTTATGTTGGTTATAGACAAGGGGCCTGGACTGGAGTACCTCAAGGCTTTGATCCTATAATTTAGCAAATGCATGGCTCCAGCAGGGCTTCCCTCTGGTTCTGAGAGCTTATATTGATTCTTAGATATTCAATGACTTAATGCTACAGGCAGAGAAACACACAGATTTTCCTGATGTTTGCAGGTTTCAGGATGTTAAAATTATGCAAATTGAGCACAGTTTGCCCAAAAAGCAAATTAGCATTGTGCACCTGTAGCAAGCATAATATGTGTATCCCCATGAAAGTATGAACATTCAGCACATTTTTACCTCATTAGCACTCCAGGGGTGGCAGTGACTTAATTCTTTGCTGTAGCAAGCTCTGTAGCTGTTACCCACAGTCATTTTACAGTTGTCCATAAAACATGTGCAGCAAAAACAAACATAAATTTTATGAAAAGTATTGAGAAGCTAGGGTAATGGTTCTTTTACAGAGTGAATGACTCTGCTCAGGTATAAAACTTTTGGCATCCTAATTCTAGGAGGCATAAAAAGAAATGCCACTCCCAGAACTGGGCTGCCTGGCTCTTCAACACTTCAGATTTGGAAGCAGATCTCTCCTATCTGAGATGCAGAATCACAGAGCACCTGTTCAGACCACATGAGGCTGCCTTTTGGAAAGGAAGACAGGAATGAAACAGGTCTGGGAAGAATATGATCCAAACCCCTCAGAAATGGACTTCACTGTGACATGGTGCAGAATGGTGGAAGGGAATATAAAATCCCACCTGTTTATGGGGTTCTCTTGGTTTACGACTGATTTGTTGTTGGACAAAATGTTCAATAACACTTTCAGTTAGTCACTGATATAAGGATATAAACTATGGAATTATCCAAATTTTTTCTCATATGGTTGAATCAAACAAGACTGAAAGTTTTACAGTGGCCTGTTAGACTTTTGAAGAGTCTTGCTCTGAAATCTGGCTTTTAATTCCCCTTAAGTGTATTATTAATAATCCTTCAAGACAGCTTCGTCTTTGTTTCCTGTTAGTCATTCACTTTTTATTGAGAATGCCTTTTTTGTTCCGAGTTCTCCTCCTCCTGTTCTTGTCTAGCTTTATTTTTGTTTTACTCATGCTTATTTTAAGAATTTTACACTTTAAATGAGTTATTTTATATGGTAACTTTTATGCAATATGCTGTGCTGAACATTTCTCTCAGTCCACAATTGTCCATGCAGATGGGATAGATACTTCTGAGTAACATCAGAACTTTTCATTCTTTTGAATATACACAAATATATTGTTAAAACATTTCAAAATTCAGATATAGACACAAGATATAACCATATTAAGCACATCAACTTAATGTGGCATGAAGCTGCATTCGCATTTTCCTCCTTTACTTATGAAGAGCTAATTAAACGGAAAACCTCAGAACAGACAGCAACACAAACCTGAAGGTACCTTCTCAACCCACTATTCAGAGAAGCCATCAGTTTGTGAGGGGCTGGACAGAGGATTTAATGGAATGCAATACTGGGAAATAACATAATACCAATATTATAATACTTTATGACTTCATCGAAGATACTAGCTGAAGTATTTGTCTCAAAGAATATTTAACATTTCAGGACAGGTTTAGGACTAGGAGAGGAGAATCAATGACAGTGCTGAGACACCACAATATTTCTTATTAAAAACTGGGAAAACCAAGGCTTCCTTTATGAAGAAGGCTCATGTGAACAAGCACTTCAACACACAAGCAACAAACCACCTCTGCCAATGAACCTTAAACCTGCAAAATAGTCAGAAAGATAATAGATCAGAAGTTAGTGTTTCTTCTCATGTATAATGAGAGAGAAACTGGAAAGAAGCTGATTCAAATCTGAATTGGAAAATTCTCTTTCACACAAAATATTACTGAATATGAAACACATTTGTACAGATTGCTACTGAGGTCAAAGACTAAGCAAAATCCCTCAAAGATTTGACTTTTTGAAATGATCATGACGACCATTGACAAAACATTTTCAAGGACTGATAATTTCAAGATCCAGCACTATATTCTTAGGAATTTTTTTGGGATGTCATCGTTGTAGTATGCAATCCTTCTGTCTTCTTTTGATGCATTTCAACCAAACCATTGTGGGAGGAAACCTACCAAATTAAAAGAACCTTAATTCTTTTCCAGTAGGAAGCTCAGAAAGACCTTTTCCACACAAAACTAGATGTGAGAGTGAGTCTTCTCCTTCCTTCCATTCCAGTGTAGTTATGTTCCAGTTTTCTTCCATTCCAGTGTAGTTATGTTGCTGCACCATTTTGTAGCTAGAGGTACATCTGTTCTGCCCATGCCAAAGTTAGCCAGCTGTGTACCAGCTGTTAGCATAGCACTATGTGTGAGTTAATGAGCCTTGCTGGGGACTTTTTTTCCTTGATAAGTGTTCCAACAGCTCTTAATCAGCAGCAGATTGTGCACTGGGTGATGTATGACATCGTTCTCTGTGCTTTCTCCTTCTTGTGTGGTTGTAGTGCAGCCCTTATGCAGACCTTCAGTGACCTGCTTAGTAACCAAGTGAAGCCTACTTAAATTTATAAAGTATCCACAAGCAGATGTGGATTTGAACTCTTATATTTGTTATTTTACTTGTCCAATCAGGTGTCTGCAAAGAGTGTAGTATCCTCATTACTTGCCACTTGCTCAAGCCTATGGGAATTTTATCTCTCAATCTGATCACACAAATATTTTCACAAAAATATTTGATGTTACTGTTCAACAGGTAAAAGGTGTGAGCATCAGTAGGACTTATTCAGGAATGATGTTTCAAAAGGATACATTCATAGTTCCAAATATTGCCTGTAATATTCATCCTGCTCAGCTCATAGCAGACAACTGATTTAGGGATTTGGGGAAAAGACTTCTGATGTGGCATGTTTTTTACTTACATAATTAGGAACAGGCAGCTACTGTTTGCAGTAACAGAGCTTAAAGATTATTAGTACATCCATTCTCCCTTCTTTGCATTTGAAAGAATTTATCACTCATTAGTACATTGTCAAAGACAGGATTATGTCTTGGTCCTATGTGCACTCACAGGGAAATCCCTGCCAACTCTCTTAGTTGCTGTGAAGAAGCCAGTGAATAGAAAATAATTTGGGTTTTTTAGGAGCACAGAAAAATCACAGGGGTTTTCTTTAAAAGCAGAGTCCTTAAGCACAGGAGCTGAAGTTATGATCCTGGGTAGTACAGGGCCTGTGCAAGTGTGAAGGCTGTGGTTGTCCCTCATTGTCCCTCCCAAGAGAATCGTGATTTTTTTCCATGGTCTCTTTGCTGTGGTGTCATACAGTTCATGCTGCAAGTTGAGTAGTTAACATAACTAGCTTTTGCTGGAGTTTAGATATCGAACCTCTGTTAGCACAGGATGTACTGACAGCATCCTCAAGAGTGTGAACCAAAGGTCCCAAAGCTCTTTCAGGGGCATTTCCGTTGCTGTACAGTGGCCAGTGAATGCACGACAGGTTCCCTTGAACAATTTTTCAGCATTGGGTTTATTATGTACCCTTTCATTTTCCTCATAAAATTATTCTCAATACCTTGCCATCATTAAGGCATATAACAATTTAATAGTACAGCACCAGTAACAAGGTACATCAGTCTAACAAAAATTCCTTATGGCTTAAATTATACAACACATGGTCCCTGTGGAATGTAACTGAAGTTGTGTCAAGGAATTTCTCTTGCATAAATACTGACATTTTTCCCCATTTACCTGATTTGCTCAAAGGCTATGTTACATAGTAAACCTCACATTATCGGATGGTCTGGAGTAAGCACAAATGCCCATTTGTAGGAGAGGAAAATATTCTCCACTGGCATGTTTTGTTGAAATAGGTGAGAAAAACTTAAAAGCCAGAATTAGTAGTAGTACTTTAGGACAATTACTTAACATGATGCATAGGTTAATGGCAGTTGCATGGTCACTTCCTTGCACATCACATTGAATTATTACCCTTTTTTTTGGTCTAGAAACATAATTAGTCTGTGATGGATGGGAGGCTAAATTCAGCACTTGGGGTCAAGGCACACCTTAAAATGGAATAGCCTGCAGAGACTTTCTGCATTTTGAAACATTAATTTACATCCAGTCTATATCATATCTTCCTAGCCTTCCTGGACATGTAAACTTAGAAAGCCATGAGAACTGATACTACTCCTGAATTCTTCTCTTCTCCTGCCCCTTTCAGACACCTGCTTTGCCACTGAGTGTTGTGACATAATCCAGGATAGAAACAATGTCCCTTCTACTTTTTATTAAATAACATTTTCTATTTTTAGGACCTTGACATTGAACTAGTGGTAATCAATATATCTCTCTAGCAGAGATAAGACAATAATGAAAATAAATGTTTTCTAACCTTTGTTCGAACATGATTTGACCAATTACTTCATTAATGTTTCTATGTGAAGTAGACTGAAAAATTTCAAATAAAATACACTGGAAATATGCTAATTTTTTTTGAATTTGAAGTAATGTAGAAATCTATTCATTCTAGAAAGTTTTTAGGTGAAAATAACTTGTTTGATGGTAAAGTCTATGATTATCTGTGACCCAACAGAGAGGGAACCTTAAAACCTGATATTTTTATTGTGACTATGACATTTTAACATAGACATGCTTTATGAAAGTATTAAAAGCATTCCATTTGTTTCAGTTCAAAATGAAAACAAATACTGAACATTTGGGAGTTTCTGTGAAATATGAAATGCTGGCTTTCTTTTTATAATCTTTCATACTCTTGATATTTTTAAGGGCACGTTTTTATCAGGATTTTCATGTAACATAAAAATCTTCATCATTCAGAGAGTTAAATAGAAGAGTTATGCAATATTTAAACCTTATTTAAGACTGTGAAATAGGGAGGAGGTGAAAGATACACATTGTAAAGGCAAAGTGTTATGCCTAAGCATAAAGATTAGTTTTACCTAAGAAAAGTGCTGGGTATTTATTTTCAGACAAAAATGCAGTCGTGAATTTTAGCACTGATTTATTTTAAACACAGAATTCTCTGCTGGAATGGAGAGCCTGGGCTGTCTGTCCAGATAATGAAGAAAGATATGCTTATTCAGGAGAGGCTGAGAGCAGCCCTTGAGTGCCTTTGCCATGGTGGTATCTTGGCCAAGCTGTCTCCAGAGCCAGCCTGTCACACACCATGGACAGTGTGAGCTGCAGTCGCAGAGCACTTGACACAAGAGCAGTTGGGAAGGCTCCTGTACATTGGTATATTTCCATCCTGATCAAACTACACAGAAATTTAAAAAAAAAATTAGAAAAGGAGTGTAAAAGTGTTTCTGACAAAAAAATAGATATTTCTAGTATCAGAAGACTTTTCCACTTTACCCTATAGAGCATGTGAATGAGCTCTATTGGCTTTGATGCATTTCTGGTTGTTTTTGCTATAATTTTAACTGTGGACTCTTAACTTGTTATGGTACCTACATTAAGAAATAACACTTTCAGTACATTATCAGTTTTAGAGACTTTACATATGAACACCAATGACAGAAAGCAATCAACTTACAAGAAAAAAAATTCTTTATCTAATCTTTTTAACCAGTCTTATTTCTTTGTAGGATAGAACTTTTTTTTTCATAAATTCCTGGAGAGTAACAGAGAAGCTCATAGCTACTTCAAAGAAAAATTGAAGAACGTGCAATTCTTATTTTATTAATAAAACTAACAGCACGTTTAAATGTGTGGCTCTACTAAAGAGATAATGCTTCCTTGTTATTAGTATTAGGGAGCCCTGAGATTTGTGAGGGTTGGCAGTGTCCTCAGGGCCTTGGCAATTTGCGTACATTATTTGTATTTTAAAAAACCATCATTGCTCAGTTTTGTCAAGGAGTTCTGAAGAGTTCACATGTTGGCTTCTATTCTTAGGTGTCTTCTTTCCCTAAAAAAATCAAACAAGCCACCTAACAACAGTCAGAGGAGCTTCTGGGAAATAAAGCAGAACAACTCTATAGGTAAGTATATGTTCTGCTCAAATGAACACTCAAATGAGCATGCATACTTAAAGAAACCCTTGCCATGAAGACAGAAATGACATTTGCATAATTATTTTACTGCTGCTGCATGATTTGCTGTATAAATCTTTAATTTGATGTGAAATGCAGTGTACCACAAATAAACAAAAAACCCTTTCACATTTATTTATATAATTACATTTTGCCCTCATAGATTAATTTTTACCACCTCCAGCTCCCTGGATATGTATGGATACTTTTGAAATATGAGGTAGCTTTTTTTCCTAGTTTTTATTTCTTTTCAACCTATCCATAGTCTAAGTTAATCAATAATAAAATCCCTTGAACCATACAAAAATCCTTTCTCGTTTCAGGTTTGTTCTTTTTTATTTTTTTTTTAATTCTCGTTTTCCATATTGCCTAAGTATTTCTAATGAAACAGATAACTGGTTTATAATCTTAATAAATTGTGTTTGGGAAAGATTAAATTTCTGCACTCTCACCACAGAATTTGCAAGGCAGCACCAGCAGTCCCAGGGCAGGCAGGCCATGGCTGCTCTCCAATACTGGAGTTATTCAGGTGTCGTGTGCTTTTTCACCTTTGCTTTTTACATCATATCAGCACACCTCCAGGGACAAAAAAATTCAGAGAGATCTAAATTCTTTTGGAGAAAAATGGTCATAAAACTTCTGGGGACGTGCACAAAAATTATTAAAGGACTAAAACAAAAAAAAAAAAAGTTATAATCTACTAAGTTTCTTCTGAGGACATTTAAGGAGCATTTTAAGCCTTTAGTCAGCCTTAGTCCAATAAAGACAATGGCCTGTCTGTCACTGGCATTGGGGATAAAATTGCTCTTTACAGAATCAGCCTTCTGCAGAAGCTCACAAACAGATGGTGGGATAACAAGCTCCCTGGTCTTGATGCAGAACTTTACCAGATAATTTTTAGAGACTTGGGTTTTTTTCTGTTATTCCATTCATGGGAACAAGGATGAGAACACAAATTGTTTATGTGGGGGAAAATAAATCTGTTTACTGCAATTACTGGAGACAATGAGAAATGAGATTTTCTTAAGGGAGATCAGAGGTAACAACTACATTTTTGATATTCATAATTCATTTCCTGCCTCTTCCTTTACAGATGAGATAAATCAACCTTGGGAGCTGGTAGCAGCAGGACACCCTTTTCCTGCATATTCATGCATGCATTCATCAGCAATGTTACATTTGGGAGTGGGAAGGAATCAGGTTGTGTTTATTCCTGATCTGTTTATGTTGCAAACAGCAGTTTTGATTCACTTCCTAGTCCTAATATTGTTCAGATAGGGGATGGAGTTGAGGCCCATAGAAGGGGAAAAAAAAAAAAAAGTGTTATTATATGTTTGCTGTCCAGAAAGTGTGATATTTCTGAGTAATAGCACTTAGTATCAGAAACATCCATTGTCTCTGTTCATTTCTACAAATATTAATTTTGACTGGAACTACAGTTAGAGTTTCTGAAAAGGGCTGGAAAAAAAGTGGAACCCACCAACTGATTGCAGAAGAAGTCCAAGTTTCTATCATTTGCCTCTCTTGTTGACTTGTTTTAAAGGCAGGCACCAGAATAATTAAGATCAATGACTTTCTATAAGATGAATTCCTGAGGAGCAGCAAGGAAAACAAAAACCTGTCCAATTTTCTTCAGCAACAAGAACTCATTTGAAAACCATTTTGATAGCTCTGAAGCAAATTCCTAATTATTCTCACTCACTACACCATGTTATTTATGCTTTTACCAGCCACTCTTTCAGAGTTTCACTACCATTATGTTGCTGTGTTTCTGAATAGATGTTGCTTTCTTCAAGGAAAGTTTTCAGTTTCAAGATGCACAGAGTTTCTGTGAGCATCTTCTGTCAGGAAAAACATAAGAAAAATGGAATATAGGTCTGCACTGCATTAGAACTTTTGTTACTGTTCTGTGATTATAGATGATTTCTTAGTACTTACGAAGCCAGGTCTCCTCAGAGTTATGAGGAGTCCCGATTCCAGTCTTGCTTACTGAGTTTTCAGAGCACACTTTGGTGAGAGAAGGATGCTGTTTCCATTTAAATGCGCAGCTTGATGTCAAACCAGGCAGGTTAGAGGTCTAAACAGAAAGCATGTATCCCTAAACAAGTATCATATTCTTCTTTTGTAACTTTATGAATCTTTTCATTACCAATTTTTCATTAAAAATTGAGCTGTTTGCATATTCTTCTGTTTCTCATAATTGTTTAATAATTATTTTTTGAATACAAATAGTTTTTGGTTTGGTTTGGTTTTGGTTCTGCTTTTTGTTTTGGTTTTTTTGTAACAAACAACGTGCTTGGTCCTTTTGCAATATTCCCTGTAAATTTATATTGCTACATAAATATTTATGAGAAATAGCAAGAGCAGGCTTGGTTAAGGCCCACACAAGTCAGAAAGACCAGCTGCACTCTTCAGAAAGCACTGCTAGCACATGAACTCCCCTTCAATCAAGTCTGACAAATTTATTAGCGTATGTGAGGTGGTGTGGGAGCTTCACTGGTGGAAAACAACACAGCAGGGGAAGGGGAGTTGATTAGCAGGGTACCCTGGTTCAGGAGCTGATTACTCAAGGTGCTGCATTAGTTAAATCTCCATTCAGGTAGATGATCATCTGAGGTGTTTTCTCTCATATTGCTCTTGAAATAGTTAATTCAAAACTCTGGTATACTCATCTCCTCTGATGCTTTAAGGAAAATTGAGTGTAGACTAGTAAAGAATGTGTGTGCTGAGAACACAGTAGTCTCAAGGAAATCCTCCATTTTCTTCAGGATGAGAGAATAAATGTTTTGGAAAGTCACAAAGGATTTTATATTATTATTTTTCTCTTAAATAAATGTATCTTTGAATCTTCATGTAAAATGTGTTTGTTATTTTTACATAGTGCTGATAATGTGGGAAATGGAAAAAATGCTTAAGTATTCCTGAAACTTCTGTTTGAATCACTTAGTTGCCCAGTGCATGGCTGAGAATCAAACACAGAATCCTCAGACTGTGAAAGTGGAAAAGGTAGAAGCTATTTTTCTGTCTTGTTTAAGTGCCTTTTTGCAAAGTGACACAGGTGTGCATTGGGGAACAGCACGAAGTCACACAGGGTCTTTGTGAAGGAGCAGGATCATGGCACCTATACACAGAAATTTGTTTTATATCATAATTTCTGCTGTAATTTCAGGATATTTTGTAGAGACATCAAAGATGAACATCTCATTTTACCTTTAAACCTCCATAATCACCTTCAATTAATCACCTTAAATTCCCATTACAATTGAGAGAGAAACATTGGTAACATTGCTCCAGGCATGGCAGTCAAAGAAAATATGCAAAGCAAGGCTTGTAGGTTTAGGTAATAAACTTCATTAAGCAAACTAAAAGTCTTACAAGAAGTACACCTAACTTCCAGGGTAAAATGTGTATCCTCAAGACTAATATAGAAAGAGCAACCGTGAAAAGTAAAAGAAAACTTGGCCCTGCTAGTCCTTGTGAAGAAAAATGTGCATGTTTGATTCAAAGTAATATCCATGGACAATGTCGTGTCGAAGCTGATCTACCCTAATTCAGATTCATTTCTGGGTAAGACACATTAAACCCAGGACATCAGTAATTGCAATGACTGGATCCACAATTAGGGAAGGCATTATTGGAGTATTCAGAGAAAGAGATGAATCTCATCCTGAAACAAAATTAATTTCTGATATTTTTTGAGCATGGCTGTTTTCTTCCAACTGGATCTTTCCAATCCTGCTATGGAAGTTTACATGGAGATAAATCCTGGTCCAAACATACTCAGGAAAGTATTTACTGGGAGTTTTAATAAAACAAATGTTAACTGATTTCTGTAAAAACCACAGTAGTACTTCTCTCTGATAGATGGTGTTAGCACTATGGGAATCACAGAATCTGTCATAGGGTCAAGAAATAATACAATAGGAAAACATCTTGTCTAGGATTCAGAAGGGACAGTGTCTGCAAAACTGCCTTGAGAGCTTGGAGAAGAAACAATTGAGAAGGTTTCCCCCAAAAAGCAAAGATTCCCATGCAATTTTTATGACAACAACCTTCATTGTTCTTTTTTATTATATTGTAATTTAAAGGTTTTATCCTAAGTCCACTGGCTAGATTTTCCAAAGTATTCAGGCATTTAAGATGCAAGTATATCCCTCAGTTCTTATTTCATTGTGAGTGGAAACACCACTGGCTGCTGGTTTTTGTTCTTAAGTGTCCAAAATTCTTTAAAAACCTACTCAGAAATTCTGCCCATCCAGATACTCAGTCTCCAGAGGAGTACTGAAATTCAGCTTTCCCTAGGAAATTAAGATAATATAACTGTGAAACTGAGGCCTGAAAACATGCAGTTGCTGAATAACAGGTACTTCACACTTCACTTTCAAATTTTGGCTGTAGTTCAGAAAAGCACTTAAATACATGCTTGAATGCCATTAAACTTCAACAAAAGTTAAATGTGTTCCTAAGGGTGATCCTTAATAGGAACTGTTCCTTTCCTGGAGCATTTCAGTTGGAAAAGCAACCTGGACAACAGGAGAGGGACAACATCAACAAAACCTTTTGAAAGAAAACAGTCAAGTCTTTCTTGTTGAACAGTTTTCAATTTGTCACTGTAATCTGCATGTAAAAATGGCAATGTAAGTAATTCTATATGGAAAAGCTGAATTTCTGAGAGAAAAATAATTTCTGTTGACCTTAACAGGTATGTAATTTGGTTTTTTCATGGTGGTAAGACATATATATTTTTGTCCTGTGTGCTTCTCTCTATACCTCATCTATAGCTATATTTTTATTTAATTGATAGTGGATTCAAGTCACGAACTCTATTCATTCAAGTATTTGAATAGTGCAAACCAGAGAGAGATTAAAGCTAACTAGGACCGACATGAATCAAACTCTTGGCTCTCCTGCAAATTTCAGACATTTGCAAATGGAAGAATGTTGTCCCCCCAGCTGAAAGGGCTGGCTATTTGCATATTTGTAAAGGTTGTGGAGGCCTAGACAAAAATTAATAACCTTCTGATGCTAAGTGAGGATGTTCACTTGTCTGAAATATGCTGTTTCCCATAGAAATTACATTCTTATACCGTTAATTGCTTTTTGTCACTGTGAGCTCCATCTCTGTTGTTATAGAACTGAAGCAGTAACTTCTGTTTTCACTGAGGGCTTGAATTGACATTTCATTTTACACATTGAGCAGTGGATCCCTCAAGAAGGGACCTTGGTTTTACAGCTTTCCAATGGCACAAATTCCAGTCTAATAACCTTTAATTTGTTTGCTTTCCTAAAGGAGAAAAAAACCCAAAAGTTGTACAGAATATGTTAAAGCCAACAAAGTCCCGGGAAAAAAACTCCTCCACAGTTTCCACAATACTGATACAAGAAATTGATTTGGCTGGTGCAAAGCCATGACCTTTGCGAGGGCTCCGACTCGCTGCCTGTGTCATTACCCGATTTCCAATGGAAAGAGAGGGCTGACAAGAACTATTTGCAGCCATTTCCAGTCAGTGCTTATGATAGCTCCAACCTTGGGGTCAGGGATTAGTGTGTTTTGTAGTTTAATTCATTGACTATCTGGTCCCAACGCTAGAAAGAAGGGAAGCATGGGAAAGGCAGAGAGGCAGCACAATTCCAAGAAGCATAATTCAGTGCTTGTGACACAGTTGGCTGTTCACCTTTCAGATGGACAAAGTACAGCCAAGAGACATTTTCTGTGTTGTAGACTGATGAGTCTACATTGTCACAAAGGGCAGGTGGCCTAGTTGTTATGTAATGTCTGTTTTTGCTAAATTTTCTAGCTTTGACATATTTAGACATCAGTGGTGAGTGTATGTTTGAGGCTTTGTACTAATTACTCACACGAGTTTTGTATTTTAATAGAAGTTGTAACCCAGTGCTCTAACCAAACATTTCAGCATCCAAATCATCCTTTGGTCTGGTGGCATAAAATAAAAATTAAAATTAAAAAAACAAACAAACAAACAACAACAAAAAAACCCACAAAAACAAAACAAAAACAAAACAAAAAAACCACAAAAACCAAAAAACAAAACAACAACAAAAAACCCACAAACAAAAAATCCCACAACACCACAACAACACCAGAAAAAAAAAAAAAAAAAAACAACAAAAAAAAAACAAAAAACAAACAAACAAACAAACAAAAAAAAAACCACCAAAAAGAAACCCAAAAAACCACAACCAAACAGAAAATCCAACCTTTTTCCCTCCAAAGATTTATGCCATATCTTGGTTAAAGAGTGCCAGCCCATCCAGAATAGTTATGTATTCCTCAAACACTGAATATGTGGCTTCAGAAATTTACTGGCTTTGCTTTCCACAAGTAAAATACATCATCCAAGTAGTTTATGTCCTTTTCCTCCTGATACTGTGATTGCCTTGATGTTAAAGAAATCCTGATTTTGATTTGTATTTGCTTCATGGTTCATTCACTCAGCCATCCAGATCTGTCATATATCATAATCTAAATTCGTTGCTGGAATCATTAACTTGTATGAGATAGAGAAGTTCCCAGAGATATGCAATACCCACACAACCAATAAATTTAATACAGAAAAATCCAAAAGGCTGAGAAATAAAATTCCACTACAGACATTACTGGTAAGATACATTCCTGACCAGAATTAGGGGGTAAATACAAGCCTTGCTAGCTTTGTTGTAGTCATTTATTGAAGGATCCTCCTCTGATTTATGTATATAAGTAAAATAAATATAAAATATAATAACTATGAAATGATACTTTGTATATACTACACACAATGTATTCCAAACGATACATGTATGTATTTCAGACCAAGGACTACAAAACTGATCAGTTTAAGGTACACTTTGAATAAATTAAAAATACTGTATCAAGCAATGTCTTTTTGGATTAGGATGATAAGATATTACAGTCTAGTGTTACAGTGGTACTTTTAATCATCTTTCTTTAATTATGTGTTAATGAGTTTAGTCAGCATAACTGAAAAGACTGAGCAAAACAGTTTTAAGATAAAAAAGAATTTTAAAGAGACATTTTCTCCTGAAAGAAAATCAGCATGTGATTATAGATCTTCTCATGGAATATACATAACTCCAAGATTTTGCCACTGAAAGCTATGAGTATGAAAACTGACTCACTTTTTTATTCACTTGGGTTTAAAATACAGAATTTATAACTTAAAAAAATAATAACTTTTATCTTACTATGAGTTAGTAGTTCTCAGTTCTCCTCTACTGAGGCCAGGATTTTAGAATATCATTCTAAATCTGGACATCAATTTCTTTGTGTTTTTTTAAATTTCAGTCTATAATTTTCCACCTTTCATCACATTCTTCTGCCTATATTCCTTACATTCTTCTGTCCTCTTTGCTGATAGCTGTCTCCTGAATGGCCATAGGAATTTCCTTGGTTTCTCAGGAATTTCTTTTACTGGAAGCAAACCTTGTTTGAATACATTTCTTATACCCATGCTATTGAGAGTTTAAATAGAAAAATATCACCACACCTGGATTCCTACAACATCCTAGTTGTCCTTCTTCACCCTGGTCTTCGGAGTTGGGGGTCCCAAATTTATTCCTTTGGAGGTACCATTTTTATACAGTCCACGTCCTGGATATCCTTGGGGTGCAGATGCCACTCCCATAATTTGAGACAAGACAAATAGAATGTGCTGGGTCTTCTTCTGCTCTCTCTCAGAAACTGCTTTTTAAAAATTCTTTATTTTCTACAGAATTTGAAATTTAAGAAACACTGAAGACAGACGTCTAAGAAAGGCTGTTGCCTTATTTGAATAGAGCATTTAGAATAATCATGAAAAATTAAAGAGCACTTTTAATAAGACGTGAAAATAAAACTTTATATTCAAAGAGAAAACATCTTAGTGGTGGAGAGTATTTGTTAGATAAGTTTAAAGGTTTTCTTTCTAGTTAGAGAAATTTTAACTGCATAGAAAGATATATGGTATCATTTCTTTCAGAGCAAAGCTCAGAGTGTAATAACATTAAAAATTTGCTCAGTTTTTAACTGCATGTTAATTAGTGGGAATTTAGTGAGCTGCACAGAAATGAAATTCTCAGAAAATATTTTAACAGCCAGCCAGTAATCTTTACAGCTGTGGATTACAGCACCATATTTTAGAGGTAATACTTAAAACCATTTTCTCTAATTTTCTCCATGGTTTTTTGTTTGCAGAAAGTTATAGCAATGTTTCATAGAAAAGTTTCAGTATGATCTGAAAAAGCCCTAAAATACTTCAATTTTATAACAGAGTGTGAGTTATGACCTTATAATGGTACATTGAAAAAAAAGTCTTTGCCACTGCACAAAGTATAGTAGGGTTTGCATGTCTTTCTCTTAGGAATTTGCTCCATACCCTGAGGCCAGATTAAGTCATTTATTACTGTACAGTTGCACACAACCTTTTAGCCCACAGTCAGTCAAGATATCAACACTCTTTGTACATTCTGTGTCCACTGGGATCAAAAAGAGCTGTGGCATCCCATTGCTTCCATGGCTTGTCTCCGTGGAATGAGAATTTCCAGTGGTTCAGCTCATTTACAGACCTAAGAGCTTTTTTGCTCTTAAAACTCAGAAATGTCAACAATGGGTAAATCTAACATCTGGGACCTCTTTGCTTTCACTGTGAGAGTCACTGTGGTGCTCAGAAATGAGCATTCAGCAAAGCATACACACTCTCTGGAAATTAATATCATAAATACTAAATTGGGCAAAAAAGTGTAATTTTACTTAAAGATACTTGTGCAAAGGTTTAAATTATACAGAAAAGTGCTTGGTGAAGTACAGTGCACTTGACAGGTTTTATTGTTTTAATATGTTTTTAATAGTACATTTTTACCATTTTTCTTCTTATACACCGAGTTATTATTAGGTAACTGCAATTAATAATTTAAAGGGGTCTATTCTGGCTTTTAGTACATTTATATGAGTCCCCTGGCAGTAATGAGAGTTTAAAACATACAGCATACCCTTTTATCTGGGTTTTAACATGTATCTTGTGGCATTGTCCATAGAATTTTAGATAGGAATATTCCACATTAGTTTTACATTAGTGCTATCTATGTTTTGGGGTTTGTAATCCTTTTCCTCAGATAGAAGCTATAGTCTCAAGAGGATGGGCTACACCAGCTTTTTCTCTCTGAAATTTTCCAGTGTTTCTCCCTCTGGTTCATTTCCCAGGACTGCAAGAGCTGGATCCTGGGCAGACTGGGTTCCAGAACCTGCAGACACCATGGAACTCCACATCACCCCAACACATCTCTGCAGCAGCACCAAAGGGAAGGAGGGCTTTATCCACCCAGCCCTTAGGAGCTCTGCCTGAGCTTGGCCTCAACTTCACAACCCCAGTGGCTCAAAAAAGTTCAGCTGGTGTTGAAAAATTCATGAAGAATTTATGGTCAAATGCAGAGCACTCAGATATGAGCAGTCTCTGCAGCTTCATCCTGTCTGTATTTACAAGGAAGTCCAGTTAGCTCACTTCTAATTAAATGTGAAATGTGTGTCAGCTTTGTGACAGTGGGGACAACGAAGGAGTTTAGGCTTGTGTTCTTGTTCCAAGTTGAAATGACAGAACCAGCATTGCTTAGATTATAAATTACAGGTTTTTTCCCTATTCAATGGCCAAATTCAGCCTCATTCTTTAATCTTTTACACACATATTATTTTACCCTAACGTATAGCAAAAAGCTGCACTGCATGTTTAGTTTTGTGTGCAAGAGAAACACATAGACAAATCTTGTGGTCAAAAGTGAAGGTCATGTAGGACTCAGGTTCTCAGGGAAATTATCTTTTCTGCTGTCACCACACACTACATACATACTCTGCATGGATGTTTCATTCTTTGGAAACTACACAATCAAGAGGTCATAATCCCATACTGCTTGCACCTACAATATCCACAAAGATCTGAGAATTATTATAGTGTTCCAGGAAGACACTTTGTGAAGTTTTATCTTGTGGTTCCCTAAAGATTAAAGAACCTATTGTGATTTTATATGACTGAGTAGTAAAAACGTGCTACACAACAGAAACATTTTATAATATCATCCTCTATCTATATTTGGACGATCTTCAGGCCACACTAGCAATTTTTATGGTAGCCCCAGATGTCAGATTTTTTCATGGCTCAGAGATAAAAGTCTTATTTTTTGATCTTCTTTTCTCTCTTTTCATAACCTCTTACTAGCAGGACTTCAAGTACAGTACTTTAGTCACAGAATAAAACAAAAACATCACAGGCTACTCTTGTATTTCTTTTGCCTTTTAACAGTATACATGGTAAGGAGCAGTGATTGTAAATCCTGTTAAACAAAGAAAATATATGCTGGCCTGGAGCTTGCAAGCAAATTCAGTATTAATAAAATGTTAATATTTGTTCTGAACATATGGCCAGCTTTCCTTTTCTGTGAATTTACAGGTTTCAGGAATATCCTGAACTCTCTATGGAACAGAATAATGGCTTAATTGTTCTTGCAAATGACAGCTTTACTTGGCTGTGAGTTTATGAGGCAGTAAATTTCTCTCATAACTTGCAGTGTTTGATGCAACACATCTCTATGATTCTGTGAACTATTTATTATTAAGCATGTGAAGGGAAGTGAAACGATCATATAGACACTCCTAAAGGAGTCCTATTATGAGGAAAAAAACTGTTTTTCCAGTAATGACTTTTTGATCTCTCATTCTCTTCCCAGTTCCTTTCAAATACAGATCCACTGCTGTCAGTGTCCTTACAGTGATGTAAGAGGTCAGATGGACAAGGCTGAATGGCTTGTATAACCAAGAAATATTTAATTTAATCTATAGGCTAGGTACTTGTAGTCATACATGGAGGTGATATTTAAAGAAAGAGTGAATTAATCTGAATGACTGTTCTGAATTGTTCTGAAGAGACATCTAACCAAATAATAGATGTATGGAATATTTATATTTATATTTATATTTATATTTATATTTATATTTATATTTATATTTATATTTATATTTATATTTATATTTATATTTATATTTATATTTATATTTATAATAGAGAAAGGATTCCCTGAATTCACCTACGTTTCCAGTAACATGGAACTTGTTAAATGAAAAATCCTTAGAGATCAAATATTTTATGAATGAGAAATGATGCCTTTTATTTTATTTATTTTATCTTTAAATGTGATTTGTCAAACTTTTAACATTGAAAATGCTTATGTGTTTTAGGCTGTTTTTATAATGGTTGCAAATATGCAATATCATACATAACCGCAGGAAAAATAATTTAATTGGCTGGTACCTAAGTTCTGTGAAAATATACATCTGCTCTCAGATTAATTAATTGTATGCAATAGATTGTATGCACTGCATGGTTAGTCACTCTTAGTGGTCCTAGTATATTCTAATGCTAAGTAAACCATGTAAATCCACCCTGTGAAGTCTGGTTTCCCCTTGACATATACAAACAATGACTCCTAACACTTGTGCAAGCTAAGTCTTATTTATTGTTAACTGGGAAATAAATAGTTCAGTGACAAGCAAGTCCTCATTTTCAGTGAGGCAGTTTTGCATGAGAGCAAACAAACAAGGAAAATCTAAATAAAACCATTTCCCCTTTTAAATGCTTTAATCTTTCAGTGATATTTGTCCCTGCAAACCAGTTCCTGTACACTGATACAGATACTGTAGATATATTCCTGGAACAATATCTAGATGTGAATATCATCAGTGCTCTTTGTGAAGATAGGAAGAAGTGTGGTTCTCATCTCTTCTTCACTTACATTTGTTGTCATGCAGCCTGTGAAGCAAGCTGATCATAGGAATTTCAGAAACCTGCTTCACACTATATTTATTACTACTTTTCTAGAGCTCCTATCTTTTAAGTGGTGTCTCTAGGAACTTAAAAGAAGTTAGACAGTCAAGTCTCTTTAAAAATGTTGCATTGCCTATTGAAGTATGATATCCAGGGAGGTCAAGCATTCTGCAGCAGTAGCAGGGGATAGTGAGGTTTTTCTTGACTGTAAAATACTCTGAATTATTTTTGGTTTTACGTTTCTTTACTTTGGTCATTCAATCCTATAGCAGGTAACACGTTCTTTGCACAATGATACTTGGCTGAACATTTGCTTCACTAGCTTCCATTGCTCAGGCACTTTCTTGTTTTAGAGCAAAACTGTGATCAGTTAAAGAGAGGAAAAGAAGGGAGGAGATGGCAGCTGGGGGTGGCAGTGAATGTTTTCCAGCATGCCTTGCTCTAGCAGTACATTCACCAAGCTTTGCTCAAGATTTGTGTTGTTACTCTTTTATCACCCTAAATAGGTTAGAGGTGATTCACATGTGCTTACTCAGGTGCAGGCTGTGTGAGATGGCTGGTTTCTCACCTGCTTGCTGGTGAATTGTTGGGTAACTCAATATTTCCTGTGTCTCAGAGAATAATGCACCTTAAATAAGTCATCCTAGGTTTAAACCTAGGATCTTCCAAAGAAGACCCTGCAGAAATGTATGTAGTTTAGTCTAAATCTGACTTTCTTTCCAAAAAGCAGGTGATTTCCTCCTGGTCAGAATTATGGCAATCAACAAGCATTGACTGATACTCAGAAAGCAAAGAAAAATTTCTGAATAGCCAAAGAATGTCACAGCATGATTTGAAAAACTCTTTATAGAGGAATGCATCCTGATATTTTAATTATCCTATCTGGTAATGTAATCAAAAGCTAATTATGAATCATAGTTATTTTCAATGATACACTGTGGAAAAGAATTGAGGGCGAAAAATGAGGACATAACAAATCATAGTTTCATCTGCTAAATCTCTGATTGAGCTGTCCTTCTGATCCGTGTAGACTGCTGACTGACAGCTTTTTCTTTCAGTGCTGTCATTCTCATTATGTGATTATTTGTCTACTTCATCTAATAAGGGGTTATTCCTAAATTTAGGGGAAATTTATGGACAAATGGCACTGAATCACTTTGAGTGGCTGCTTTTCTAACTTGCTTTTCAGCTGTAGTCACAAACATGTCCCAACTTCTATTGCTCTTTTGTATAGCTTCAACTTCTTTTGCCCAGGAATTAACACCAATGAAGCAGGTATATCTTTATTCTGTATTCCATGACCTTTTCTCTTAGATCCTGCCTACTGGGTGCTGCTTTATCTAGCAGACGCCAAGCTCAAAGCATTAAGTCTGCAATCCAGTACAAATGTACATGTCTTGAGGACTGGTGTTTACATCCCTAATGGGGAGCAGGTTCTGTTCAAGATTTAGCATGCAGTGTGCAAAGGATGGCATCACCTCACTCGGCAAGGCTCACTGTCCTTGTCAATTTTGTGTCTGTATTAGCTGCAAAAAGAAAAGCAACTGCCTTTTATCAGTGTCTGCATACAGTAAAAACTTTTAGATAAAGCCTTCATGCTTTCACCTGTTTTTTGAAGCAATTAAAATATTTTTTCTTTTAGTTTTTCCATTGAGCATTTGCCAGACTATATTTTTTCCTTGTTAATAATCCATGGTTGCTGGTAGTTCAAATCAACTAGACAACCATAAAATATATCTGAGACATAAATAACAGTGCAGAAACCTCTTTCCTCCTTTTCCAGCATGAAAAGGAACTAAGGTATAAGAACTTTCCTGATGAAATCTGGCCAGCTAATTATCCATTACTCCATCTATGCATTCCAGGAGAAAAATAAAATTAAGTTTGGGTAATGCACACAGCTGAAAACATATGAATAGATACTTTCTAGTATTTACTTTTCTTCTGTTGCAGAATTGTGGTCAGAATTTGCAAATGGACAGTCCAAATGGACTCTAGTTTTCAGTCACCACAAAACCCCTTATACTACTCTCTAGTATTACAGGTATTGCCTAATATAAGGCAAATTTTGAAATGCATTCCACGTCTTTGTCAGAAGAGACAATATTCTTCTTTTTATTGAAATATTAAAGGAATATTTTTATTCCAGGGAAGAGAATATTATTTTCTAATATTAAGTAGACTTTGAGGTATGTTTCAGATTCCAAAAATATTGCACTCTATGACAGTGATAAATGTATGACAGGGAGAGCTCATGGTTTACCTCAAGCACAGAATGAACACTGGACAAAAACAGAAATAAAATAAAACAGGAGTTTTACCTCTCAGGTGCATCTTGAAGCATGGGGGTGATGATGACCTGTTCTGTATTCAAGTTTCTAAAGAGCAAAAAAGACAAAGATGTATTCCAATATTTGTATTACTTTTTATTTAATTCTGTTACCTGGGACTCAGGCAGAACTCTTAAACCACTTACAGAGAAATTCATGTCTAAAATTTTTAAGGGCAGGTTGCTGAATTCTCATTCAACAATCCTTCCCAGAAAAAAAAATGATCTTTTTCCTGTTGTACACTGAAATAAACAATTATTAGAAATAAGATTTTTAAAAAGTGGTATTAGTTAAGATTTCCCAGACCTCATATGAGTAGATCAATATCCTTAAATAAATATGTAATTTTTCAGTTGTTATAAGCTTGTCCTCTTCAAGACAAAAAATTCTTTTTGGAAATATATGACATTTATTCTATTTGGAAATAATCTCCTTTATGTTGCAAAGATTTTGAATATTTCACTTCCTTTGGTGTTTTTCAAGTCGTGTTTCAGTACAAAAAGTTTGCATAATCAAGGTTACTTATTTTATGGCTTTTTTTGTGTGTGTGTGTTTAATTCTGAAGCTAGGATATAAAAACAATCGCTTAAATTAGTGACAATCATAAATAACTGTGCATGAGTTCCTTCCTTCTACGTTATGGAAATAGAAAACCCATGTAATATAACCCATATGGAAACAGCTCAATGCCTGGTACCTGCTACTTCTTCCTTTCACATTTTGTTTCATATGTTGGCATCCTTTCATTAGATTATGAAAACTTTGATTTCCTGACACATAGACTGAGAAACTGATTTTTACAATGCAAACATCAAGGTCAAGATACTTCAGGCATTTTTGGACATGTCTTCAGTCAAGTATGGATTTTAAACTTCACTCAAATATCTTGGTGCTTATTGACTTCCTTTCCACCTGTTCCAACAACAGGCAGCTGTTATCATATTTCTTTAATTCTTTCATCATTAAAGAAACACAGAGGCTCAGGGTTATCTCCTCACTCCGGGGAGGCATTAGCACAGCTTTGCCACTATTGGCCCATGTAGAAAAGTAAGACAATCAGATCCATAAGTTGTAACTTCTTCTTTGAAATTTTCTTGGAGTACCAGAGAACATTTCTCTGCCTTAGGGTAAAATCTATTACTAAAGAAAAAAACTGTGTTCCTACATGAGGAATACATACAGGAGTGTCTAGCACGTGTGTATTAACACATGAACATATGTACATGAATTTATGTGTATACATACATCCGGCTAACTCTGGGACTAATTTAAAAAAGAAGATGCTTTAAAGTTTTAATAATAATAACCTTGCCAGGTTCCTGATCAGACTCAAAGAAGTCTGCAAACAGCCAGGGTACTTAATCCCTTGGTTTCTGGAGTAGGGAAACCATTGATGGTGCCATTTTTTTAAACGTGTGTTGATTCATTCGGCACCACGTGTGTGACAGCTTCGCTGTTATGTAATGATCTGCCCACACCACAACATGTACCTTCCCATCTTGCCTGCCTCTCTCATCAGCCTTGCAATTAAAGTCTGGGCTGATCCCTCCTGGCAGCACACCATCTGCAAAACGGGAAGAGCTGGCTTTGTTGTGATTTCACACTTCTCTTGATTAGGCTCGCTTATGTCTGAGAGCCTCCAGGAGGGCCGCGCGACACGCGGTGGCTGCGGCCGCCGTTCCGTGGGGACAGGCATGCAGAGAGGCCACGGAGGCAGGGAGCAATCTGGAGCACACAACAGTGCTGTCCAAAGCTGTTAGTTGCTTTTACACTTTAAAAGCTGCACGTTATGAAATCAATGGTCTGGTTTCAAGGCAGACAGATCTGCCTTCCTAGAGGGAATCACACATATTGTTTTGTGACCTTGCAGCCTGTTTCTGGGGAGATAAATACAACAGGAAGGGTGAGGCTGACTAAAGTTTTGCAAGCAGAAGTATGTTTTTTAAATGACAGTGGTTAGAAAATAAAATTCCCTTTCATTGCTGGTGTTCCTGTATATCACTTCTCCAGTTGCAGGACCACAGAAAGGATTTTACTGAGTACTACCATCAATGATCTGTCACTGTTGCTTCTTGAGATTGGCAGCTCTAAGAAGTGCTCCCTGTGAAAGTTCTTTCAAACCTTTTCACAGTCAGATCACCCTTTTTATAGGATGGTAAGAAGCTACTATGGCTACTCTGCTTGCCCCATTCCTTCATATGAATCTCAGTAGGTAACTATAAAATCCCACTTCCATCTCACAGCAACTCTATAAGTGATACCTCTGCCTGTAGAGAGTTATTGTGTTTTTTCAATTAAAGACACTGGGAAGTGAAATGAATATGGCCTCATTTTAAAAATGGATCCATTTATTTCCAGTATATAAAATATATATATACTGCATTTCTTCTTTCAATTTTATGTGGTTTTCCAATACATACATAATCCTCTTTTTAGAATATGTAAATTAACACACTTTTTTTAAAGTTACTTCATTTCTCTGACAATAAACTTCCCACAGCTGGACATGATTATGACAATTACTTCTTTTCCTAGCTTGTTTTAATGTTGTCTCCTTCTACTGTGTATCTCCTTGGCTTAGTTGTTCTTACTAATCTTGAGCTTTTCCTAACGGGGCAAGGAGATTCCTTTTTAACAACACAATTTATATGGTGAGTTTTTCAAAATTAATGCACTAGAGTAACTCATTAATCCATTTTTGTCTTTTGGGAAGACACTGGCTACCTACAGTCTTTGCCTGTATCTCTGTCTCAGCCCATCACACTACAGACCAATGTCAGGGAGGTTGAATGCAGAAACAGTATTTGTCATATCAAGAATATGTATGGTTTTGTTTCAAATACATGGAATGGTTGAAGCTGTGGATGACAAGCCCACAGAGCTTTAATCTCTGATTTTCCATCATTTTATGTTCTCAAGAAATTTTTAAGTCTTAAGTTATTTCCAAGATTTCCAGGGCATTACTGTCATTCAGCAGCTTGCATCTTCTTTTACATTAATTTCTGATATTACCTGGAATTGTGGATTTCCCTGTGCATGCAATACTTTTATGACTAATATATATTTAATATTTGATGCTTCTGTCATTACTAACACTGCTCTGAAGTCTGCTGAGGATTACACCCTTAAAATGTTAGTACAGCAGGTTTCTCATTTGAGTTTAAAGACTTATTTTTATGTGGATCAAAGTAAAAACATTTACTGTTGCTCCACAAAAAATGGTTCAGAAAAAAACTTGGAAATGGCACTGTGATCTGGAGACTAGATTTGACATTAATAACTGGTAGTTTTCATCTTGACACCATTTTTGAAACGCATAATAATGTGAAACATTTTAATTAGATCAAATTGAAATATAATTTGATGAGTGTATATGAATATGGTAAATAGATGTGATCAGTATTCTGTAGTGATTCATTACTGAGTTATGCCACGTAAAACAAGCATAACTCCCAACGAACAAATATTTTCTTAACACTTGCATTTTTTCAATGTTGTACTCAAGCCACTGTTTTAGTCTTGAATTCCAGCAAATTCTGTACAAAGGTATTTGTGAGGTATTTGTGTGTACTTCCACATATTAGTGGAGAGATGTTCATCTTTATAACAAAAACATGCACTCATAAAGTGGTCATCTAGATATAAATTGACATATGCCCCAAATACTTGACCAATTGGAGCCATTCTTAAAAAAAAAAATATCTGAGTGTTTACTGATAAGAACATCTATGCACCCAGGAGATTATGACTGTAATTTGTGAATCATTTCCTATGTTCAAGGTGCCTTTATTAATTTGGAGACTGCTTGAAGAAAGTTGTCACTTTTAACATCAGCAATTAACAACTAATTTAGGACCATGAAAAGTTCCAGCAGAACAGGGATCATTTTCATCAGGACCCTAGTACAAAAAAATAAAAAAGGAGAAGAATTTTTGTTGTCACACCCCTAAATACTAAATACCCAGTGAAATCAATGACTTTTGAAATACACTTTGCACTTGTGTCTTCATTATTTTTGTCAATGTGAGAGAGCATCAGAAACACTACTAATGCCAAAAGTTAGTCTCAAGTTTAGGATTATTAATTCATATTCTAAGCATGGGAGGACCTATGCCAGAAAAAAAAAAGGCACAAATAGAAGAAAAATTATTATGAAATATAAGCTCCAACAAAACAGTGCTTTTAGTAGGTTGGAAAAGAAGGGATGATTCTACAATAGGGCAATGTGAGTTTTTCATTATGTGAAATTTTGTGTGAAGGAAATTTCCAGAAGAAGATCTGGATTTTCTTGTAGTGCTTTTTTAGATTTAGAAAGGATTGTCCCAAGAGAGAAACAATTTGTAAATCTTCCGCAGGTTTAAAAACTGCTATGTACAGAATTGACATGGATTTGATTTTCAAGCTGTATAATATCAGCTGATTGAGAGAACATAACTATGTTTTACTTTTCAGCTGTAATGAAGAAAAAGAATTTAGAAGGCAGTTCTGCTATTTTTAAAATATTTTTCAGAGCCACTTAATCTTTCTTGTAATGTAATCACTGCCTGCTTTCCCTCTGAACAGATTTGCTTTACTCTCTCTTTGTATCATTATGTCATAGAAAACGTAAATCTTTTAGGGATAACAGCTACACCATGAGTTCAGTGGCCTTTCTGTTTAAGGTGGAACCTTGATATCTGCTTAGGACACAGAATCTTTTGCCAGGGCCATACAGAGACATCTACCACACTGGTGGTCCTTAGCCTGGGGAAGATTTCTTTTGTTCAGTTTGATTTCAGCACCGTTAAAGCCTATTTAGTAGATTGTGTCTGTCTGCAACTAAACAACTGAAGACTCAAATTCTGATGGTTTCTCCCTGAGTCTTACAGTGGATCTAGCTCTTAAACAGTTTTGGGGTTCTTTTTTTAGCAATGAACATTGATTGTATGCTTCACTAAGTACATTTGTGTGAGAAAACAACTGATTTCCATAACTGCTGCACTCGTAAGAGCAGTGTAGCAGCTGGGGTGGAGCTGCTGGTAAGGCTTAGTGCAGACATAATGCTCACCAAAAAATGATTAGTTGAGAAACTAAATATAAAAGGCACCTAAAATAGCCAAAGATGGGAGGAAGGTTCAAAGTCCAGGTACAGAGGAAGAACAAATTCTTTGCAATCCAAGAACTGAAGCAAGAGACAGAAGCAGCATTAAAGATGGAAAGAAAGCTAAACTGGAAAAAGGTACCTAAGACAGTAGGATGGAATTGGACACAGCTCTATAAAAAACAAGGCAGGAGGAGGTATCATAATTCTCACTCTAGAGGAACAAGCAGGAAAAGAAAATCAGTAGATGTCTGGTCCTGGGATAGTAGTATCACCTTCGCAAATCTTGCTTCCCCTAATTTCTCAGAGCTGTAATGATAGGACTTGCAAATTATGAGGTGCCCCCTGAGTTCAGATGTGTGTCTGTAAATACTATCCACTCATTTTTCAGACACATTGTGTAAAGGATATTATTAATATTTATGGAGCAATCAGAATATTCTGTGAGTCTGTTTTGTGATTCTGGACTGTTATACTGAAAAGCACCACAGAAATAACTGTGGGAAAAGCAATGTCAGTTTTCAGGACTGGATTTGATGTGGTAAATAAAGCACTTCAAACAAGGCGAACACAAAATATTGACTAGTTTCTCAGTAAGTGAGCCACATCCATATTGTGCCCTAAGGCAGGCATTCTGTTGGAAAAGCAGTGTGTGCTCATGTAATTAAAGAGGATCTCATAATACACCCAAACAAAGAGTTCAGATAAAACTGGCACTCCAGACTACACTCAGATATTTCACAAGTTTGGAGTTCTTGACTTTACAGCTCAAAAAATGGCCATTTATAACAGTGGACACTGCACACAGTGAAGCTTCTGGATATCTGGCATGATTACAGCTCCCTATGGCTTCTCCTTAAAGAAGTGCATGAGCTACGGAATTAGTTTCGAAAGCCTTTTGAGCTGAAATAAATTGGCACAGTTCTTCTGTATATAATAGGGAGCCTCTCAGGTTTTCTTACCTGTCTTTGGAGTGGGTCAGCAAGACTTAGCAGATTAGCAGCCTTAGCAGAATTATCTACTTGTTTTTATATTAAATAGTCTGCAAGTATGGTAATAAAATCCCTTGTAAAATGAAATATTAATACACATTTTTATATGTACTAAAACTATCCAATTTAAATAAATAAGTAAAAAATAATGAAAGTCTGAACTGGAAAGTGTGGGTGTTTACATTGTGTACTCTTTTGCTTTGTGCTAATGAGATTCCCAGGAAATTATTTTCTTGACATTTTAATGTAAAGACCACATGACCTCTAGCATTAATTATTTCCATGGGCTAGTTAGCGAGTCCTTCAGGGCTTATGACGTCTACAAGTACATGAATCCTCTGAGTTTTGTATGATTGTTGGATGATATTTTTGTTAGGCCATTAGTTATGGAAGAGCTGTTCTTCTCTAGTTTTACATAGAAGGTTTAAAACACCTCTGCAACCTTACTGGCCTTGTGATCAACTTGAAATTAAACATAAGGACCCTTTCTTGACAGAAGGACTTTAATGTCTGCTTCCTGAAACTCACTAAATCAACTGAGCACCACACAAGCTTGCAGCATATGTTGATTTCTTTTTGCAATTTTCATAAAGCATAAAAGAAGAAGAATTGAGATAATACAGTGGGAAAAATATGAGTGAATTGGAAAAGCATTATTTTGTATATAATTTTTTCTGTATTTGACAGTAAAAGCAACATTTTCACTTTTATACTCTGATAAGAGAATGATTTACTTATATGAATTGCAGGAGAAGGAGGGAAAAAAAGGCCATAGTTGCAAAAATTGTGACAAATGCTGAAAGATGCATTAAATGCTGTAAAGAAATACATGCCTTGGAATGTCTGGATGATAATGTATTACTTGTGATCCCTGTCAAAATTCTCTGGATGGTCTGTCACCAGAGTCTGGGGTGTTTGGGGAAGTTCATTTTTCATCCTAGCAAATAATTTATGAGCATTTTTTAACTCATCTTATGAAGTATCTTAAGCCAATGTTCAAATAGATGCAACAGAGGCTTTTCCTCTAGAGCGTCCTTTGAGAACAAGCAGGTGAATGTCACCTGTTCAATTCTGTTTGTCACCTGTATTGCTTCTATAGAATACTGCTTAACTCGTACTGACTGCTGCTTTTTGCTGATTTGTTTGCTTCATACAACTTTGCAGCACTTGTAGACTGCAACGGCAAAACTTTGCTAAAGTCCTGACTTCCAGGAACAGTTGGTGGGAAAAATGATGGCTCAGTGGGTTAGAGATGAGAGGATAAGGACCACCTGGATTGCAGTTTGCTGATTCAATTCGCACCCAGCTTGATTGCATTGGAAAGATATTGCTGTCTGTGGACTCTTTGACTTGTGTACAGCAACTTAATACACTCCAACCACTACTGAGTTTTTGTGCTACACCAGAGAATACTATATTTGGAATTAATTGGAAGTTTTGGCAGGTTGGCCAAAGTTGTGAAGAAAATGAGCTATTCCTTAAACCCAGCAATTAGGCTCAGTTGTTGCCTAATGGCACATTGCTGGTGGGGAAATAAGGATAAAAAATGAGATTATTATTTTGTTACATTGAGTATACTTGGTTATTGTAAAAATTCTGTTAGCTTTTCTTCTTATGGTACCATGTTTTCAGCTGGGATCCAGACTCTGTCTCCAAGCTGCATCAACTCTGAATGTCTGTACCATACTGAAGACCTCCTATGAAAGGAATCAGTTTCAGTCCTTCCAGTTTATTTTCCCATGCTTCTTTTCCTATCTGTTCTTGCCCCTCAAGAAACAATAGGGTGTCTGATAGCTCATTTTTGCACCTAATGCTCAGTACATCTCCTGTAGGACCTGACCTTTCCCTTCAAATAAATTCTCTAAGGAGACTCCTAACAGGTTATAATAAGGATGCATGACTACTTCAGCTTCAAAAAATTTATGTAATATTCCAGGTTGGTCTGCACATTGGTGCAGATATAATTCTTGCTGCTGCACTTTGATAACCATTGTTGGATAGGTGGGGCAGTTCTTGGCTACCACAGCTAGGAAGGTCCAGCTAGAGTGCAAGAGAATTAATGTAAGAAACTCCGACATATAACAGTCTCAAGAACAGGCAGAATGCACTACCATTGATCAGCTACATTGATAACTTGTGAACATTTAATTGGGTACTGTGACACAAGTACTGTCACAAGTACTGTGACAGGTTAGCACAGCAGCTGCAGATATTGTCTTGCTTGAGAAAGCTTTTACCAGCCATTGAAAATACTGCATGATCACTGCATGCTGTTCACTTTATCCTGTTTTCCTCTCCCACCTCATTGCTGACCTTGCATTTGTTGTCCATCTTCTTGAATCTCCTTGTGGCTAAAAGAACCCTCAATAACAGTAAATATGAAGCCTCACAGCAATACAGATATACCCTTGTTCTCTTTCCTTCCTTATCCATATGTCCATTGGTACACTATTTCACTAGAAGTACAAACAGGAACAATTCCAAGGCTATCCCTAATGCAGGATTATATGAGCAATGACTGCTGCTTGTACTGCAGGAAGGGAAGGGATGATTTTCACTGCTCATCTCTGCATCAGCACTGGTCTCTGCAGAGGCCTGTGTATCAGTTTGCACTGGGAAATCAAATGTTTCAAAGCAGTGATGTGTGGTAATCTGTTTAAATGGTTTATCCCTCTCCTCCCTATTAATGGTTTTGTCCCGGTGTCACTCAGTTAAAAGAGCTACTTTATTCCACTCCCACTCTTTGTCCATCACCCAGAACCCAGCCCAGCTTTCTAGAATGTTCTCCCCAGTTTGATGTTCCATAGGCTGGCTTGTCCTTGCCACTCGCCTGTAATGCTCTGATTAGTCCATCCCTATACCTGTTATTCCCTTCCTCCTCCCCTTATGCTATGTGACTGGCCCAAGAATGTATCCCCTTGTCTGCACCACCCCTGTCCAAAAAAGGCTGTGCAAGCCTTTGTCCCTGCCTGTGTAGCCTGGTTCCCTTCAGATGACGAAGTTGGTCAGGAATTGCCAGCACACTGGTCCTGTGCAATCCTTTGTCAATCCTCGCTCGTGGTTTCCTCACTGGAGTTGTCAAAGACCTTATCACACCCTCCTTCACCAAGAGCTAGCTGGGATCCAGAAGGAGCGGACAGTGATAGTGATGTCCACAAAAAGAAAGTTCACTATTTATGTATCACTGCCTACGACCATAGGTCTGGAAAGTATCCTCCAAGATCATGGTAGAAAGTCAAGTTCACTGGAGCATGGACATTCCATGCTGTTCTAAGTCTTAAGGGTTAGAAAAAAAATGCACCCAGCCTTCGCTTTTGATCTGACCAGTGCTGTTAGTGATACTTTTGCCACATTTGTAGACTGACTAATTTCTTCATTAGGCTACTCATAAATAATTACAGGTCACTTCTTGTAAAGTCTGTGCTTTTGCACGAAGTGCATTAGTCAGGAATCATTGTTGCTTCGAGACTCAGGGTAACAGATGGCTACAGCAATAGTAGGAATGACTGTCTCTTGCCTCAGCAGCCTGAATGTCTAGTCAGTCAAGAAAATTAGTTTTTTATGCTCCTGATTTATTTGAACTTTTCCTATTTCAACTCCAAAATGTGCATAAATATTAAATTTTAAATACAGTTCTTACATTTGTTCATTTGAAAGAAAGTGATTATTACCATAAGGAAATACAATAAAATTTCCACACCTGACTTATAAAGCTGGACTGATAAATACTTACTCTTTCTCTCTGTTTGTAAAAAAAAGATACTATAGAGTGCAAAAGGAGTCTGTCTAAGAACTCATTTGGAAATATTCAAATTTAATACTTACTCTGGCTTCAAGACTTAATCCTGAAGGCATATTTGTGTTATTATTTTTTCATGACCTTATTAAGTTCAGGTATATTAGATATACCTGGGCTTCAGAATGCAGTGTTATACTATAAATATAGTATGGGTGCCTCCTCTTGATGAAGTCAGCCCTCTGGGTTTATTGCTGTATTATGACTCCTCAGTCACCATGCCAAGGGGCAGAGGGAAGGCACACAGGAAAAACATTGGGGTTTGGTGAGTCAGAGAGCAGCTTCAGTGCATCTTCTGGGGTGCTTCTCATCTGATAAAAAACAAAGTCCCTGCAATAACAGCTTCCTCTGCTCCCTGGCCAGGCTTTGCTTCTGATGGTATAAAAGGCTCTAGTTGCTGTCCTTTAATCTTGGAGCATGAAAAATACAAGCTTTCATTTTGTTGCTCCTTGTTCTGAAGCAGATGCCAACTTCACAGCCAGCCTTTCTTAGCATCAGTGTGCTCACAACAGAGACTTTCATTTTTTTTCCTTAGAATCCCACTCTTTCTTAAAACAAACAAACAAACAAACATCTTCAAAGGACTACACAGATCAGCTCCTAGAGAATACATAGTACATAGTGGTAACTGACATTTCCATAGAAGAGAGGTTCATTTTTCATTGAGCTCTCTACAGTGAAAACCACGAAGAGTCAGAGGTAATTGAACAAGGAATGTCAGCTTTTCAGAGTTTTCCTGGGTGTAATAACAACACATATTGTGGAGAGCAGGCCTGATAGTGTTAAATATCCAGACAGCTCACCAGAAAAGATTTATTGCATTGTAACCTCTTGATTCATAAGGTAAAATCAACCCATAAAGAGGAAGATACAATTTCTCCCTGACTCCATGTTGGCTGCACTTATCCTGACATCTTTAATCCCACACAGCTTCCATACAAATGCCAAGGCAGCACAGCCTGCAGTAGCACAGGAGTTTGTGTCAGCTCACTGAGGGAAGGCAGCCTCCCTGCTCCTCCCAAAAGAGTGATCATTTTATCAGGCACATTGAAGCTTAGAAATTCTAAGTTGCAATATAAACAATTGTTATGATTCCCAACCCAGCTGGTGCTGTCAGGGATAAAAACCTGCAGTCATTTGAATGCAGCAGAATGAACACACTAGAACACTAATTTGTTCAGCTACCGTTCCAGCTTGTTACCCAGCTTTGGCAGATATAAGTGCTTAATTACAGTAGTGATGTCCACAAGTATCACAGAAGATGGTTTATCAGGTGTTTATAATGTGAACAAACATCAGGCTGAAGTACAATAAGCAATAACTCAGCCCTCTAAAATTATGTGTATGATGTTGTAAAACACAGTCAGAAAAAATATTTTTTCATAGGTAAAGTGGCAGGTTTCATTCGGGTGGTTGGATTATGGCCAATTTATTATGGAACCTATGCAAGACTGGTGGAACCTATGTGGTTTCTGCTCTGCTCTGCCTTGGCAATTTCTTCAAAGGAAAGAAGCCAAGAGTTTGTTAGCCCACAGCCCTTTTGTTTCAGAGAATTCAGAATAAAATTGAATTGTAAATAAAGCAACCTCCAAAGTTTCTAGATGCTTCATGAGGCTCTATATATTATTGCTTTTAATTAGATATTATTGATCATTATATTGTTATTTAAACAAACAGGGCTATTTGAGCAGTGACTTTGTTATAGAGGTATGACATGGTAGAAGCCTCCTTTCTATTTTTGCCCTGAGCTAGACATTGTCAAAACCCTTCAAAAGAGCTACTAAATGGTTTTCTCAAAGAGAATGGAGCTGTACTTTATAAATATAGGTAAACTATTTCCTCAGTCCCTCCTCTTGCACACACTTTTAGTTTATTAACAGACGAGGAGAAAATTTATAACTGTTGACTCTGGCTGTCCAGGAACAGTGCCCCCTTTATCTTTACCTCCCTCCCCCCAGTTCCCAGTGATGACAAGTTGTGGTTGCAATTCTTGGTGGAAGAGGTTGCAATCTCCTTCCTGCCATCAGCTTGCCAGATGGGGCTTTGCAGTGCTGCAAGCCTTAATACTTTGATTACAAGATAGTTTTTGTGTTATCTCAATGTGAACACAAGGAACCATGGCACAAGATGGGCAGTGTCCATGGCTAACAAGTCAATAAAACACAACCTGCAAGGCCACACTTCAACACTTATCAATATGGAAGTGTAATTCTTTTGAAATTCATTGGAGAAAGAGTCATATGTATCCTTGATTGCCACCAACTTATTAAGTGTTTTCAACTAATTAAATTATATCTGTAAAAAACAAAAAAAAAGAAACAAAACAAAACCAAGAGTTTATAGTCTGGGAATGGGTAGTACAGTTCTCTTTTAATATGCTGTCATTTTGCTAGAACCCAGAAAACAAAACATGAGTACACACATAAAATGTGAATACATGCAATTAAAATACTGAAAAATGTACATATTTAGGAGATCTGGGGGAGTGAAGAAGCAGACTGTTTTTCAAATTAAGTATTCTTCTGCAATGTATGAATGCTAGGTGCTGACATGCTTATATATATTAATTTTTTAAATGATGAAATTAATGTAAAAAAAATTGTGAAGCAAGCCCTTTGTGTAGACTTTGGGGGAAAAATAAGAACAATTTTCACTGAGTAAATATACATAAATTTAACCTGTGACATCAAAAAATGGCTGGCTACCTAATTCACATAAAATTGGGTGAGGTAATTCAGACTTTGAGAAATCCACTAGCTCCCAATTTGAATTTCAGACCATTTTAAATCCAGGACATTAATTGTAGTTATGATTTGAAATCCTCAGGATGCGGTGTTGTTAATGAACTAATTTTCAAGGTCTAATTATACCTGAAAAATTTTAGCCTGCGACAAAAAAAAGGATTTACTTGAACTTAAATTGACAATATTTTACACACAGCTTGGATACTACTCATTAGAACCCAAACAAATGAAGAGGAAATATTGCTGTATCCATTCTGAGCCGGATTTTGGTACATGCCTGAAAATACAAATTTCAGTGTAAGTGTGTTTTTTATTTATCTCTGGCCAGACAGGCAGCCGTAAATCAGTTGAGCACTTAATTCTCACTTACACTCTGTTTTCAGAGTTATAGATAGCACTTCATAGGCTTTGTAGGTGTCCTCTGAATAGAGGTGAACTCACACACACTGGGTATCCCTTGTGAAATAGGACTTAGGTAAAATTCTCCTGTACTGTAAGTGGCAGTAATTATCAAAGTGGTGTTTGCTTTGAAAATATATCCAAACCAGGGTACAGCTTATCTCAGCTGAAAGACACAGGGCATTTTAAGCATTGCCAAAATAAGGGTAATTCATCGTTTAGATCTTAAGCTCAGGTGTGAATACATGTTACATCCTATGACTGTTAAGGACAGAAAAAAGCTCTTTCTGCACCATTAGGCTGAAAATGGGGACTGTGGTTGGGGAAAACCCAGTCATATGGCACAGTGCTGCAGTACTCCTATTTACAGGAGAATAATACTCTTGAAAGAAGGTGTTTTTACAATTGATACCCTGCAAATTACAATGCTCTTTTTGTTGACAGAGATTCCCTTTCAATGCACTTTATCAATTAACAAACAGAGGAACATTCCAGGTACAGAGACCATGTGTTATCTGAATACAGGGAGAGGGAGTCCTGGCTTCCTTCTGGTGATTTTCTGTGCATTCAGAATGTCTTTTTGTTGTTTGATTTTTATTTTTTTAACATACATTTGCACAAAATAATCTAAAGCAGAACAAAACAATTATGTGGCAAAGTTAATCTCATCTGATACATTAATGACCTATTTTTAGACAAAACATTGATTATTACAGTACCTCTCCTGTAAAGTCTTCTTTTATGATTATGTGAATGGATCTCTGAAAACACGCTGAAACTGCCTGCACTTGGCACAATACAGTAATTTTGATTCCCTTTCTTTTGTTCCCCCCAAGACCTATTTTTCATTTCTGCTTGAGACTAAGAAACTCCTTTTATTTTAATCTGATTTTTTTTCTGGCATAGAAACAATCAATAAGGAACCTGACTCAATACCAAAAGAGAATGACCTTTGCTTTTGCAGCTGATGATACTGCAGAAAGGTTTGACTCTGGTGTCAGGCTATTATTTCTCTACATTTTCCAACTAGGTGGAATTTTCCTAATATATCTATAAATAAAATTAAACAAAAATAGTTTATAATAAATGAGCCCAGATGTCTATAGTTCTGCTTGAATGATGATATTTTCCTTCACCAAACATTATTTAGAGAGTCATTACAGGTTTTACCAGGAACAGTTTTAAATGTAGGGAATTACTTGAGAACATGTGAGTAAGACTTTACAGCAGTGTTGCTTCTATGTTTTGGTGAGGTGGTTAAAATAACTGTGCTCTTATCTGAGTCTTTCTGAACCAAATAGGTCCATAAACACCTTATGTATCTTTTCATCATTAATGACGTGTGTTGCTGAGTTGAGACCTTTGCTTCATTCATTTCTGCCATATGTGTTCTTACGTGTTCCTATTCCCCGGCTTTGGGGAGCTGTAGAAATGGCTGGAATAATATGATAACTGAGACCTTGTGCAGGCTTCCTGTGGCACTGCTGGAGTTCACTCCTAGACCATTTAACTATTTTCCTTCAATTTATTTCTTAATCATTTTAATTATGCTTCATTACATCACCAAAATTGCCAAATGCTAAGGTTTTTCATGGGGTCATTCATTTTAACAAGCTGAGCATTGCACATACTGCAGCAAAATCTGAACACCAGGCAATTTTACATTAATCATAAATTTTTAACTTAAAAACTGCAAGGAAAATGTGCATTCTTATCAGTTATGGAAAATGCTTCCAAGTAATTCAGTAACAATCTGCCTGGATCAACTGTATTTCTTCCTAGCTGTTCTAGCAGCACCACAGCACTATGAACCTGCGAAAGTTTTGTTTCCTGAACCCCTGACCTGTATCCCTGTGGCAGGCACACCACTGTGGCACTGCAGCAGCACCACCATCCATTCCAGAACCACAGGGCTTCAGGAAACCTTAATGGCAGCCAATGGAAATACTGCAATGTTGATTTTATTTCACTGTTTTGTGGGAAGCCAGCAATGTGAGTTTGGAGAGTTTTCATGTACTAAAACTTATGGAGGCCAAGGTTTGCTGTGAGTTCTCTTGATGACAAGACAAATTGGGCTCTTGTCTGTAAATTAGAGGCTCAGCTATCAAAAAAGATACTCAGCCTGCTAAAGGTGGTAGAAAGCTCTGCTTGTAGAGTGCTCCTAGGCAAGTAAGGGTCAGCAAAGCAGAGGGGAGCTGGCTGTAAATTGTTTATAATATTTTTGTCTACTACCAGAGCAAAGTTTGAATAGATCAGGATATCATAGTTATCCTTACTGGAGTTAGCCCTGTGTCTAGATGCAGAATTTCTATGCAGCCAAAGGAAGTCTGGGTGTATGGAGGTTTGACTTAGTGTTATTACCCTTTGCAAGTGTTCCTCCTGGAAGAGCAAAAGACCAGTCAGCCTAGAACGGCAAAACTTCACTTTTTCCCCTTCTTAAATTAAATATGGAGGTCAGACTACAGTGTCAAATCTCCTCTTGTAGCAACTTGGGAAAACTCTACTTGTGTGTAAACCAATTGTACTACTCGTCACAGAAATTAGAAAGTCAACTGAGGGGAAAAAAAGATTCTATAACTGTAATTGAAAAAGGACTGTGAAAGCAAAGGGTGGTATTCATCTCTCTTTAGTAAAAATAATATGATGAAACAATCGTTCAGCAGGTGCCTCTCTGTATTGGAAGGGGAAAGAAGTCAGGATGAGCACCTTGAACAAGACATGTGACTTTGTTTTAAATAAAATAAATCCAGAAATGTCAGCATTTTGAAAATGTAATGGGTTTTGCCCCCTTGTTTCTCAATACTATATTAGGTTAGCTCTTTTGCTTGTGTTGTAAATTCTATAATAAAAAGGAGGAACAACTAATCCTATAGTAAAAAATCCTCATTAATATTAAGAACTGCTGGATTTTGTAGTCTTACAAGACTCGTTATGTGCTTGTATTTGGACTGCAAGTCTGGATCCTGATACAATGTCAGGATTGAAGTCTGCATGCCTGATAGCTTGTCTTACTTTTTGCCAATGTTCATGACTTTTAAGATCACTACAGTTTGCGAAATAGATATTAAAAAAATCTATTTTTGCTCCAAAACAAATTCTTACATGTATTAACAAATTTTACCAATTTTATGTATTTGTTTATGATTTGCTTTGCAGTTATTTTGTCAAATTGAAGTGTGTACAAAATATAAAGTGTTTAGTAGAAAAAGCAGCTGTAAAAGCTTCAGATTTGTAATAGGAAAAAGGATGGGCTCTTTGACATTGCCTCCAGAATCTGAGAGTCAAATGTATAAAATACTAATATAATACCAATACTGGATTCAGCTGAATGCTTGAACATTTTAAAGATTTTAAAATAGCAATTAAAAGACTCATCCTGACTCTCATCAAGCCTGAATCATCTAAAAAAGGGACAAAAGAAACTGCTTTCCCATACACTTTGCATGACTATTGTGTACATAAGCATTATACATGCATAGCAGACCCTGACTTTCGCCTGCAGATCTTCCCGTAGCTTTTCCTGCTGAGTATAATTTACCAGAAAGAGAAACAGCCGTGCTCTAGGAAATATCATACTGAAATGGTTTCCATGGAATGACTTTCTTGCCAAGGGTGTGCTTGGTTACTGAAAGAGTGGCAGCCCTTGTTTTATGTCCCTCACTCACCCTTCCTTTAAGTGGGCCCTAGCGTAGAAATCTTTCCAGCTGTGAGGATGATGCTGCTGAATGAGTGTGAGCAGTTGTTGCAGTTTTGTCTGCATCATCCCTGACACACAACATTAGCATGAGGCCTTTCTTTGGAAGCTGCCACTTCACTGTTTGTTCATGGGTCTGAAGCACAAGTGCACTGCAGCATTTCCTTAATCCGAAGGACTCCACTGAGACATTGCTTGCATGTACGTAATTTATCTTAGACAAAAGAAAAAAGATAAATATTTTCCTTCCTGAAAAAAGATACTTAACAATATAACAATGTTTGGACCTGCTCACACTGGACCAAGAGCCATTTAAGTTTGGCTGTCTAGTATGATTATACAATGCCTAGCAATATTAGCTTTCGATTCTGAGGGACATTTTCAGATACAGTTGCAGTGTATTACAGGTATTCTTCCTCTGTGAAATGTCTAGGAATTTTTCATAAAAACATGTGTTACAAACTCATCTCTTGAAGTTAAGGAATAGAGCATTAATGTATGATGTATGCATGTTGACTCCTTAATGTAATGCAGACTTTTGCATAGCAGGTGCAGATTCCATCCACTTTAAATTTTATCAAACGTAGTTGATAGTAATTAATTCACTTTTCGATGATATGAAGTGTATTCCTTTACTTCCAGTTATTTCTGTAGTCATGAGGTATAAAATTTTATAATTAAAATGTTTTATTTATGGCTATAGGAAATTATAATAATACTGTTACATGAACAAAATTAATGTGAGTTTATTTTTTTTTAATTACTTTTAATTCAATGTAGTGCTTTTGAAATATATCAGGCAGGCAGCTCCAGAAGCTCTGAACAGAGAAGCTGTGGGCTGAGGGCTTTTGCAGAGATCACCAGGATTTCATTGGGCTCTCTCATCAGGACAGAGACAGGGCCAGTGCCCCTGTGTGACACTTGGGACAATTGTGAGTGCAGTGGGAAGAGGTGACAACAGTGTCCTGAGATCTGCTAATCACCTCTTAGGTTCTCACTGCATTTCGTCACTGTTGTTGAAGATCTCATCTGAAAAGACCAATGCAGCCTTGAAATTAAGAGGACAAGCAATAGCCCAGGGGACAGATACAGGATCTGGACTCAGAAATGCAGTGTTCTGACCCCACGTGTGCTCTGTAATCATTACATCACCGATGATGGGGTTTGGGGGGGATTTAGGAGATGCATGGGCTGTATTTGGGCCATTTGCTCAGAGATCATTTTCACTGGGAACAATTGTCAAACTGAGTGGTGTTCATGAATTGTTCGTTTCTGATTCGGTTCATTTCTGAGCCTAATTAGGGAGACAGTTCATGCGGATGTTCAACTTCTATTTGTTCTGTGAAAGGCTCACATACAGGGTACAATGAAACTTGTGCTAGACTGAGTTGCATGCCCAAGGGATTTGTTACCTGTGTGTGTCATGCTGCCAGATCTGCTTCTGAAGGAGGATATTGAGCACTTTTATCTGGAAAATTAGAAAATAAATGGCAGATATTTATCAAATAAGCACTGGTGAGTTAAAAAAAATTCTAAAATGGAATAATCTCATTGGTCCCATGTTTGAGAAAGTTTTGAAGCTAAAAATATATTTTAAAATATATTTATTGATAAACTAGAAATTTCAAAAATGTTACAGCTAATTTAGGACTAAAACTCTCAACCCCAATGTTGAAACTAATCTTTGAAGCCTATTCCTGGATATTATGCATATCCATGAAAACTCTTCACTTGCATGCAATGGCTAGCTAATAAAAATAATATGCTCACAGTACTAAAAAAGATTCCTCTGTTAATTTCCAGAGTGTGTGCATCTCTTATTGTTTCTTTTGGATGCTTTTTATTGGTATGTATATGATATTCAAAGAAATAAAATGGAACATTGTCTTTAATGTAGTAAAGTTGCAGAAAATATTCTGTTAAAATTCTAATAACACTATATTTCTAACAACTTTTGCATTAATTAATTGAAATATTAATGTGTCATGTTTCACATTTTAAATAATTAATAAATCAGATTTTATTAACATACTGGTCAATAAAAACAATGCTTATAGATTATTTACAAATGAGATTAAACTTTTCATTTTCATTAACTTTTCATAAGACTTAGAAAATAAGTTGTAATTTCATGAGAAACTGCTCTTTTTTTTTTTTTTTTTTTTTTTTTTTTTTTGTTTTTTGTTTTTTTTTTTTTTTTGTATTATCAACTGATATTTGCTTTAGAGGTGATTACTCACTATTCACTGGGGTCCTGCTATATATCCTGCTATCTCCTATATAGATTTTAGGAGTTTTGTTTTGTTGTTGTACTTGAGCTGTTTTCAGATTATTCCTCTGCTGAATTTTAAATATTAATTCTACATTTTAAAAATGACCAAACTGGAAATATAATACCTAATGAAGGAAATTGGCTACATTTGCCAGAATTTCAGTCCAGCACCCACACATGCTTACACTGGTACACTGCTCCCAGACAAGGATACTCCCAAAGTTTTGTTCTAGAACCTCAACATCCCTACTTTCTCACAGATTTCTGATCATTTGCTGTCACTTCCAACCCCTTTTATTTTTGAGCAACCATTAAAAGATAACTCTGTGTGGCCATTTATAGAAGGTGTATTTCTATACTACACAAAATGGTGATGCTGAGTGGTGTGGTTTGGATTCTGTAAGAAAACTAGAAGCATTCCAAAGTCCTCTTGGGTCCTACTACAAAATAGTTCCATTTTAATTTTCCTGCTGATTTCAGTGGGAGGTTTGTTTGCAGAAGATTGGCAAAATCTGATGCTTAATAAGATTAAAATTTAAAGACTAATAAGGCTCAATTGCAAGTATATTCATGGCTGATTATCACTAGTTGAGGCATGTCTAGCTCACAAGCATTTCCAGAATGACACGATTTACTTATCCCAGGTGACCTTCAATAGAGACAAAAATGCAATGTTGTCCACACAAAAAGGCAAATGTTTTATTGAATTTTTTTACAACTGAGATGCGTGTTGCTATCCCCCAAAATTAATGATAATGTTTTTAACTATCATGGCTAAAAAGAACATGAGAATAATGAATATTAAAAAAAAGACTCAAAAAGAAACAAGAAAAGCCAGTTTTTACAATGTTATAAAGCTCTACATTACTAGTTTGCATCTAATTACAGACACTTTAAAAGTTCATGATCAACTCAATTCATCCTTCAGTTTTTAACGTGTCGTTACTGAAGGCAAAAAGGTGTTGCTTGAATAAATGCCTTTGGTGAAAGCAGAGGATCAGTTTCTGCAGAGAAATACAGGGAGCAGTTCTTGGGCAGCCTCAGGACAGCACCCTGACTGACCAAGCACCTCTCCATGAGAAAACACTTCACTGAATGAAAAGGAGCAATGCTGAGTGGAACATAGGATGCATTTGAAACTGAACTGCTGCCCCTATGGATGCCTTTTGGCTAATTTTTGAGCTCTGAAGATGTTACTTTGTGTTGTGGCATACTGATAAATGGTTATTTGTATCCATTCAAAGTAGAACTGAGTACTACTATGAGAGTGGACAGGGCACCCAGAATGAAGAACATTTCCTTTAAGAATATAAAGGAATATCTTAGTATTCAGAAGGATAAGGAGTTTTATAGCAACACCAAATCAGCATCTTACCTCAAGCATGTGGTTACTTAATGCCTTTCTTCCTTGATAACCCATTTGGTTTCCCCAGTCCAATATTTTTGGAATAGGAGAGTGAAACATTTTTCACAGGTTGCCTCTAGGAATGACCCTGAAGGCAGCATCTCATCTGGAATGAAGTTGAGACTGGGCTGTAATTTTTAATTAATTTAGAACTGGTTAGGTTTAAGAGCCCTGAAAACAGAGAACGCTGTATTTCCTAGAGCAGGTGAAGTAGGGACAGCATTTATATCATTTCTGTAAAAATTAGTTCAGCAGCAGTAAAGCACATTCTGTAAAACAGCTGATAAACATTTCTGAAGGCCACTTGGGGGCCTCCTGTAGTATACAGTGTTAAAATAGAAGGCTACAGCTGAGGCGCAAAGGAAAATACAATTCCACACTGAAGTACCGCACAATGAAACCTCTTGTGTAGCGGTTACACTTGGTCATGGACAAAGAAAGAGATGAATTAATAATTGCAGATAATGGAAGATAGAAAGATCACAGCTGCTTATCTCAACAACTTGCAATGGACCTTCGGGTCAAAATCTAGGAACATTAAATCCCAAACAATGTTTTTCCATCATATGCCACACAAGCATGATTTCCTTCACATTTTGTACTGAATAACAACACAATAGCTTCTTACAAAGAGCTGTAAGAAGGCCTGGGTGAAGACCTATCATAAACACCAGTTTGGATCTGTCTCTATCCAGCAGAGGGCACTGACATGCACATACAGCATTATATGTATATTAAAAAGGGGGTTTTTTGGACAAAAGCTTATTCAAAACCACTGATTAGAAGCCTAATTTCATTATTACTGTTAATATGATAAGATTTTTTGGGATTACAAAAGTTATTATTTCTGGGGTTTTGTGTCATTCATAATTGCTTTCTCCTACTGGTAAATTATTTAAGTGAATATGTTTTTAAAAATTACATTAATGCAATAGCATTATTTTGTCTGTTTTCCATCTAAATTGCATAGACTAAGCTTATTTCTTCAGCAATTTTGAAGGCAAATAATTTAAACATAAGTAACTTTAATCACATAGTATCTATCTGAAATCAATACTGAAGCACTGATTACAGCAAGTGGTATCCTCTATGTTGTTCCCAGATAAACATATCCAGTGCTAGTAGGAGCTTCCTGCAGTTCTCATGTTATGAAAATTCTTGGCAGGAAAGTTAAAATAAGAAAGAGCTAAGCATGATCACTGTGAACAAACTGAGTTCATTTTTGACTTTATAAATGCATATGAATAGCTCAAGAGCATTGCTTTCCCCACTCAGGGTGTTGAATATGCAAATTACCAGGGATGAAATGGAATTAAACAAGACCTATGAATCCCATGAAACACCTTACACCTAGATCACAAGGTAACACAAAGATGCAACAGGTCTTGGTTGTCTGCTTGTATTAGGACTGGCTAGAGCAAGGGTAGCAGGTGAGATTTCCTTTTGGACGGCCAAGAGTAACTGGCCTTTTATAACCTTTCTTCTTTGGGGCGTTGAATGCAGGTTCTGAGTTAACTAATCAATTAATCACTGTAATTAGCAATGGGTGTGTAAACCCACATCTCGAGAAAGTGGAGCACAGATGGAGAAAGTGGAGCATAAGTTTCATTAATCAATTAATTAGCTCATTCTTCATGAAAAGAAGGAAAAGTGACTAATGTCATGAATAGAAATAAATATAGAGTCTAGACTGAACACTTCAGTAATGAAAGAATGAAATGTAATTGTAAATCCCTGGACTCAGTTTTGTTTTTATCAAAATCACTGGCAGCCTGTGATGAAAGCAGGAGGGGGCCATAAGAAAGTTGGAATTTTCTCTGCTGAGGTTGAGCTGTGGTTAGCTCAGTAAATTACAGTTTTCACAGGCACTTCATGTTTGCTGATCATTAAATGTCCTCCCAAGGAATGACATGTGCAGAACATAGCAAGAGCTGTAATGATCAGTGTTTTCTTTCATTGCTCTTAATTGTCATAACCTGCCTTGCCAAAAAAGTGTTCCTAAAAGCTGTGTTGGCTATTACAGGAAAGGGTCTCAAGCAATTGCAGAATGGCCGGGTAGATTAATAGATATTTAGTTCTGCTGTCTTCTGCAGTTCCAGAAACACTTGGTAAAGAGCATAGTTGCTTTTAGTACCAAGACCTCCTTTCCCTCTGATCTAGCCCAACTTTTGTTGGTTCATGGTTCTCTTTTTTTTTTTTTTTTCTTTATATTTGAAATAGAGAAATCATTCCTTGAATCCAGAATCCAGAAAAAATTATCCAGAGATATTATAACCTGTGATCTAATTTCCTGAATATGTTCTTGGTAACTCATTACATTCTCTGCTTTTGATTAATGCAAGTTAAGAACAATTGACCTGAAAACTGACTCAATATGCATCAAGTAAGCAGAGAAAGCTTTTACACAGTTGTGTGGAAATGATTTGCTGATCTAAAAAGATGCATGTTATATGTTCTTTGCTGCAATAACAATGGCTGTTATTTGATCCAGCCTGAGTAATAATTTTAAGTGTTCAAGGTCACTAGTGTGGAAATTCAAGATTACTTAAAATTTTGTGTTATTATAAAAGATGAATTTATACTGTGCTTGCTTCAAAATAGAAACAATTATCCAGATCTTTTCCCCTTTAGAAAAGATGTTCATAATTTTGACCTAAAGTTATGTAGATCTTTTTCCTGATAGCAGAAAACAGTAGAAAATACAGAGTTTGAGGGTCCTCATGATGAATGTGGCTGTTATTTGCGCTCTCTATACATAAAATGGCTTTTGTTATACATAAGAGTGGAAGAAAATAGTATGGAAAGAATAACATTGTGTTATTAATGTCAGATGCTCTTATCAGTCATGGGGGATTTTAAATTCATTAGTGATATCTGCACTTGTGTGCTCGCATTTATAATATCTGTGTTCAATATACACTTAGCATAATTGTTATCACATTTTTTCAGGTCAAAGCTCTGACTTCTCAACTGCTTAGGTGTAAGAACACTGAACAGAGTAAAGATTCATAACTCACATCCCTATAATTACAGATGCCATTCCTACTCTGAATGATCTTTAGGATACAATTACAAAAGAAGAAAGGGAGTTTATTCCTAAGTATTGTGACTGACTAAAAGCATGAACAATTGATACGATACTTTTGAGAATTCAGGTGGGAACACATTGGTATTAGTCAACTTTGTAGAATAGGGTTTTCAACCATAAGGTGAGTTAAACAGATTGAATTATAGACATCTGTAGATTTTTAGGGAAGGAAAATGCAAGTCTGCTTTGCACTTTGAGCTTCTTTGAAAGAGGCTACAATTTCATTATTATAGAACGAATGTTATCATTTAGTATATGCAGATCTAATTCATCAAAGACCTCTTGGGTGTGGTTGAGCTATGGGAAGTTTATTGAGGTCAACAATTAAAATATGCTCTTGGTATTACTGGAGTATTTTTGAATACTTTCAGTACTCTGTGTTTTATGTATGTACAGGCACTTGTGACTCCAGCATTAGATGACCCTGTGACCCTTGAAGAAGATTAATAATTTGCCCAAGCTGTCGGAAGGATTCTTTCATATTTCTCTAGAGTGTTAAGTGTCAGAGAGCTGTATGACAGGAAGTTCTAGGAGAAATTTGGAAGAAAAACATACAGATTGACACAGAAGGAAAACCATTAAAAAATATTAAAATAGCAGCAGATAAGGTCTATGAAATAAAATTTAAAATTGTACATAAAATTTCTCTATACTGTCTCAGTTTGTAGATTTAATATTGTCTCTACCTTATAAATATGAAAACGTGTTCTTGCTCCTTCATTAGCAACAGTAAGATTGAAAAAAAAAGCAGGTAGATTTTCTGTCTAAACTAATCAGTTTAGCAACTAGTTCAGGCTTTTTCCTGTTAAGTGAGATAGCCTTACATAACAGGTCTGATTTGTGCAGCACAATGAAGTTTTGAACTCAGTTTATTGTTTGCTCCCAAATGAATTCTCCTCTGTTAGACAATATATCATAGTGTCTGCAATTTGCTGACGCTCCTCCTCAGGACAAATCTTCAGTGAGAGAAAAAGCAGAGCACTGTCTTCCTGAGAGATGCTCGCTACAAACTTCTCCAGGCATGGTAGATCATAGAGCAAATCTTACTCTTTATAAATTGCATGGCAAATGTCCATCATTTATCTTGGATTGTAAAACTCATGTGTTATGGAAACCTTAATAGCATTTTGGAATAGAATCCATGGATAAAAGCTATGCCAAGAGGCTGAGAAATGTCAAGGGATTTGGGTTTTGCCAAATCTCAGAGATGCTAAGTATCTTGCACATCTGCTGAGGAAGATGCATTTTTGGAGCTGTCTAAGTTCTCAGAAAGTTAAATGGTGGACCTTCAGTCTTTTACTGATCTCAACATCCCCTTTTAAAGTTGTTCTGCCGAGATCCTGAGCCTGCGTACCTGACAGTATAGTTAGTGATCAAACTAGAGCCCAAGTTGATCCTGAAAGCCTGTATGAGACAATTCCTTTCCTCCCCCTAACCCTTGTAAGACCTTGATGTTTGTTTAAGGCAATAATCACATAGAATCATCAAATGGTTTAGTCTGAAGGGATTATTAAAGATGATCTGATCCAGGTTCTTGGACATGGGCTGGGGCATCTTTCCCTAGACCAGATTGCTCAAAGCCCCATCCAGCCTGACTTGAACATTTCCAGTGGATGGGAATCCACCACTTCTCTGGACAGCCAGTACAAATGCCACACCATCCTCATTAAAAAAAAATTCCTTTCCTTAAAGCCAATCTCAATCTCCTTTACATATGAAGCACTGGATATTTAATAAAGCGGCTTGGAGATCTCACTACTGTTCAATATTCCTGTTAACTTTGATATGAAAACTTTTGTACATAAAACACTTTTTATCCAGTGGTTTAAGGAGAGAGTTCTATTTTTCTCTTATTTTTATTAACAGGGAAATAAAGCCTTCTGACTTATGTGGATTAAGACACTAAAACTTGCAGATACTTCTCTTTACTACATGTATAAAACTAATGTCTCGTGCTGTTGTTTTAGCCATCTGTATTTTAGCCTGGTATTATATAGCTAACTGATTAAATTTTTACTATAACATATGAAGCAGCTTGAATCAGTTTTGTATGTTACTATGCCCTTTCCCAACAGCAACAAATTAAATATTATGCCAATATATCTCTATATAATGTTTCCTTTGTTTACATTTGCTGCTGTACTTTATCTCTCTGAATATGGAGTGACCAAAACCTCCCTCTGTGGTGAGTAGTGGGGCCAGATGAGTGAACAAACACCTCTGAGAAGTGATATGCCTCTAAAACTGCATCATCCTCATTTAACAAAATTTATTGTGCTGTACACTTGCCCACAGCACATCCAGTGTGGTTCTGCTTGATGAACCACATTGCATCAATTGTGCATTCATTATCTTATGATAAGTGTAGGTTCGTGGGTTTGAGCCAGACAGGGCTGGTTTGTGAACTCACTGAAGCGACGCATTCGCGGAGGGGAAACGCCGCATCATAAAAGAAACTGGTTGAAGCAATTATGTCGTCTTGGGAGGAAGGCTTCTTGGTACAAAAGTGCCCTCATAGTAGCAAAAGGAAGGAAAATGAGCTGCCCTAGGCTTTCATCAACGCAGAGGAAGAGCTATTCCACAAACCAGATAAATTGCAAAAGCAGAAATAAACCAAATCTGTGACATTGTAAATCTGAGCATGCTTGGTTTCTGCTTTAGTGGCACAAACACATTTAAGATAAAATTTACTGTTTTCTAAATGTGCCACAAGTTCATGTGCTTGTTATTCATTAACATTTTCTTGCTATGAACATTCAAAACTTTGAGCCATCTTTATATGGAGGCTTGTTAGAGATGAGCTTTCAGTGTGGAAGTTTGAATTCTATCAACCACCAGAAGAAAAAATAAAATCACTATATACAAAATCTTACTTATTGACTATACAACCAGGATGCAAGAAAAGTATAATTTGCTTTGTGTGGCTGAAAGTCAGCTCTTTAATTGACTAGCAAAAAAACCCCTAGAAATTACTGTTATTCAGAGATCACTATATGATAATGAACTTACTGATAGCCAAGAATAAAAAAAAACCCAAAAAAACCCAAAAACAACAAAATCTGAACAGGAAATACATTTGATACATTTGAAAGGTCCTGAAATGCTAAATGCTCATCACTTAGCTGTTGGAAAGAGCTACATGGAGAAATCCATATGCATTTTGAGAACACTTCTTGGTAAGCTATATATTCCAAAAGATACAAATATCTTATCATTATACATTTCATTCGAAGTTTTTTTCCAAAGACTCTGAACATCATAGTAGAGATAAGAGCACTGCATCCTGTCTATGATTAATGCCCTTACCCAAACATAAATATCATTGCAAGTGAACCAAAATGTAACTACACGTGAACAGAAAATAGACAAGGAGCTTTTTTTTTTTTTTTTTTTTTAAATTTTCCAGATCCCAGAAGTGGCACCCCTGACATGTCTGAATTACACTACCAGTACTTAGATCAATGTTCCTGGATTTCTGCTGGCAGCACCTGATCTCTTTTCCCAGCATTTTCCCAACCCATAGATGAGCTGGTGGAGGACTAAGATAACTAGTTTACAAGACATTGTCTTGCTGGGGATAAAGAAATTGCTGTAGCAAGCTGGACTGAATAAGAATTGGCTGTTCTGTTGAGATTTTGATTTATGTGTCTGAACTATTTATTCTCACATTTAATTTTATATTGCAAAATGCTGGATTTTACACTGGCAAATCTAAAGTCTCCGAGTGCTATTTTAATCTATATAAATCTCTTGCACATTCATTGTCCTATGTATAATTTACATAAGGTAACATGTATGTATAAGGCCCATGACTACATATGTGACATTGCATTGGTTTAGTATGAGGGCAATTTTTCTTTTATTCTGCTTCATTTTCTGTAGGGAGAGAGACATTTTTTTTGTTCTTGTTGTTAGTCAAGGATTCTTTTTGGCTATGTACGTCAAATAAGTGGTCTAACAGACTCTCAAACTTTCCCTGGACTTTCTCCACCTTCTAAATGCTAAATGTGTTTTTCTATTTCTCTGTACACAGGTTGAAGCACTTCCCTTAGGCTGCTATGAAACCAGAAAAGTACCTGGAAGGTGGAGTGTCAGAGGTGAGTAAACAGCTCCACATCACTTTTCACTTTAATTTTGCCAGTATTTCAAGAAAATGAGCGCTCCACACATTTAACTTGCCATGTTAAAATGTGATTGCAGTGCTCAGTCATCCTCTGCACAGACCTGGTTTAGAAATAGGAGGAGCAGGATACCTACAGCTGTAATGATTTTTCCTTGTTCCCAATGCATCCAGGTGAGAAAGTCAGCATTGAAAATCTAGTTACTGACATTCCTATTTAATCTATTTAATCCAACAAAGCAAACAAGTGAATATTTGGCAAAGGACATGTACTGTGACTTGGAGTACCATCATACAGCAACCTCATGAGAAGAGTGCACAGTATGCATACGAAAGAGGCATGCAAAACCATTAGCTGTAGTCAGGAGTAAAACCTTATGATTAATAGTGATTAACACACATAAATATTATATGAAAAAATATAAATTATTGAGATCCACAAGAATAATAAATAGACAATGTCTTACTGAAATTTACTTTTCATGGATGATTTGTGTATTTAATGTCAGATATGAAAATCACTCTTGAAATTATTAAGATAATAAATCTCAAGCTCATCAGGTAAATAGTTGTGTCCCTCAAAAAATACTGCAATAAAATAAAATAAATAAAATGTTTAAAAAAACCCAAAAACCTTTGAGCAGAGATATTATAGAATCTAACTTGCTTTGATCATTTAATGTGATTACTTTGAGTTATATTTCTGGCTTGAATTGCTGACAAAATAAGAATAAGCATGACATGATGGATAGGATCTGCCACATTAATAAGTAAAGTCTGGAAAGAATTAAGTTGACATTTGAAGAAGGGGAGAAAATGTCAAGAAATAATTATTTTTATTCGATATTGTTTGTGAGAAGCTTACTGTCCCTAACCAGGTCTGGGCATATTGTCTGCATATTTTATAATCTGTCTGGAATTTCCTTTCATTAATTGAGATATAATCAATAATAACCAATTACACCTAAAATGCCCTCTTCCCCCCCTCCTTTAGGCTACACCTTCTTGCCCTGCCTCCCAGCTGAGGTCTTTCTGAGACATTCCTTGGTCTGAACTGCTTTCCTGCAAGTCACCCTCAGTTCTTTATATACATATACATATATCTATATATGTATATATATATGAAAACTGGGAAAGGGGATTACTAAGGTGCCCTCACTAATTGGACTGGAAAACCTGTTTATTCCATTTCTTCTTGGCAAAACACTGTCTTAAGGGACTACAAACTCCTTAAAACACTACTCATTCACTATGTATTTGATACAAAATGGATATCTTGGACCAAAGCCCAAAGCCAGTTACAGCTGCCTCTGAAAATGAAGTGCTCTTAAATCCAGTTCACTTAAACAGTGAAGCTTTCTTCATGCAGAGGTGTCCTGTGTGCCTGAGCACCACTTATCCTTTCCTGGATCAGGCTTCACTCATCCCCTCATGCAAGGAATGCCAGCAGAACCTCCATAGGGCTTTTCCTTGTGTTACTGAGCCTTAAATTTTGCTAAAACCCAGTGACTTTAGCCAGGAACCACACAGAGGATGTTCTATATTTCATGGCCTTATTTTAGTCTTGTTGGTTGTATGTATGTTGGCTGTAGGTCCAGTGTTGCACATACACATCTGTGCTTTATATCCTGCTCTTACATCACCGACAGAAGAGGACATCTTTCCAAATCAGTGATATGTCATTGTATGGAGTCTGACACAACTTCTAGAAGCGTGTTTTGGAGAATGTAAGCTGAGCAGCACAAGAGCTCTCCCTTAGACATTAGGGAGAACAATATATTTTGATCTTTGAACACTATTTCGTTCTCAGACTCTAAATATGGTTGTTTCAAATGATCTTTGTATTTTCTTCTGAGCTGAAAACTTATTTCAACACATTTGATGGACACCAGTATGATGTGGAATAACACCGTATTGTCCTACATCATGCAATACCTGATAGTATTTCTTTTCCAGCTGGAAGCGACAGTGTATTGGAACATGGTTCCTAACTGTGATTCACAGTGTTAAGTTCTGTAATTAACATTTTCAAGCCCCTTTTCTATATATTTAGGGGAAAATAAAACAAAATAGGGAAAGGAAAAAATGCACCAACCCCCCCAAAATAATCACCAATCCAGATATATTTATCCAGGTATCTAATTGTATACTCACTATTCTGTTATATATGATTTATTTGCAAAAAGCAACAATTTGGACAAGCATAACTATGAAAATCATCATTTTCTTGGTTTTATGAAAAGTCATGTAAACCATATGAAGAGTAAAAACAACTCTATAAAAACTAAATAAAAGAACAGCAATTAAATCACTAGAACATTATGATTAATTGTATTTCTTTATAAATAAATAAGAGGAAAAGCAGAAAGACTTCCTAGACAATTTAGAAATGAATCTGCAGAATACCACTACATTTTTCTATTCCCATGCTGATACTGTGGCATTGGTGCACTGACTCACACTCACCACCCCTCCCCCAAAAAAGCATTTATAATTCTCTAGAGTGAATTAGTGTGGTCTGTTACATTCTAGATGAAAATTTCATGATGAAATATGGTTCTTATGAAAAATACATAATCATATGCAGCCTGAGTTTTCTTTGCTCTGGATGAAACTGCATTAAAATTGAACCTCTGCAGGATCAGTGTGCCTTTTTGCCTGCTTGTCTATGCGGGTTACATGAAAATCGCACTTTGTTATGGATGGACAGGAGTTGACAGTGGTTGATAGTGGATCCTTTCTGGATTTTCTGTAACAGTAAGACAAGGAGTGAAATTGTCTCTCATTGAGCCAATGGGATTTTTACCCATGACACAGCAGAGCAAGGACTCGGTTGTGTGATTTTTGGTTAGAAAATTCTTTCCTCTGCTTAGAAAATTTGAACTCCTGGCCTTATCAGTGTGCAGGGTATGAAGTCTTCTGGAAATATATGACCAGTTTCCTATGGGAGGATCCTTAATGCTCATCCACCAACTTCACAGGCAAAGAACTCTCAATGCTGTTGTGTCTGAGAGAACAGATCTGAAATAATAGAAGTGTTCTGGTGGGGCACAAAGGGGAGAAGTTGTTATGAAGAGGGATTGGCTAAGAATGACTCATGCTGCACAGCTTCTCTCCTTTCTCCAGGCAGGACTGATCTAGGGAATTTCTGCAATATTTGATATCTTATAGCAGTCTTACTTTAAGAATAGAGAAGGAAAAAAAACCTGCATCAGTTTGTTTTTGTGCACTGTCAGGATTTGATTCTTGAGCTGCTGTGCCCCTATTGATGTCTTAATAGGGCCTAAGAAATAATAATTTTGGTCTAGAAAATAATATTTCTACTATAAAGACCTTCTTACTCTCTTCTGTTCTCTTTTCAATATTTGTAAGGCAATGATCCCAATAATTCATCACTGCATCAAGAAAATAAAAATGCTTTTGCCAGGGGAAACTGAAATACCACACACAGCTATTTGGAAACTCATTTACAATATTGAAAGAAATTACTTCTAAAAATTCATGTGTTTAACAACTTTCAGAAGCAGTCTATCTTTCTACCAAGACCCAGTGTTAAAATAAGGACTTTATTACAGGACTTTATTTTTGCACAATTTATGAATACTATGTAGATTTTATCTTGTCCTGAACACTTCAACATTTACCCAGAGATCTTTGGGCTACACTTAACTTTGAAAAAAACCCAAAGTAACCACAATGAAGCTTACGTTATTTTTCTCCCTCTGCAGAAATTGTATGATCTGCATCTTATACATCTCATGTTTGGTGCAGTGTGTTGCAAACTGGGTCTTTATCAGTTCATCTGTCTTTGTTTACTGTGTTTACTTGATTCTTTTCACCTCAGACTTCAAGCAGGTGGAGAAGATCAACACTCAAAATAAAAAGAAAAGCAACACTGAAGTCAAAAACATTTGATAACATTTATGCATCATTGTTGATTTTCATACAAGATGCATGAAGGTTTCATAAAAGATGCACAAAGTATTTTTTATACTATTAATAAAAGGACCAGGTCTATATCAGAAACATCACAGCATTATTACTGTTTCAGAAATCACAGGCATTTATAATTATTTTGTGATCAACAAGTGTGTGACAATTCTGTTGATGCTGCATGATACACTGGAACTGCTCTCATCCTTGCCCTGCCGCAGTGACCACAACAGCAAAAGTGCTTTTGTCAGGAAACCAGGCTGTTGTAGTTTTTGTGGTAAGTAAACAAGTTCTCTAAAGAATTTCAGTAGTTTATAGCCACTGTCTCACACATATTAAGATCCTTTAAATATGCTGTCAGAGTTCATGTAACAGCAGTGAACCTTTCCTTTTTTCTCATTCTTCCTGGGTGGGTTTTGGTTAGTCTGTGGTCTCCTTGTTTATCATGATTTCCATTTGCTCTGGTCTCTATTAATACATTTCTTGGCTTCTCAGCACTCCTTTGGAATTATGAAGGCATGTCATGGCTGGCAAATTTGAATGCTTTGCCTTGCTGCTGCTGTGCCATTTTGGGAGGACAGCAATCCAATTATGACAAGTTGTTTGCTATTAACCTTTGATTGCTGAATGTTGTTTGTTGAGATGCAAAAAGCAAGAACATAAAGGCAATTATAATTCTCTCATCCTTACTGATTTCAAACACTCCTTCTTTTCTTGCCTGTCTGTTGTGGAATTAGCTCCTGGTTTCAATTCTCTTAACATCAATGTGCTCTTTCAAATCTGTTCTAAAAGCTTATTTATTCTCAGCATCTCATTAACTAAACAGTTGTCTCTTATCTCCTATTATTATTTCTGTTTCACCTGTCCTTTCATAAGCCTTGTTTGCATCCCCTTTTCTTTGTCACTTCTTTCATCATGTTTATTTCCACAACTTATTTTATTGTACTATTTAAAAGTTTAGTGCCTTAGCCAGGGGTGTTAAGCAAAATCCAAAGTCAGAATCACTAAAGTGAAATCATATCTGCAATGTGCACAAAGTAAAAGCAGACATTTTGTTCTTTATTAACACCTAAGTGTTCTTTCCTGGAGTTCACTGAAACCATGGAGATCATTTAATGAGCTGCTGTTAGCTTTGGATTAGGCCAGGATGGGAAACTGAAAAAGCAAGGTAGAAGGAGGAATGGAATGGAATGGAATGGAATGGAATGGAATGGAATGGAATGGAATGGAATGGAATGGAATGGAATGGAATGGAATGGAATGGAATGGAATGGAATGGAAATAAAATAGGTCCAAGAGAATATATTGGAGATTCACACTAATCATCTCTGTTAAAACATCCATTTTGATAAGTGTGCAAAAGAAAACCCAAACCTCGAAGTTTTGCAAAATGCAAAATGCATATGCAATAGAACTGATAAGAACTAAATGCAGGATGTGAAATAATATTCATTAAACACATGGGAATAATAACCAGAAAAATAATTCTTCCATTTTGTGTAACATTCCTGGGTTACCAGTCAGAGTAAAGTACAATGAATTGAGGCCTTTGTTTCTTCTTGAAAGAACAACACACTGAAAACATCAAATACCTGTAACTTTGTTGCGGTTTGAAATACACATTTTGAAGTTAATCAGTATATGATCACTTGCCTTTTATTAATTGCATATTCTCCTAAAAGCAATAACTAAACCAAAATAGACATTTCTGCTGAAATTCTTTTGAAACAACAAAAGACCAGGACATTTCAAACCAGATAAAATTTAGGAACTAAATTCAGCTATATGTGGTGATGTAAAATGGAATTTGATGTTATTTCTATTTTCTTAGATTTCTTTTCTTTCAGGATTTAGAAATGAACATTCAGGGCAAAAATGACTGGTATTTCTGGTATCAATCACCTATTTCATATGCAAACTACAAAACTGTTTTCAAATAAATATTGTGTTTGTCATGATAATGAAAGGGAACATTCGGGGGTTTTTTAAAGAGGAAAAACTAAAATGATACTAAAATTCAAATAGGTCAAGTAATTGTGACTGTTCATCTTTACCACTGTGAAAATTTTATATGTGCCATTGTAAATGGGGAAAAAATAATATATTTGTTTCCTGAGAAATGTTTTATTTTTCACTTATCTTGACATGACACCAATAAGGAGTAAGCTCAGCAAAATGCACAGTGAACTGTATGACTTAGCATCAATTAAGCCTTTCAGTAAAAGCAATGTTGAGTTAGGTATGGTGCTGCAAATCTGGAACACACCCAAGTTACAAAGGTACCTTTTCCAATGGTAGAATTGGAAAAGTAATTTTTTATCTCTTGAGTTGTTCATGAAACTGCTCCATTTTGTCCATAAAAGCTAAAAACTTACCATGATGACCTCTTTCGAATATTTTTAAATATTTGTCTAAGCAGTAGAAGCTCCTGCTTCTAGCACAATTTCAGGTTCAATATATTATATAATTTTCAGCAAGTGAACCTTGAAATACACTTTGTTTAGGTGTTCACTTGTCAGAAATGACATTCTAGAAAATATTATAGTACCCTGAAACACTTGCTGATGGTAGGAGACTGATGAAAAGAAGACAAAGCATTTGAAATATGTTCAAACAAAAAGGCTGACAAATATTACTGACAGATTGCTGAGATTTTGTCTAGTAACTAAAAGGAATGTTGGCCTGGAAATCAATGAACCAAAATTAGTGTGTTGGAACCAATTTTGGTTCATTGATTTGGGCTTGTACAAACCCCAAAGGGAAAATGGTCTATTTTATCAAAAGTAGAAAGGGAATCACAGTAATCACAGCAGCTGACTTGGGATTTGATTATTGAACCAACCTTTTCTTTTCCAATGTGAAGAAATTCAGGATAGATTAAGAGATTCTTAATACTGTATTTGAAATTATCTCAGTGGCCTCAAGTGGATCTTTATATAAAAAAAGAAAACATTACTGGGGTTCTGCACTTACCCTTTTGGGTTCTTTTTGCACTTCTGTAATTCCATTTATTCAGTTCATTGATGCTGCTCTTTTCACATGAGCTAGCAAGCTGTCCAATGACAATATTTCTTCATGTTATTGAGGCAGATAAATGCTATCTACTTCACCTGAGAGAAGTCTTTTGCTCTTGATGTTGATGCCTGTGATGACACCTCTCCCTTGCTGTTGCCCCTTAAGTGTGCAGGATCCCAGCTGCCCATTGCAGTCCTACCTTCACTCTCCGTGGCTCTAACTCAGCACTCTGGGACACCTAAAACACTTTAAAAAGTATAGGTACTGCATTGGGAGGATGCTGATTCATTGCTGGTACATTGCTGAGATGATGACTGACTAGATTCAGCCTAGGTTCACAGAAGGTTGGGTTTTCCTGTTGTCCACACAAGGTTTGTTCATTTTGTGGAGGTTGGTGCTGAGAATAGCTCACGTATTTGGAAACCAAATTTGGAATGCGTAGATTAAATGTTACTCTGTGCTCAGCCATGAGCAACCCTTTCAACCTTCTGTAAGCAGAGATGAAGAAGGCAGTGATGCAGAATAATGTAAAAAATACACTGATATTGTCCTGATTTCAGCTAGGGCAGAGTTAACTTCTGAGTAGTGGTTACAGGGCAGTGGTTTGGATTCAGAATGAGGATGGTGTTGATAACACACTAAAGTTTTGAGGTTTTCTAAGTTGTGTTTGTATACAAACTGGGGGGAGTTCCCATGAGGAGAGACAATTTGACTTCAGGAAGGCAGATCTGGCATTGATCTGTGGGCGATGAGCTTCTGAATTAAGCACTTGTTTTAATCTTTTTGTTTTCATTATTACTGTAATGTTATTACTGTATTTTACTTTATTTTCAGTACTAAACTGGTCAAAGCTTACAACATTTCCTTTCTTTCTCCTCTCCATTCCGCCAAGGTGAGAGGAGAGAGAGGCAGGGGTCGAGCAAATTAAGCTGTGTGGCACTTAATTTCCAGCTGGGCTTAAAACCACAACAACTGTACAATAACTATCAGATATTTCAAGAAATAAGCACATACAAAAAATGTGTCTCTTTATTTGGATCAGTATAAGTTTGATTTCTTCAGAGCTATGAACTTATTAATTATGTGTCATTAATTCGGTGATGATTCACATAGTAATTTTTTTTTTTTTTCTGTAGTGGAGCTCTGGCATTCTTTGTTAACATCCACAGATTTTTTCCTTATGTTACAAAGATTAAAATAAAATTAACTCAATTGGTCAGAGCACGGTGATAATAGCAACAAGGTTATGTGCCATTCATTTACAATTTGGACTTGGGGATCATTGTGGGTCCCTTCCATCTCAGAGTAACCTGTAATTCTGTGAAAACACAGAGTTCAGTAAAATTTCCTTTAACTTAGGCATAGCGATTGATCTCCTGGTTTTGGCCTCATTTTTGTTTTATAACAATGATTAAGACACATAATCAAAATATTGCTAATTAAGAGTGTGACCCAGTTAAAATAAAAATAATATATAAGGAGAAAGAAACGACTGTTATTGACTTTTCAGTCTGATGAAAAGGGGTGGGGGCATTTATCCTTTTCATCTAGTATGAAAAAGGACTAAATTAATGCTAAATGTACAAGCAAAAGGAAAAAAAATCATTTCCTCCTCTCTCCTATGAAGATTTGTGCTCTGGTTTAGACTGTGAATATTTGGAGAATATTTAGCAGGGTGAAGTATCTGGGATGTCTCAGAAGGACTAATCAGGGCTTGGGACAGGCATGTTAACTAGTGATGTTGACCACATTATTTCACAATTATTATGTTCATATGTATGATAAAGGGACAGAACCCTCTCAGATGGACCTTAGGTATAACAATGTTACTCTGCAATGGCCTGGAAATAACTTCACATCCTGAGAGGTTCTAATGCTCAGTGTCAGGTAAGCAAAAACTAAATGCCACTGGCTACACACATTCTCCTTTAGCCAGGAAAAGGCAGGAAAGAAAAAGTACTAATCTGCATATACTGTACATATAAAGCAATCAAAGTCCTCAGGCTTTTACTCTGAATTGTCATATGTGAGAAGGATTGCATCTGTTCTAACTAGCCTTGTTACAAAAAAACCCCAAAAAACCCAAACCAAACCAACCAACCAAACAAACAAACCCCCCAAAAAACCCCCAAACAAACAAAAAAATCCACAAAAAACAAAACAAAACAAAACAAAAAAAACCCCAAAAAACACCAAACACCGCAAAAAACACCCAAACCAAAACCAAAACATGTATCTGGAGACATACTATAATGTGGAGTGGTATTAATACATTTTTTCTCATTCCTTTATTTTTGTCCTCTGCGTGAGATGTCTCATATAGCTCATACTGTACTTACTGTTATCATCTCCAGAAAAATAAACAGCCAGTACAGAACTCATATATCTGTATCTCTGGGCCAATCAAATATATTTGATGTTAGAGCAATGCCAAATGGATGTTTCAAGCTTTGGAAAGTTCACTCCTGAACTGGAACTCTGCAAATACTCTGAATATCTTTGCGGTGTTCTGAAAATTTAAAACTGGACTTCTATATGATGTTGCACAACTCTTTCTATCCCCAGGTTCATTTTGCATATTCTATTTTGATTGTAGGCTTAATGCACAGATATATTCCCTTCACGTGTACACACACATTTGAAAAAAGTCATTTTTAAGGCAATCCTGGTCAGAGCCTCAAAACAATACCGAAGAGAAATATTAGATAATGTACTTTGTATTAGCTGTTGGAGGCAGCCTATATATTTAATCTGTCAAGCAGTACTTTCCTTTGTAGTGCCAACAGCAGTGTAATCACACAAGAGCCATCTCTACATATCTCACTTTGAGTCTTTATTAACAGGATGGAAAACCCTTCCAGCTGATAAGACTGTAGTTCTTGGTAGAAAGTTTTTTTCAAATAGTACCACTGGGGTCAATAGGCATCAGTCAAGGATTTCTTTCTGGTGCTGAGGGGTTTTGTCTGTAGAGCTGGCACATTTAGAAACATGTGCATGCCCTTTAATACATTCAGGAGGTAAGGATTAGAAATCTATACTTTGCCTGCTTTTTCTAATGAGAAATTTTAACAAAATGATGATGTATAACAATGGTAGGAGATGACCCTATGTGAACAAGTGGAGTACTTCTGCTCTCTAGCTCATTACAAATATAATTTCAAAATACCTGGCTTGTTTTCACAGTGTTGGTATAGTGCATGACAACTACCCGGTTACTTGTGCCAGACAACCCCCTTCTCTGGAGGCAGCTTTTCCTAAAACAGGGTATGGTAGTGATAATGTCCCTAAAGTCCTGTTCGCCACTTCTGCAAATAAAGAAACTCAGCGCTTTGACAGACACGGTCTCCCAAATCCAGCTGAGTGGTATAAGGCCTGATTTCAAATGTTGTTTCTGAGATATCTTTCACTAAAATTTGGTAACTGCGTGAAAGTTCATAATCCACTGTAGTCACTTGAAGCTGATATGTTCCATTTAATAATGCTTCCATGGACTGAAAGTATTTATGCCATCAGTGATGGCATCTCAGGGCATAGGTTCTGGAATTAGCTGACAGAAAGACATCATTAGACAGCTCATTACTTTCCATGGGCACAGGTAATTCAGAGTGGGTTCTGACATACTTTTGGAGATTGAGTAGAGATACTTTAGGTAGGTACAAGCCCCATTGCTTTTTATACTTCTAATTTCAGCTGGGATTCCTATTCAGCCTGTTTCTGTTTGAAATAAGAGGGAATCATTGTAAAGTTGTTTTTTACAGGGTGTTTTGATTTTATTTTTTTTAATGTGAGACTGTAACAAAACAAAATTCTTGTACTCTCAGGGTTGTAGTTTTCCTGAGATTCTCCTTGGGGTTGGTGTTCCCCAAGGTAATAAGGGTCTCCCAAGGTTGCTGTTCCCTAGGAGTTTCCCCTGGGTTGCTGTTCCCAGAGGTAATAAGGTTTTCGGTCTTCTCTTTGCCCTAAGTGTTACACACCAGAGGCAGAGACGACAAACTGAGTCCGCCGGTGCACATTTCCAAGGTTGTTTATTCTTCATTATCTCAGTCCTTTTTCAACTCTGCCAGGCCTTCCTGGCAGGGTACCTTATCTTAGTTCTTTCTCAGCTCTGCAAGGTGTCTCCACAGAGCAGGACACACGGCAGACTGGGCGGATCAGAGAGCCCCGCACCTTATGTACAGTACCCCTGACCCAACCACTGTCCAAGACGTATTTTTTATTTACAGAATTTTACCAATACCTATTACCTATACTAACATGTCTGTTCTACTCTAAGCCAATCTCTAAAACCCAACTCAGCACAAGATGGGGGACGAGAACAAGAACAAGGAAGACAGGGGCCACTCCCCAATTCCTCCATCTTGTCTCTTCAGCCCCATATGCTAAGAACCCTAATTTCTATATCTATATTCTACAACAAACCATCCACTACTTATTTCAAATTCTTAGGATTTGTGATTCTTCCTGCATGTGAGTGTTCACTCCCATGGACAGGAATCAGAGTCAGTGTCCTCCTGGGACCTGTGTGGGTCTAACTGACCCCCCTGTACAGATCCCAGACCCCCCTGTCCGGTCTCCAAACCCTCCAGGGTGGCCAGAGGGATGTTCTAGACTCCGACATTGTACTTATGTACATTTGTCAAAGATAAATGGATTTGTGTCTATTCTGTTAACAAAACTTGTTCAAACTAAACATCATCCAGCCATTGATTAATAGAAGAGACTTGCCAGGCATTAATGAAATGGGAGCTAAAAGACAAACTATTTTTTAGTTTGTCTTTTTAATAAATCTCCAGACTGAGTGTCTGAAGCCAAGGTCCTAAAACTATACTGAGGTTCCTAAATGGAATTACTTTGATTGGCAAGATAGTGTTAAGTAAAGCCATCACTGCTGAGGTCAGAGAGAAGACTCCAGGGTATTAATCATCACAGGAATACAAAGAGTTATTATAACTAGAAAGGAGAACACTGAAATGTCACAATTAGATATGGTTGGTCCAGGGGATAAACATGTCAAAGGAGAAAGTTTTTTGCTATAATCCCTAAGAATGGAATACAATTGAACACAAAGAAAAATGTCAAAATTATAGAAATTTTTTTTCCCAGAGGTCTTTTCCAACCTCCTGAAAACATTTTGGGTTTCCCCTGAATACCTCCTTGTCTGAAGACATGCTCCATTTAGAAAAAAACAACAACAAACTTTTAAATGACATTTGCTTTGAAGTACAAAGTCAAAATAACTGTTACGTAGGGTGTGGCATCAAAAACAGGCAATTATGTTATGCACTGTGGAAATTATTAGGATATATAAATACTTATAAAGTACTAAGAGTCTGTGCAGACTTAAGATCTCATACCCATTCCAGGTCCCTCAATCTATATTGCCATCAGTCCATGTGCCTTCCTCTACTTTCCAGCTTCCTCAACTGACTGTTTCCAGTATCTGTTTATGGTCTCATTGCTGAGCATCAAGATCAAGAGAACAAATAAGAACAAAGAAAAAAAGGTCTGGGAAACGAGGGAGGCTGTAGGCAGAAGAGTAGTAGGTGAGAACTTTTTGTACTACTGGTTTTAGGGACCCAAAAAACTTCTGTCCTAGAAGGAGTGCCATTTGAAAGGGTCAGGTCTCCCTGAGTTGCCACTGGCCGTGCTCCCTAAAGGGAAGTTTCATGCACACAGCTGGGGGAGATGGAAATGGAGTTCCATCATACAACTTTTATGGAGTGTATCTATATTTTAATATGCTTATGTGGTTATGCAGCAGTCTACAATGTTTGCTTATGCAGTCTGTTGCTTGATATGAAACTTTTCATGTTTTAGTCAGGCTCCTGGCTTTTTTATCATGGATTAGAACAGTGTGTGCTGTGTGCCAAGTCTTTCTTCTGCTCTTAGAGCATACTTCATCTGAAATAATATTCAGTTCTATTTGCAAGGTGCAGTTAAGAACTGAATAGAAAATTTTATCTCGGCTCATATTTACTGGGAGTTTGCCACTTTCCTCTTATTTTGCCTTAAAATTCTGGTTTCAGTTACAAGTGCTCTAGCGAGCCTTCTTTTAGCTTGTAAGCTGCATTTCACAGCTTATCAGCTACAGTCAAAAGAGAAGGAAACTGCTCCAGTCTTTGCATTTACAGCTGCACATTTGAAGTGCTCTTTTGCTTACTATTATTCTTGTTCTATTTTAAGAAATCTTCCCCAAAAGAATGTGAGATACGAGGGAGGTGGTTCTTCCCCTCTACTCAGCAGTGGTAAGGTCATACCTGGGATTCTGTATCCAATTCTGAATTCATGAGTACAGGAGGGACATGGACATAATATAGACAGCCTGATCAAGGGTCATAAAGGTGATGAAGGGACTAAGGCATCTCTCCCCTGCCAAAAGACTGAGAGAGCTGGCACTGCTTGTCCTAGAGAAGACTAAGGGAGGTTTTTATTCATTTATACAAACACTTGAAGGAAAGGTGCACAGAAGACAGAGACAGGACCAAGGGCAACGACCACAAACTGAAACACAGGAAGTTCCATGTGAACTTCCTTACTGTGAGAGTGACCAAGCACTGGCACAGCTTTTCCAGAAAGATTAGAAAGATTGTGGAGTTTCCAGTGCTGGAGATATCTAAAAGCCATCTGAATATGGTCCAGGGCAGCCTGGTTTAGAGGGCACTGTTTAAGCTCCCTTTCAATGTTTACCTCTTTGTCATTCTGTGAGATTCTGCATCCCATAGCAAAGCAAAACCAGTTGCAGTTGGTGGAGGCAGGGACAACCAGATCTGAGATCCATGACATGATCAGTGAGCCTCATGTACCTAAAAATACTGTAGCAGTTGTAGTAGATGCAATCTTTGAGACACACTTTTAAAAAGTAAAGCAAAACCTGCAAAAACATGCACTTTTCATATGGGAAAGGAAAACAATGAAGCCCTATGAAAAATCCATAATTCAGAACTATTCATAAAACTTGGCATTTGAAAGCAATCTATAGGTCAAAGCAGACATTAATTAACTTTCAGCACTCCTTTGAGCAGTGGATGAGAAAATATTAGTTAAGCTGAAGAAAATAAACCAGTTAAATATTTCATCTCCTGAGGCCACATAACATGAAATCTTATGCCCTGATATTTTTTTCTATTAGTGTTTCTTCTATGTTTATGTTAATCACAATAATTTACTATCAGTTCTGAATTCAGTACATCTGTTTGTTTCTAAGCTATATTTCAGTTATTGCTGTGGACCCACTGTAGAACTACAAGAAAAAGGCAGACTAACCATTTTTGCTCTGAAATTACTGCAGTAGGCAATAGTTACTTACTTGTGTTCTTTCCTTCCTTCTCCTTATTATTAATCTATATTATAGACAAAATAACAGTGTTAGATATAAGTCCCATTTAACTGAGTAACCATATTCAGCATAAAATTCATAACCATTTGGTAACTATATTCAGCATAAAATTGTAGTGATGAGGAATATTTTCTGTTCTACAAACCAATGGCTCTGTTATGTAGAACTGGCCCAGTCTGGCAAGACTCCTGCACATCCACATTAGCATTTGAGACTCCTCCAATGCTTAAGGAGTGGACAATCCAACCAATTTTTGAATAGCCTGTCAGGATATGCCAAACTACTCTCTCTGTTATGGTATTCTTGTCTAAATCTTTTGTGTCAGGTGCTGTGAAAGTACAGAGGAATAATAAAATGCTGGCCTGCTATCATTCTTCTCAGGTAAGCTTTAAAGGGGAAGCTCAGGTCCTGTAAGAAAATCAGACAGTCCTTCAGACTGATGGAAAATGTTGTCATGGCACAGATTGAGTGGTTTGTCGTGTGAATGCATAGCAGGCACAGTCTGGATTTTTTTAAATTATTATTTATTCCTTTGTTAAAAAAGGCTCTGGGGACATAATGACAGCTTCCTGTTTGCACATGGGCTCAAGAAGTGCAAGAGTTGTGTTCTGTCCTGTCTGTGGTTGTAGTCCCTGCAGGCACATCCTCTAGAACAGGAAGGTGGGGGTCTCTGGAGCCCACGCACACACCAACTGTCAGAGTTGGCAAGCTGGAGAGGAATCATTGTTGCCAGCCTTTGCAATTTTATCTGGATATATTTGGAATTTTCTTTAATCCCTTACACTGAGTTGAATGATTATCAGTAAATTTACACTGTTTCTAGAAAAAAAAAATCTTCATGCTTGTGGAGGTAAGATTAAAGGTACAACCTAAAAATAAAAAAAAAAAAAAAGAGAAAAAAATGGTTGGTGTTTCTTGATCACAATATATTGGGAGAGCTATCATGTTAAATGGTTGCATTTTCTGATACTAGAAGACTGCAATGCTTTATGAAGGGGTAAAGGTGCATTGTTCTGGATCCAGTGGTCTCAATGTTTTGATTATTGTGGGTTTTACCCCAGTACTCTCTTTATTACAAATACTTTTCTTCCTACTAACTTCTAGTTTCAGCATAAAACACGTATTTTGAGTCTCTTCCTATAATACAGAACTTGCAGCACTCTGTGTCAGGAATAAGTCATCCACAGAAACATTGCAAATCCTCATTTCAGTGAACTGTAGCTAAAAATGTGGATTGACTTTAGTCAAAGATTTTGCATTTGTGTCTAGCACCAGTTTGAGAAGTCATTTTAATCTGCTGCTCTTCTCATGCACAGAGTGATTGTGGTGAAGTGATTTAGAAAGGAATTGCTAGAAAGAATTCAACTTTGCTAACACAGACAGAGGGACAAGAGTTTAATATTAATAACCAGAGGTGCATGTGCATGGATGTGGAAGGGGGGAAAGTGCTTCATTTTTATTAGAAATATAGTCAGCAAAAACTGAGCACAGGAATGTAATATGTAATGCACAGAAAATCAGCACTGAATTGTGCAAGAGCATAGCTCCAAGAGCTTAAAATTAATCTCAATCCCCTGGTTAGATATGTGATTGTTGCTTGTGCAATTAGCCTTGCAGTAGGACTAAGATGAGCTGAGAAGGATTTACTGACTGAGGCCAAGCCTTATCAGAGAAGCCTTTTCGGGTGTAGATTAATGTGGAAATGACTTTTGCATGCCTCAGTAAACTAGTGCATTAGTAGTAAAGACTTTGCTAAAATGCATTACAAAGGCCATTTTGCCCTGTACTAGACAGAAGAGTTTGCCCTTTCTGCAGCAGATGTTGTTGAAGATTGCCCCTGCTGACAGCACCAGGATTTAAAAGGTGGAGGATTTAATAAAAATCTTCCTTTGAAAACATTATTACAGTTTATATTAGGTAAAAGAAATGGAATCTTGAGAAAAATCTGTATCTGGTAATTGATAAAATGTTCTAAAGAAATACTAGCTGAAAGAGGAATGCACAGAAGTTAAACAAGTAGGGAAGATTTTTCAAAATGCAAGACACAACCCTTTAACAGACAGAAAGTTGTGGGCAAGAATTGATAAAACAAGGACAAGCTAACAAATGGGAAATGAAAGGGACAAATAAGTCATTAGGCAAGGTTGGCTAGACACAGTACAAAGCTATGATAAAGAGTAAAGCATAATATATTTGGGTAGGATTTTTGGTGAAGTATTTCCAAAAACACAAGATGTGTTCTCATTCCTATCCATTTCTTGAGCAACTAAAAAGATTATGAACAACTTTTTGAAATCTTAAAGCAAATAAATTTAGAAGTTCTGAAGTAAATCACTTCAAGTGAAAAGAGATGTGCTTTAGGTACCTTTGTACACACCCACCATGGTACTTCATGGAAATGCCCACCTAATGTGTCAAATGCAGAAAAGAGGTTTGAACTCTGCAAGTGCTTCTGAGGTGGGCAGCCTGGCCTAAGCTATTACGCTTCTGGGAAATGCTCTCTGGCACCTGCTTATTCACCTGGTTATTCAGTTTTGAATACCAGCATGTGCATTAAACAGTTGCTCAGCCCACATGAGTGATAGAAAATATAAGTTTGACCTGATGGTAAACACCTCATGGGGAGGAGTAACACTGATGCGCGTGTGTGACCATGTCACACTTTCAAGTCACGTATTTTTACAGATGTCAGTAAAGAGTGAGTGAGCTCACAGAAGAGAAATCTTTAGAGAATTCTGTAACACATTGGTTAGGGGGACTCTTAAATTTAAGTGGCTTCTAGAGCTTGGGGAAAATATATCACATATTTTTGCCTTCTTCCTAGATGCAACCATCGACTGGGGTGCATTTACATGACATTTATCACCATCTATCCCTAGCTAGCTCTCTATGGACTCTGGTAGAGTTCTGGGACAAAATTTCAACAGGAAAACATTTTGTCTGTTGTGCAAGGAAAAACGAAAAGGCATGAGAATTACAAAGTCATTAACTATATATGAAAAATTCTTGCCTGACAGCTTCATAGTTAAAAATCACTGAAAATGAGGTGCCATGTAGGTGTTTGCTCAGACAAGGGGAAGAAATGCCTGGAGTCACATTTCAGTGACCTTGCCCTTTTTTTTTTTTTTTTTCTGGCCTGAATAGGAAAGCAATATTGGAGTTTTAAGATTTTTTTTCTTCATTGATGCTATTACTAAGAATACTGAAATGCCTTGTGAGTTTAAGAATGAGGATGGTTTTTCAGAAAAGTAAATAATATGTGCAGGAAATACCTCAATTCAAGACCAGAATGACAAACATAAATCAATTCCTTCTCATATTTCCACATGAAAGAAGCTAAATCAGCCAGACAAACTGAATCTGATGTACTAACTATTACATGGAGAGAAATTTGTTTGCATGGCAATATAACAGCAAAACACAGTCCCTAAAAGCCACAAAGAGTCCCAGGTATTACCCCAGGTATCCCAGGGAATAGACTGCATCATGATTTAATAACATCATCAGTTAACAAAATTGTCTGTTTCATACTCAGCTAATGGAGAGTGGGAATTGCATGAGAGGGTCCCATGGAATCCAGAGCTGTCAGGGCAGATCAAAAAAGACATTCAGTAAAATTCATCATGAAAGATCATTCTGTGTCTTGTTCTCCAGGACTCACCCGGCCTCTTGATCATCTCACTTGGAGCATGTTGCCTCTTCCTATGCACTGTAAATGAAATGCATGACCTAGGAAATTGATATCTACAATAACAATCACATACAGCTGTATGAATCACTGTCTTCTCTCTATCTGCAGTTATTTAGAAGAAAGAGAGGTCAGAAAAAAAACCTGTAAAAATCAGTCTTATCGAATATTCATGGACCACAGAGGTAAGTGACATTCATCTAAAACTGGAGTTTCACAAGCATTTTAAGCTGAAGGCAACACTGTCAACACAAGGAACTGCTCAAGGAACTGCTTTTCACAATGACAGAACTACTCGGCTCAGGCATGACTGTCAGATGAAGAAAAAAGACAAGGAGGAAAAACAACACATCTGAAGATGTAGTTACATTTCCCAGCAGGGTCCATAGCTCGTTCACACTCGCTAAATCACACCCTGTCCTCCTTTCCCTGACTCATGCCTGTAGCTCTGGGTGCATTTGGGAAACCCTGCAGAAGCAGAATAATTTCCTGGTTCAAAGCAGTAAAAACTTTCTTCTTCCCATAAACAGAGAGGGATTCTGACCCTCCCTCTTCCACTCTAGATTCACTCCAGTTTTCTGATATGTAGTCCTGTTAAAAAAGGTTTCACTTAATTCCTTCATTTGTCTGTAAATCTGGTGCATGTATTTCTTCTGTAAATGAAGCAAATTAAAAGCATCTGACTAGCTAAATTTGGTTACTGAATAGCAGTTAACTTTTTTACTTCTAATCAATGGGAATAGCAAAATTAATTAGAGATGCCAAAGGATAATTTCAAAGGGACCATTTTTCTGCTTAGAAAAGCTAATACTATGAATGAGTAAATATTTTTACTACTGGTTTTCAAATACTTCTTTTTTTCATTACTTCTATTCTAATACCTAATATTTTATACCAAGGAAAATATAAAAAAATTATGTCTTTGTTTGGGATTTTTTACATAAAGAAAAAAATTATAACCATGAGACTCTAATTCTGATTTTAGGGGGTAGGTCATTTGATTGAAGAAAGTATGTTTGTCTTCTTTTATACTTTAAGAGCCAATAGCCATGGGCTTTTGACCACTTTAGGATTTTAAATCCATCTGGAAAGGATTTTAAAGCACTGAGAAGCTTACTGACTAAAGAGATACAGCTTTGGTTGGGTTGTTGATTTAGCTTTTTTTTGGTTGGTTGTTTGGTTGGTTTGATTTTCATGCAGCATTGTAACATTTGCCATTTGAAATAGATGCACATCTTATAGGTCACTCAAAAATGTTTAACATAGTTTTCAGAGTGTTTTTCTATTTTGTTGTTCTGTTAAGACTTACAAGGTAGTTTGTAGTTGGCTGGGAGTGCATAATGGAAATGTGGTGTTCTTGCTTCTTTTCAGCTGTCCTAAGAGCTGGGAAGGACTTCTGGAAAGAAAGACAGAAAGTCACCTCCTCCTTTTGTCTGCAACAAAGAATACAATGAAGAAGGCATCAGAAAATTTTTAAGGAACACAGTCTGTGGGAAGAGGACCAAAATAAAAAAATAGTGTTAGTACCTGGAAACACAAAGGTGAATGAAAGTGCTTATGTGAGAAGAGATTTGTACATTTTTGCTCATATGTTTAAATTTGAGAATCTTCATAAACTCAGGAAGTTCAGTAAGATTATTCAAATCTGTAAGATCTCTCATTAAATTAGAGTTTTGATGTAGTTTTCATACAGTTAGTGAGCTGTACTTACATATAATTTATGGTATTATGAATAAAGTTTAATGGAGATGAATTATAAAGATGAGTTAATGGACTTTTTCCCACAGGATTAGGAATCCCACTGTGTATCTGTTAACATCCCCTCCAAACTGAATATCCCCTCATTACCAGTAGATTATAGCTGTTCATGATGTACGTGGCTAACTAATATTTTCCAGCCTAATTCTAAAGAGAGAGTCCTCCTCCTTCAAATTTCTTATCAGCTGGGTGATCATTAGTTGCTTGTACTAGAATTCTAATTTCACACAGAACAACTCCATCCCTCTCAAGTGGACTAAATCCATCTCTACATGAGCTTGCCTGCATGGTGCTTCTCTCAGACAGCTCTTCAAGACTTAAAGAATCAGTACATTTAGCTGTTTTGTTTATGAAATCTAGTGATTTCCCCATGCTTCCCTTACCTAGCTCAGTTAGAAACTTTTTTTTTTTGAGATTCAGCATGGACACTGCTGCTCAGTGAAAAAAAATTAATATCACAATTAACAAGTTGTATTTCAAGCTTGAGTGCAACTGATCAAAATACTAGTTTCAGTTGCAAAGGAAAATCTTTACACTGAGTTCAAAATTGGTCAAAAAACTGTCACTGTGAAAGGAAAAAAAACCTTAAAATTTAAAAATAAGTCTTTAAAATCCTGTTTCCTAGCTTACATTATTAAATCATTCTTTTTCAAAATCAGTTGTATAGTTCCATCGGAGAAAACTTCTTGTGAATCAAATCCTGAACCACAGATGCACAACTCTAAGTATAGCAGCCCATTGTTTAACTTCATATGGATTTTGTGAGCATGTTGGTTCAATATTGCTTGTAGAGTGTAAGTGGGAAAAGATCCATGGAAAACAGTTTGCCTTGATATCAAAATGATAGTACCATAAACTTCAAGCCATTTGTTCCTGATATTCATGTTCATTTTGGCCATTAAACCTTATCTTTCATTGTTCAGGGTTGTCTTCATTTTTCTTCTGTTCTTGCACTCAGCTTAGGTGATGACTCACCAACCATAAACAAAGACTGAGTTATGGAACCCAGGGCAGATATTGTATAAAATTGCCATCAAAATCGTGTCCTAAGGCACACTGTCAGTGATTTAGGGCCCATTTCCTTGTTAGATTTCGAGAATAAATGTTTGTCTCTTCATTAAACCATTCAGCTCCTATCTGTGCATTTCCAAAGTGCCAGTACCACACCTGTCACAAAGCACCCCTCTACATGATGCAGCATTTCTGTCAAAAAAAATTTACTGGAAAATTCCAGTGAGCAATTCCACAGTAAAGGTGTTCCAAATGTGCTGTTACTGAGTGATACTGATACATGTATGTCAGGAAAAAATGCTTAAGCATAGTAAATATTCAACCTATGACTCTATCCTCATTTTCCTTATGATTCTTGCTGTTTCAAGAAAAATAATTAAATATGTGATACACTGAAAATACAACAGCAGTATTTTGATGGATCCCGCTGTTCTCTATATAACTGTCAATTAGTTTGGGTTAAATTGCTCCACTATCTTAACCAGATGAATCAACATTCAAACAGATTTGGGGTTTTAGTCAATTTATTGTATGCATAGATTAAATCTATGAAACCAATTCAGCATCTTGATGGGAGGAATTTAAATTCATTTTGGTATTTGATCAGATTTTATTTTTCCATCAAATCATATTTTATGCATCCATGTTGAGGTAGAATTTAATGATTAATAAGGCATACAACAGTAAAAAGGAAGCTTGAAAACATCAGTCGCATTAGAAATCACATTAGACTTTTTTTTTCTTTTTTTTTTTTTTTTTTTTTTTTGTTTATATGATTGCATTGTTTTCACCATATTCTTCTCACAGGCATTTTGCTTGGTTAGTTGTCAAGAAAAGCAGGTCACCTGCAGGTCTTAAACATTCCTCATGTTTATCCTAATTCTCCATAGTGTTTCTTAGGTTTTTCAACCACATTGAGAAGTCAAAGCATCTGTGAACTTTGATGGGAACCAAAATCTCATAAATGAATTCATAAATATAAGAAAAAAGAATAATGTCAGTATTGTGGATATGCAGGAACATAGAACAGTATTTCAACATTTTATCACAATTCAGTGTTGGAATTCAGGAACATTTTAGAAAGCATATACGAAATGTTTTCTTGCAAAAATGTCCAATAAAAATCAATAAAGGAAGCCTCTGAAGTTCAAATAAATCAATCTGAAAATTCACGAAACTTGTAAGAATTTCAGAAAGAACTGGCTTATGCATACTGCAAAGTTAGAGGAATACAGAAAGAATGTGCTACAAGTTGCATCAATATATAAGGTTAATGGCTGCAAGTGATGATGTCCATGACCTTGTCGAAATAAAAAAATATAATTTTCTATTAATCAAAATTACAAGATATGAGAACCTATAAAGCTCCATGAGCATACTGCACCTGTAAAAGTCCTAAAATTTTCACTACTCACAAAAAAGCCTTTTGATTATTTGCACTACAAAAAATATCCTTCAAGACTAGAAATTGCCATGGAACTGCTGTTTAGTCAGTGATTTTTCAATTCTACCATGCCTTTATCTCTATTTTCAACTGAAAAAACATCATGACTTCATGCAAATAGTGAAAAATACAACAGTACAACAACTTTTAAAGTTATTGAGGAATTCTTGCAAAATACTAACTCCAATCTGTTGTAGACATACAAGAATATGGAAAAGAACATAACCCCTGTTTAGTGTTCTTCCCAGAGAACATATTTAAATTTTCCAAAACTATATTATCGTTCATTATTTAGATGTATACACTCTTCTTACCAATTAAATAAGGGAGTTTTTATAATGTTTTGCTCAACTCTTGGCCTCAAAGGCAGGCTGTGGTAGTAAATTTCCAAAGCCTGAAATCTCACTCTGTGAAAACTACTTCTTTTCATCCTGACTTCCCATTTTTCAGTCTCACTAACCGATTCCTTGTTCCTTTGTTGAAAAGAGAACTAGAGTTTCTCTCTTATCATCTCTTCACCAGTTATCATTTTATATGCTTTTGTCATGAACCTTCTTACTTTTCTGAGGCAAGTAATCCAAATCCATTAAGCCATTATTTCAAAAAGAAACTTTCTAAGGCTGGTAATTATAGTCATTGCCAGTCACTGATTTTTTTTCACTGGTTCTTTTTAATTTTTTAATTTTATTTTTTTTTAGATAGAAAGAAGGATGATCTATGGTATCTCAGCTAAAATGAAATAATAAAGTATGTTTTCTGTGGACAACTATATGTATTTCTGATATTATTACTTTTCTAAAATATTTTACTAAGCAGAGTTTTTCATTTAAATATGCCAGCTTGAAAATTCATCATTTAGAACCCAGAAATATTTGCACATTTATACCTTTCCTTAAGTGTGAATTACTCAGTTTACCAAAAGTGAATGTCATGTGGCATTAAGGTATATTTTCAGGCCACTATGAAGTTCCTCACACTCTTTTTCAGAGTAAACTGTTATGGGTCATACTTGGTTCATTCAGCAAAATATTCTGAATTTTGTAGAACTTGGATATTCCCTTCTTCCCTTTAGCACATTTTGACAGTTTCTTTGACTCCTGGTAAAACATGTTACTGGGGAATAGGTCAGAAAGCAGCTGGATGCAATTTTTCTCCAATTTATTTGAAGGTGTGAACTGAAGCAGCTAAGATGTAGCAGGGAATTTGTTTAACAGACTTTGTGTCACATAAAATATTTTAGTTACCGAAACACAGCCTTTTCTGGATTTTTTACAATAAATGGCACAATGGCTTAAGGAAAAATTTAGTCATCGCTTGTTTATCCTACCGTGGACCTGCTTCTTCAAACTTATCAATTTTTCAGAAAAATCTTGCTTAGCAATTGGTGCCACGAGAGATGTCTATGGGTTGATGTCTCTGCTGCTGAAAGAATTGCTGAAAGAAGGAAAACAAGAGAGGTGCTTATCTGTCAAACACATGCCATCTTAATCTGTTAGCTTAATTATGCTATTTGTGGGTAACTGTGGGAACTCTGTCTCCTCCAAACTATGCATTTTCTTTCTCCTTCAGGGACATGCCCTCCTCAGAGAGGGGCTCAGGAGCTGCCCTGCTGCCCTCTCCTGCCCTCCTACCCCTGGAATCCACAGACTCTGCAGCCCCTGGATGCCATCCCGCAAGCACAAACTCCAGAAACTCAGCACTGAGCCCAAACATCTCCATTTCATTACATTAGGGATGTTTGGGGTTGTTTGTTTTGTTTGTTTGTTTTAAATAGAGGTAACTGCTGGCCCCATGTCACACTGTGTGCAGCAGCTCACAGCCTCAGGCAACCAAAATGCTGACACTTTGACAGACAGCCTGGGAAATGAATGCTGTTCTCGGGAACTGAGGGGGAGGACTGTGAGCTGTGGCTGGCATCCCACAAGTAAATCTTCCCCAAGTGGGAATAACAGCTGAAACCCCCAGTGCTACCCTGTTGATGGCTATTGGTGACTCAGACCCACAGGATGGATCCTGCAGGGTCTTCAAATATTGAGAACTAGAGCAGCAGTCTTGTCTCTGCCTGCGGTCGATTTTCTAATACTTCACTGCAGAGATACTTGCAGCACTGGTGATTTCAGTCAAAGATTTCCAATACCAGCTGAACAGGATCACAGTTTAGAGGTGTTTCTTTGTGGTGGGTTTTTTTTTTTTTTTTTTTGTTGGTTTTTGGGTTTGATTTTGGTTTTGATTTTTTTTTGTAGGCAGAATTGACAGGATAAAATGTGGAAAAAATATGACTTACATGAATCTTCTCTGCAAGCTTCCATTTGAATAAGAAAAATATTTTCATTTCTCTGATATCACCAGAGGAAGGTATAAGGAATTAAATTATAACACAAAAACTTAGCTTGGGAAACCTGTAGCTTTGAGTTGTAGTTAGCTGGGAGATTTTTAAATGTATTTTTCATTTCTATTGCTACTAATTCTTTGGAAATAAAATCAATCCTTCTACAAGCTAGCTCATCTCTGTTTTTTTCTTGGACAGTGGGACTTTTCCTCATAGGAGAGAGAGGCCAGAGCAGTTTTATGTACTTTTTCTTAGGGCTTCAAGGCAGTGATGGTTGCCTGAGCTGTAAATCAGAGAAATCCAAGGGACTTTAAATTTGCAATGGCCTTCTAGGAGTTCAAAACTGCCCAGGATCTCCCACAGGGCCTGCAGTCAAGCCAGTCCTCTCACTTGTGGCATGCTTAGGAGATGCATAATAACTTCATGTGGCCTGCACACTGAAATAAGTGCCCTTGGATCACACATCCAGCTTCCAGGATTTCGGATGTAGCATTTGTACTTGAAATAAGATACACTTGTATTAGTAATTCTTTGTCAACTGAAATCTGGGAAGAATAGTCAGTATTCTGCAGACAAACTATATTGTGTCTTCTCTGTGTTTGTGAAACTGAACCACTGTCTGACTGGTTCACAGCAGGAATAACTCTAGAAGAAGGCAGAAGTGCAAAAGTGGCATCTTCCACATCCCAGATTCTCAGCTTTATTACAACTTATTTCAGCTCAGCTGTAGTCCAGGTTACATGAACTCTGAGCAGTTTCCTCCCTAAGCTTCAGTTCCAAAGCCTTTGTTTTCCTCCTCTAAGGTGACATTTACTTGACAAGAGCTCAATATCTGGGCCCTCAGGAAACTATTAGGGTTTACTGGTCCTGACCAGCCTCACTGGGGACTCCCCTAGCCCCTCTACTTGTGTGCCCAGGGACTCTGTTTAGGCTCTGCCCAGGGTGTTGGCCCTTCTTTGGGTGCTGCTGGAGTAGCAGTTATATTCAGTTTTGTTCTCTGCTCAGCCTGAATTCCTGCAGATTTCCTGCAGCTGACTTTGGATCTCACCTTGCATTGTGATCCCCGGATGTTTGGGCCTGCTCTCACTAATCTTGCCCAGGTACTCAGGGTCTGTAGAGGAGGCGGTGGAGGGGACACCTTGACTTCTAGCTCATATTCCTCCTCCTGGAGCATCTTGTCTTATTGCTCCACAACAACCAGTACACAGAAATAATTTATTCACTGCAGTACTTTCTCAAGAAAAATGTTTGAGGCAGATGCCCAATCATTCCTCACAGCATTAGTCTAACCATCTCAGGGAGTTACCTCTTGCCACCAAAGCAAGATTTGTTACAAGAGTCCAGAGGGAGATGGGTGTGTTGCCAGGCTCGCCTGTAAGGGCTTACCTGCATGGCAGTTGTGTGGGAAGGAAAAGATAGAAGAGTCATAAAACCACTGTTATGTCAAAAAAACAGTTGTTTTAGGGAGAGCTTTTTTGGGCTACAGTTGGCTGTCTTATTTACTTCCCAAAAAGTCAGTATTCACTAAGATTTCTCACTGCATTTCTGGAAGGAAGTTTAAATCAAGAGCCTATCAACTTTTGGTGTAGTGATTACCAGTGTGTGTATTTTTCAGAAGCAGAATAAGAATTCTGTGTTGGAATGGTGATCTGTGACATAACTGTTGGTCAGCTGTTGCATAATTCCACACTGATGAAAGAAATGCTGATTACTGTTAGTAAATGAATTTTCCTAGTAAAAGTAATAGGGAAGAATCTTCTGACTTTGAAGTATTTGCCTCTGAAGGTTTGAAACAGGTGATCCAGGAAAACACCGGGTAGTAATTTTTCAAGAGAAGGGTTTTTTCACAAATAAAAGTCTTCCTGAATAGGATAAAGTGTTTCGGTCTGTCAGCAAGGGATAAAACAGCCTGAATATTAAATAGTAAAGAACCCCTGTGTTCTGTTGTAATAGAATCATGGCATATGATAAAATAAGATTGCAAAAAGACTTTTGACCTTTTGTTATTTAGTCCGATATTCTTAAATAATTAATTATGAAGGAAACAACATATGGGAGGAAAGAATTAAAGCTGCTAATAAATAAATCTATTTGGAATTTTACTGTTTACTGTGCACAGAATTTGGAGACAGGAATACCTTACTTGATAGTCTTTAAAGGTTGCTTTCTAAGCAGGCCTGACCGTGCATTGGTTTATGACCACCTCTGTCAGAACATGTAGACATGTTCTGCAACTTTTGAAAAATGTTTATAATGAATATCTATCAAATTACCCAAATTACATAAATCAAGAGTTTTTAAAGTCATTGGAAAGACTGTAAAACCTCCCATGTAAGAGGGATCCAGAAGTAGAAGAGCTTATTTATGAAATTGTAGATTTTTTTCTGAGAGTAATCAGAAGAAATGGTACAGGAAATTTTTGTTCCCAGCAGTTCCAGCTAGCAGGTTCTCTGTACAGCTGGCTTGTCTGAAATAAGCAAAGTGGTATTTCAGTGATTAATGAGAAATTGCTCAATATCTCATTCTTCTGCCTCACATTCTCAACATCTTGAAGTCAAAATATCAGGTTCATCAGACATTTTGGACCTACCTCATTCTCCTTATATAAATTCTGGGCCATTCAGAAGGAAATTAATTTTGGTTTTGACTGTCACAATATTGTCTCTTTCCAGAATACCACTTTACAAAGATACTTTGTGAAGTTATCACTCTTCTGGTCTTGTCTGTCAGCTGAAAATTGCTGATGTCTATAATGGTTTCCATCCAGGCAACATATGCTCTCTCTAGAACAGGATTCTCTTCCTATGGTGTTTTATTCACCTTTGTGAATAAAAATCATAGAATAAAATTTACAGTGGTTTCCCATGCAGTAAAATTTAATGGGCTCAGACACAAGAGATGTGGTTCATACTTTTGTTTTCATTCTCATGTTACTTATTGCAAATCTCCCAAGTTTCTATTTTATATTTAGAAGAGTAAATAATGGTGTTAATCTCTACACCACTGCTTTGAATCCAAACAAGTCTGGGGAATATTTTGTCGAGGACAGGAACAGATGTTTTTAGTCGTTTTTATTGCTGGACCCTCTGCAGTAAGAGTTGGCTGACCAAAACAAGTCATCTTAGTTGTCATTCAGGATGTTAAGCCTCAGTTTGGGAGCTTCTAAAGTGGAATGGAGTTATAGCTGATCTCATGGGTACTAGACACAAAAGTTTAAAGTTATAGTAAGTTATTGAATTTCTGGTGTAAATTATTTTTCCTATATAGCATTCTTAATAAACACCACTTCAAGTGTGCTCAGTGCTGAAACATCTTTCTATTTGGTTATTTGACTCAGGGATTTTGCTATTGAAAGGTGTCCATTGTTTTCAGTAACTGGACTAGACTGTCATGTGCATGAAATTTGAGGTCTCCACCTCCTTCCAGAAAGAAATTTCTTCCAAGTCAATGTCCTCTGTATTGTTATTTATTTTTTTCCCTTTGAGTATCTATGCTTAATGAAATAAGAAATGTTTCCCTAGTGTGAGGCAGATGAGGAATTATTTTAAATGCATAGGAAGATCCTCTCTTTTACAGAAGGTTCACCAGAGGATTGGAGTTGAGAAGAAGCATATGTTGTTTGTTTCAGTGCTTAGTGTTTTGAGCAAGTAGCTTATCCCAGAAAAAGCAAATATCCAAGTATGTGGAATCATCCAGAAATAGAGATCTTTAAAGAGGAGAAGAAAAATCGTCAGGCTAGTTCTGGAAAGGTATTTTTTCGCAAGAGCAGTTGCCCTAGTGATTCAGCTAAGCTAATAATAGCTGGGATTCCTTCCACAAGGGGGAGATGTGTGGCACAGTATGTTTATTCACTGTTTGTCCTGTGGTTTAATATATTCATCATTGCATCTAAGTCCAAATATTGATCTGATAGCTTTTTATGGGTTTATTTTTATTGTCAGTGAAACTTTGAGGGATTTCCAAACATTAAAATTATTATTATTATCATCATCATCATCATCATCATCATCATCATCATCATCATCATTCCAGAAGCTTACAAAGATATTTGTCTGTTAAGACAAAAAATAGCCAAAATTGTCAGGGACTGTACAGTTTGGTGAGTGTGGGTCCTTCGTGTTATGTAACTCTTCTTTGGTAATAACTGGTACCAATGACACAAAGCTCACCTGAAATTTCAAGTCAGGGTGCTTGATTTTAGTGATTCTTTAGCTTGGTGAAAGATCACATATTTCTTTATGACACATTGACTAGCTGCCTTAGCAAAATTTCATCCTGAGCCATACAAGCTTGCCAAAATCTCAACTAATATGAATAATTTACATTGATAGACAGTCTCAGAAAATCTTAATATTAGCCATTTCATTTGTTATGTCTACACTGAATTCAACAATATATCTACTTTTCAGCATAATGCCTGCACTCTTTTCCAGAAAATTATAGTACATTGAAATGTACAATGTACATTCTTACAGTACAATGAAATATTTCATTGACTCATACATACATATGTGTGTACATACATTCACACTAGTCCTGGAAATATATATGTAGGGGTTTTTAGGTGCAGAAATTGAGTGTGTCTGTTAAAAATTCCTGCGGTTGTCAACAAACATAGCAACATACTTAAAGTATTCATCAATGATGTTTCCAGTTAGAAACTATTAAATAGAAAGTTAATAAATGTTGTATGGGAAAACGTCATCAAACGTCTGACTAGAATCTGCAATGTGTCTCTACATTAACTGAAGTGCCTGAGATCAAACTACAAGCTCTTGAACATAAAAAGAAAATGTCCATTAAAATCAGATGCTGTTCTGACTTTTGAAGGCCTCGTAAAACAATATTGTTATTATGGAACAGGTTGCCCAGAGAAGCTGTGGATGCCCCATGCCTGGAAATATTCAAGGCTGGGTTGAGTGCAGCTCTGAACAATCAGTGGAAGACGTCCCTGCCCATGTCAGGGAACTTGGAATGACATGATCTTTAAGGTCCATTAGAATCCAAAGCTCTCTGACCATGTGATAAAAAAAAAAATCATTGTTGTCTGTAAATATCAATATTAATAAACACCCCTTTTGCAAAGTAAGGTAAAATATCTTCAAGTCTAATGTGCTCTGGATTTAGTGGCACAGCAGACAAACGTGAACTACATATATAGCCAAGTGATGGTAATAATTTATCACCAGCAGGTATGTTTCTGCTATGGTCTTCATAATCTTTTCTTCTGTGCAGTGCACAGTGGTCCAGAGATAATTTTAGATTTATTATTTAGCTGATTTTCTGGAGGTAAGGGGGTTTCAGTAAAATTGAGATTATCACTAGGTTTATTTCCTTGAGGGTAGTGGTTTTTGGTCTGTGCATCCTCTGCAATGTTATCAATGTATTTAATTATTGCTGCTGATACTGGAAGTGAGAGATTTATTTTTGTTTCGAAATGTTTGTCCATTTCCCATCCTATCTTTACAAGTAGGATGAATCAACATGGTGTGTTTATATGTGAATGCTTTCTGTACTATACAAGTGGTTGTCTCTGAACTTATTGTGAAAAATGACTGGGCTGATATATGATTTTAGTTTTAATTAAAAGTTTGATCTGCTTACTAGACAATAAATAAAATTTCAAGATTAAATGAAGAAATAATCTCTTTTTGTATAAAATGTGAACAAGATGTGGAATATGTGGGCTGTAGCACTTTCTGCCACTATTTTATTGAATTTCTTAGTGAAAACCACCTGCTACCGATCCCTTGAGTGCAATAGTCTGTGGAAAGCAGTACAAAGGATTTGGACTTGATATGTTTGCCTTGGTGAGCTGCCTGAGTTAAGGATAAGCTGGAGGCTGTAGAAAGGACCTGTGCTGTTGTCAGCTGGATGTGGTGTGGTTTCCCCACCCTGGTATCCCTTCAGAATAATGACAGAGAGACAGGGATGGCAATGGTGACAGCAGAAACAAAGCCTGAGCAGCAGACAGAAGAATGTGTTTTTATTAAAACACAACAATTGCACTAAAAACAGCTCTGTAGAAATAAGGTGTGGCATGTTTGCCATGAGAAAGCTGATGAGAGGAAAATCTTTTTACAAATAAAGAAATTGCTTCATTTTTTGGAGGAGTGGTTTGGCGATTTTGCTCTGATTAGGAAACATATAAATAAACCCAAGTCCTGTAATGAAAGTAATTTTTCTTACATATGCTGCAGTATGCTACATATATCTGCAGTACACCTAACTCTATATCAGTGTATAAATGCTATGTATTCGTAGGAATGTCTGGTTTTAATCATATCATTGCAGTACTACACTAACTACACTATTTATATCAGTAATGTAGATCATCTAATTTTCAATCATCTATTTTCTTAAGATCACAGAAGACTGAATTTTTCTCTTTTTTAATTAGGCAAGTACCATCAGCAAATATGATAGAATACCTTGTGTGATTTTTTTTCTAAAGTTATATTGTTCCTTTTCTTTCCCTGCCAGATTTTATGAGTTTTTGTTTTCACTGTTTCATCCTTAGTAATCTGAATGATAAATTGCACTGCTAATTTTAAGTCTTAACCCTATTTCATGAGTCTGCCAAATATATCTATCCCTTTCCTGTTGACAGCTTATTTTAAGGAGCTCTTGAGTAATTTACCTCTGTGAATAATTGCTAATCAAAATTTTCACAGGTTCCAGAGTCTGATGAAAAAGTTTGGATTATTATTCTTTGTTTTTTCTTACCTCCAAATAGCATATACTGACAGATGTTTCAATTCACTGATATCAAATAAGTTTTATAATTATTTCAAAGATTCATGCATATATATTGGTAGATGTTTACTCACTGATTCTTAGACTCCAACTTAGTGATACATTCTTTTCAATCTCTTATGAAACATAAGTAGCATAGTGAAAGTCAATTCAAAAACTTGTATTAGAATAACATAATATGAATATATGGTTTGGGATTTCACTGTCACAATCCCAGAAGTGGAACATTAAAGTGAAAACTTCTTTGCTCAGAAATTCCCAGGCTCCAGTTGACTATTTACATCTGTAAGCCAAAGCGGATGTTACTCGCTTCACATACAACTATTTATATAGGGCACAAACTGTCTTCACTAGAAAAAAATGCTCTCTTTTGAATGAAGGTGAAAATTTCAGGTATGAAGTAGCATTCCACAAGCTGAAATCTTTCAAAACACTAAATATTTTTTGTTTCACCCTGGCCTTGTTGCACTTTTCCCGTGCATTTCTCTTCCATTAGAAAATTCTATATTGAAGGTAAATGTTACCAATTAGGTAAAAAAACAAAACAAAACATTGTCAACCTCCTTATGTGAGAAATATGGTGATAATTTGAGGTTAAGGTAAAGGTGTGAGGTTAAGATAAATTTCAGGTAATTTCCTGTGTTTACCTTTTATAAAGCTAATAAATAAATGCTTTTAAAAACCTTTAAGGTATTTTGTAATCTGAAGAAAATTTATTTCCTAAATGTTTTTGTTTAAAAGTATTATAGTAGAAAGAAATTTCAAGCACAGTAATATAATGATATGTGGCAAATATGATGGGAATACCAGATTTTATGCAAAACTCTTGGACTTCAGCTTAGCACTAAGAGAAACATTATTCAAAACAGTGTCATGCTATCTATAACACTAAACTCTTAAAATTGTCATCTGAAGAGAAGTTTCTTTGCATGTGTCCCCCTTCCATTTGGGCCATTGATGTATAAAAGAATGTGTCAGATATTCAGGCAGAGGAAGGATGGTGACAATATCTGAGTGTAGCAATGCAAACTCATTTTTCAGGCTAGAAAGAAGCCACTAAGAGATGGACTGTTGAATTATCCCAAGCCAGCATTTCACAGTACACCACACACCTGGGGGACCAGATGAACACTTTGGACAATAATTCATCTTGCAGCACTTCTTGTCTGACAATGCACCATTAGAAAAAGCATAAATCATGTGCAGTGAAAAAGGGAAGAAACAAAATGCCTATGACCTTGATCTTTCAAATACATATGCTGGCATTTAATTTTATGATATTCCCTAAGCAGCTCCACTGAGATCGTTGGGACCATTCTTTAACTAAAATTTGGGATGAATGAGGTAGGCAGGCTTGTATGTTGTTGTTACGCATTTCACAGCTAATGAAACTAATCTTATGAATGAGCTTTTGCAGGGTAAAGGTCTTGACCTCCCCATCCCTTGAGGCAGGAAACTTTCTTTATGCTATATCCAGCACCTAAATGTGTACAGGAAAGCTGAAACTGAAACTGAGGCTTTAATGCTTATGCATTAGGATGAAGTCTAATGTGAATACAAAATGAATAATGCTATTAAGATATGCATGAATGTAGAAGGACAATTTAATTTTCAAATAGCTTGCAGTATTTTAGAACTTTTTTTCTGTGCCAACATTTAAGCTAATATTTCTGCAGAACTGCTTGAGCAAAGGAGATGATATTGCTAGGAGACCAGTAAAGCCCAGGTTCAGCTTCCTCTGTGTCTCATTTAAACTAGGTTTTAATTCCTCAGGACAGGGATTTTTTTATTTTATTTTTTTAATTGACATTTTTAGCCTGAATCCATTATTATGGCTATAGATTACAGGGAAAATGTATCTTTTAATGCAAGATATATCTGCAGCTGTTAAAATCTTTCTCAAAATAAAAGATGAAGATTAGTGCTTGCTAAAATCTGATTAGAAGACATATTTGGTGGACATGTTTCAATAGTGTGATGCTAGTGGCTGTGAAACCTTCTTGCCAAGGCATCTTTTCAAAATGAGCATAATCACTTTCTACAATCTCTACTTGTTTTGAAAAGCCCCCATAATATCAAAAAGCTCCTTATAATATTTGGCCATAGATAAATGAACACATTCCAGATCTCAAAAGAAGTTATATACCAAGTGAAGTGAATTACATTAATCTTTGGTATAGACAATGTTTCATTGCCCAGGACATCCATGAAAATGTTAAATAGTGAGAAACCTTGTCTCAGTCACTTTGAAATCTTTGTAGAAGCTGTCCTGTCCCTCCACTCAACCCCACTGGAGAATTAGTCATTTATTTGGTGATTTTTATTTTGGGTCTTCTACTGATGCTACATCTTTCTATATTTTTACATTAATAAATACTGGGTATTACTATGTCAAATGTAAAAGCTCACATATGTATATTTTTACATGTGGGCTTTAAAAAAATAACTCTCCAAACACAGAAGAGTGAAATCAGAATTATTTTGCTGAAAGTATTTCTTTTGAAAACATCTCAGCCTTTACTGATTAATTGCATCATCTTATTTCTTTGTTGTGAAAGTTGCCTCAATATTAAAACTCATTAAGTGGTTTAGGTTTCAATGGTTTCTCAATATTTATTTTACAATCTTCCTAACATCAGACATCCTCAGCTGTTGGAATTCTTCTCCATTTGGTTTGTTAATGTTTATCCATATCATAAGCTTTATAACTATCTTCAATTGAAAATATTTTCTGAGCTTGTGGAATGAGGGTGTATCAGACCTACATCCAAATCTGGAAAGCATTTCCTTAGCACTTGTTCCTCCTATGTTGTTTTTGGCAATTTTATTATTCTCATTTTTCTCGAAGTTTGCATCATTGCTATGTTTTCCCTATACTTAAATCATTGACTAACCCAACACCAAGTGGCAGACCTTTTTCCTCTATATTTTTAATTTTTAATTAATTTTTATACTTTATTGCTCATAGTTCATACAATTGAGTATATTTTTACCATTAGCTAAGAGTTTGCGAATTTTTCATTTTCAGTTTCTTCTCTGACTTAGGGGAAAGGTCTGGTCAAAGTTGCTATTATTTTTGACTATGGAATTATAATTTTATAGTTATATAAGAAGCCTTTTTGTAAGAATTGACTAAAAAAGGTGAAAACCCTTATCCAACACAGACAATTAGGTTAAAAATAAAACCAAAGAATACTAACATATATTAATTCATTACTAATTCAATATCAGCAGAGAAAAATATTCTTTTGAATCCTGGAGTGCAATATGCAATTACATATATATGAATTATGTTGCATAAAATGTATCCAGTGAATTTTGGCATTTTGCATTAAATAAAATATTAACAAGTCAAGTTTGTTATTTATAAATTAACTGAATCAATGAGTAAAATATTTATTCAAAATTATTCTACCATCAGGCTTTCCTCATAAACAGTTGAATAAATTATATATGAATGTTTTACATCTTTACAATGCTACTTAGTAAAATTCTTCCTGTATTACTTAGGAGTAATACAACAGGAGCATAAATTCACATATTGGTATTTAAGTCTGTCAAAGCTTAGAGCTTCCATAAACATGCTAAGTTAAGACAGGCAATGCTCTCCATTCTCTATATTTAATATCAATGATATGAAAATTTAGTCATTTTTTCTATTCTACATCAAGATAGAAATTTGAAAAATGTGAAAAAACCAGAAGCAGATCCTGCAGATAACTAGATATGCAGGAACTCCCCCAGATGATATGGAAATGGTAATTTTACACCTTGATTTTAGGTAGGAATTCTAACTTTTGTTGAAATATTTGTCAAAACTTACATATGCTTGTGGAAATTCAAGTTTTTAACACAATAGGTCTTGTCTATATTCATAGAAATAATACCTTAAGTTGCAATGATTTATAACAGGAGTGAACTTTGCTAGTCAGCGTTTTGGTAACGTGCAAGCACATAGAGTGATTGAAAGCAGAATGATACAGCAGGAAAGATTTTGAAGAAAGTGATCATTATAATGAAAAGATTACATGCTGACAGGACAGGTACCACTAAAAATCCTTCATGGCCATGCAGAGAGAGGTGTCATCTTCTACAGTTTCTGAATTGTACATTGCCTTTTAAAAGTTACTGGTAGAAGTAACTATTTGTAATTATTTGCATTTCTGCTTTGTTTTTTATGTTAGAGTGACTGGGACTCTTGCTGAAATTAAAAAAAAAAAAAAAGAAAAGTAACTAAACACAGCCCTCCAAAAAAGAAAAAACCCAAACCCTCACCCCAAACCCAACAAGCAACTACTTATTGCAAGGATGAAGAAGATGTTTAAGGTTCTGCTGTGCCCTACTACCTGCTAGTCTAGCAAATATAATTATAGCTCTCTCTTTCTAGCAAAATGGCACATCTCCATATTATCACCACACATACATTTCTTTATTTGCATGACTACACAAGACAATTTAAACAATTCTTAGATCAAAATGTGGACAACTTACTCATTCAGAAAGGATTGTCCTAAAGACAAAGGTCCAGATTTTTACAAATCAAAATGTACTGACTCATATAAACCTTTCTTAAGCCATGCCACAGATGTTTAATACTAAATTTGTCCTACCCACAGGCACTTCCCAAATGTCAGCCAATAGTCAGCAGCCATATGATGAAAGATCTCTGCCCACTGCCCACACTCATTGAATGACAAAGACACCCACAGCCAGGTTTGGATTAGCATCCCTTGAGATATCTTGTGTGTTTAGAAGGTATCTACTCCACAGAAAAAAAAGCTGGGGAGGCACTACAGAAATTCATCAGGAAATTATTTTGCAACTCCCAGGAAAGGTAGGTCTAATAAGGTGTTCAGGCAGAAAAAAAATGGGATCCCTGTTAAAAGGTATTCTGCAAACTGACATTTTCTTTTCCTTCTTCAACCCAAAACACAGGAATCCTCAGAAATCTTCACTACCCATCTGAAAAGAGTTTCATTTAGCACACCTTTTATGGAGGAGTCTGTGAGCTGAAGGCTAGATAGACTCCACTGTCCAGTATCTGGGTGGATCCAGTATTCCAGCTTTGCTGAAAAACTGGAAGGCCCAGTTAATTGTGAAGTCCCTGGAGGCACTCAAAGAGACAAAGTTTAATTTTAATCTTTTGGAAAGAGTCTTCTTTGCTGCAAGCAAAGACATTTTTTTCTCTCGAAACTGTATTTTAAGTCATGAAGCACAAGCCCAGTGGTCTCTACAAAATTTCAGTAAAGCTCTGGATTTTCTCATGGGATGTGTGACTCTGTGGGTGAGAAGTGACTCTGTTGTTACTGTAAATCTGATGTTTAGGCAGGACATGGGGAAGGTGTACGGTTCTCAGTGCAAGTCTTAGTATGAAGATGTTCTAAATGTATTTTATTATAGAAGCAAAGAGGAAGCTAAGGATAGAAAACAGCTTCAAAGAACAGAAAATACAGTAGATACTTCCGGCATTCAGTGGACAGAAAATGACAACATTGCAGGCCATACCTCCCATGGGTCTTATCTGCAGCCCATTAACTTGACAGAAAACTCCAACGCACTCTGCATCTGGTTCTGGATCAGCAGATTGCACCTGACAGTCATTTAATGTGTTCAATTTCATAAAAGTTCAGTAAAAGCTAAACTTTCTTCTGTTCCTGTTTTTCATAAACACACTCCATGTAGAACTTAGACAGCTTTAGTTTTAACATTCCTTCAGCCTTTTTTAGTCCTAAGCCTCTTAAAGAAACATCAGCTATTGCTGACACCTGTAGACTAGCAATATCACGCCTTATATAAATATACTTTGCAGAAAACTTTCACATTTTCATCCTCAAGTAAGGACCAAAACTCTTATGTTTAATGGCTTTTTTTTTCTTTTCTACAGTCCTCTTTTGCATCCTCTAGCTATAGCACAGTTTAAATATCTTTCCTGTCTTACTGACGGGATCATTACTGCCTTGAAGGCACAGTTTTGTGCTGGAGTTATGCAGAGCTGCACAGTCATTTAGAAGCTCCTAAAAAGTGTCTCCTCTCACTTCCAGGTAGACACAGTTACTAATATGAAGTCTATAGGCTTCATTACCTGCTTTGTGGGGCTAATTGCTTCAAAATAGAGGTTTTGGAAGGGTAAGAATGAAATCTGACTAATCCTTAAATGGAATATAAAATAATATCTATATCATGGAAGTATAGGTGCTGTAACCTCTATGAGACTGACTAAACCTGAAATAACCTGGGATATTTGACGTCATTTATTGTTTGCTAAATTCCCTGGCAGTTGTTGGTATCTGTTTACTGTGAAAACTGTATTAGCACAATTTTCCAGGACTGAGGTCAAACTACAGAATTCAGCAGAGGGAGCATATTTTTGGAATATCAATGTGAACTGGGATCTGACTACTTTTCAAATATACTGTGGAGTATATTTGCATTAACTGGAAAGAGGAATTTCTAAACCTTAAGTATCAGTGGAAAGATTATGATTTGTAGTGAAAAAATATATCCGCAAAAACACTTTGATCTGATGAAATGTAGTTGTTAACCCAGCAGCATAGGGTTGTTGCTGCCAATATCAGGCTGTTAATTCTGTACTGCTTTTTCAAGGCTTCAAGACTGATGTCTCTCAGATTTGCTGTCCCTGACCTTCTCTGCAGATCTGAATGGATGTGATGTTAAATCAGCTCAGCATTGCTCTTAGAAGGGTGTCTAGATGGAGCTCACCATCAGTAGTGCTGAGTATATATTTTGGGATACCTGCCTGTTCTCTAGAGTCTACTGTGATTTTTTTATCACTTCAATAAAATAAGCTAGCAATTTCAATTCAATTTTTGGATAAAATATGTAGTTGCCATTTTTTTTAATGTGGAAAAAATACCTTTTTTCCCCCTGAGAAGCCAGCTATTGCATACAAACTTACATTTGTATATGTTATGGAGGAGAACTTGAGGATTTGAATAATTGCTTCACTTATAAGTGCACAGTGACATTAAAATATATTTGCATTAGAAAACTGTTTACATTCTCAGGGGGTTTTGTACATAACACAAGGAAACTCAGCTTTTCAAGCATTCAGGCTTTCCAAGAAATGCAGTGATCAGAGATGAAATGTATATTTTTGAGACACATCTATTTGTGATAGACCAAACATTTGTTCTCCGTGTTGCTTTTGTTATAACAGTTCTTTGGAATCTTAATTCTGATAAACAGAAATTATGGGCCAAAAATTTGTGCTGATGAAACTAACCCCAAGTAAAATGTGTTATGAGTATTGTTGATCAAAAATAAATATATAAGGCAGAATACATTTGAAAACCTTTCCAACTACAGTCAGTTTTTTTTTTTTCTTCTAGTGCTAAGAACAAAAGAACAATAAAATATTGATTATGGCAACACTTCTAAAATTCAAATATATACTTGAAGACAGTCTTATGACACATTCAAATTACCCCTAGTGGTAATACATTAAAGTGAAATTATTAGTATTTTAACTTCTGGTGCTTGTGAGAAATATTTGCATAAATAACAAATGCTCCATAAGCTAAGGGAATCAAAAGAGTGACAAAGGATCTTGGATGTTTTCTAATCGTCTTCTGATATTGTGTTCAGTAGGCTGTGGTTAGTTGCTCCTTTTTCTTTTTGCTGAAGCAAACATAAAACATTCTGCAGCTTTTCTCCCTTCAGTGATCTGCTCCCAGAAGAAAATGAAAGGCTGAATTTCAGCAACATTTTCTGTTTGATTCAACAAACAGCTGTATGTAAGACACACAACCTCTCTTTGTACCACGACTTTTACTCTAATTCCTGTTTGAAAATGCCTTAATCATTGTCCCTTCTTCTGTGGTTTTGTGCTCAACTACAAAGAAAAGAAAGCATGAGCTAAAATATTCTATTTTTCATGAATCCGCCCAGTTGTTTCTGTTTGCAGGCTGCTTCAAACCAAGACTTTCTGTCGTACTTTGTCAGAAGTTTGTGGGCACAATTTGCCTTCCCTCTCAAGAGGTTTCTGAAGCTGGACTTTCTGTCCTCAGTGCAATCTTAGTTTCCACTTAATTGGTTCTGCTGTCCAAAAACTGGTTGATACGACTTTGCAGTGCTTGTTGTAGTTATTTGAGACTGGAAGGATTAAGCCACACCTTGATCAGGTTTATAGTACCTTGTCTCCTTTTAGAGTGAAAAACCATTTTGTGTAATGATTATTTAGTTAGTGCATGGAGTTTGTGATATTAAGCCTAAGGCCTTTTTGCTGGGGGAAGCTCTCTTGAAACTCTAGACAGGATTGGTTCAAAGTTATTACTGATTTAGTTTTTCGTCAGTCTGTGACAGTCTTGTGAAAAAGGAAGAAAGGCTTTTGTCCCTTTATGATGTGTCTCAAATTTTCCTCTTAATACCTCATTCCACGTACTATGGAAGTCAATTACAAATTGATTATGTATATATAGGTTGCTCCTTGGGAATATCCAGTCTTTTTCAGTAAGAGCTGTAATTCTGTTCTATTTTTATGAAGGAAAACCCTTGGTTATAGGATGTATTGGTGGTTGGGCAGTTCATGAACCTCTTTCACCTTGTCACATGATCAGATCACAAATCTTGTTGAGGATTTATGTTATAATTTGTTGTGCGTGGTAACAAGAGTTTGCAATTACCTGTTAATTATTTAATGCATAGTGCACTTCCATGTGTTTTTCTCCATGAAGGATATTTCCTTTCAAGTATGTATTTACATATTTCCTTGGCATGAAGATCAATTTAAAAATGAGCCTTTTCCAATCCTGGTTAAAGAGTGGCTGAGTTTGACTCTAAGTATGCATTTTTAAATTTTTACTCCCAGAGCATGCACTAGTATACTGAAATCATTAATGATGCCTCTGTTAGCAGGCATAATAGTTTTTTTCGTTTTTTTTTTTTCTTCCCCAGTAATGGGAAATACCTATTTCCCTTCTCTAGCAGTGCTACTTCAACAGTAGTGTTGTTTTATATAATAGGTTATTTTGCTCCAATGTGTTAGAAATACAATCCATGACATCTTGCTTCTGGTAAGCTGTCTGTATTTCTGCAGATTGGAGAGAATAATTCATTACTAGAACAGTCCCAAATACAACTCTTCTCTTTTATTCTTTTTGTAACGGGAGGGAAAAAAAAAAGTTCCTTTAGAATGTGGACGCTGAAAAAATTCTATTTTTTCTCATGACAAAACCCCTAACTTTGAACAAGTTCTGCCTCCAGCCCCCAGCTTCCAACACCTTTAGCTGAATTCTTGGTGTCTTTCTGCTTAAAGTGACAAGGACATTTAGATAAACTGTACTTTTCACATTTAAAAAACTACACTGTAAGGTGTCAAAATTTAAAAGTGAAAGTGTTACTTCCAGAGCAAAGCTGTTAAATGTTGAAAGAGAAATAGAGACAGCAAAACACTCAAAAATAGCTGAAGATGGATCTTTTCAAGTTCATGAATAACATGTGACATGGTTTCTTGCAACAGGATAGATACAAAGGATTCAGAGAGTTTATTTCTTTCTAAGAGTTTTATTTGCTGTTTCCTAAGGATATTGCAATAATATGTTAAAGAAAAAAATTCTGGTTCTTTCTTTCTGTGCTGTTTTCCCTCTGGGTTATTTTTGCCAGCATAAAATGTCTGAACATAGAAAATATTTCCACAAGTTTAAACTGAAAAAAAGCACTTAAAAAGGACACTTATAACCTTTGCTCTTATTTCCTTTTTATCTTTACAAAAACATTTTACATTTTTTGGTTTCAAATACAGGAAATGTATATATGCAGTCCATTACCAAACTTTTGAAATTATCAATTTTTACTGCATTCTCTGGCACAATAAAACAGGAGTTTGTGTCTTCTGTCGTGAGCAACTGTGAGAGTTGGTTGCAGTGCTGAAGATGTCTTTAGTTTTGTCTGTTATTGACTAAATTTAGACATTTGGGTTTGTGCTAAAAGCTTCTTTGTTCGATTCAGCCAGATGGCAAATGACAATGAAGTGTTAACAATTCTCTCCTTTTCCCTCTTCTGTCTTCTTTTTATTGCAGAATGTCTCTTCCTTTCAGTGTAAAATTCTACTATTTACATGCAAGTTCACTTGGGGGCTGGGCTTGTCCTGGAGCTGGATGTTTCTCCATATGGAGTAGGAGAAATGTGTCATTTCAAAGCCCATTACCTTGACGGTGGTGTGGAGCAGCAGCAATTTTTGGTGTAGTTTTCCTCTTATTAATGACTCTGTGCATATATCTTTGTGATTTTGGTCCATCACAAGCCTTTATGTGGAGCTGGGTCACTACTCCCAAACACTGGCTCACTGCTCCTGTAAGAGCTAAATTAGGATTTGAGGCTTCTATTTCTGGTTATTTAAAGAACTTTTTGGAGAATGAGTGCAATATGTAGGTATAGCTAGATCCCTAATGTCCTGAGGGAATGGGTGGGAATGGTTACAGTTGCAGAATTATTCAGAATAATCATAATCTAAATGTCCTTGAGGAAGGGTTGGGAGAGAATCTTAAATATAAGCCAGGCATAGGGGGAATTTTCATGACAGGTGGTTTCTGTTTTAAAAATATAAATTAAACACTGGGAAAAGTTAAATTGTTACGCATGCACATTGAATTCTATATTGAGTAACTTCAGCAAAACAATGTTAGGCTGAACACAGTGAGAACTTTTGTTTCTGAAAAAATACAGATTGGGGAAAATACATCTGAAAAAAAAAAAGATTGAATTGAAACTGAGATTCAGCTTTTTAATGTAAAGACAGTCTTTGGGAAAGTCAGCTCTTAGATCTTGAATTCGTATGTTCAGAAAATTTTGAATCCAGTCTTTTGGCTCTTCTGTATTGAGAGGTGCTGACATTCTCTATGTGACTCTTCTCCATCCAAAGTAAAAGTTTAATAAGATATCAGATTGATACATGTAAAATGACAGTGTATTTAATTCAAAGATAGCCCTCAAATTAGAGTTGGAAACCAGAAATACAGAATTTCTAGAATATAATAGCTTTTATATCTATTGCTACACTTCACTATGAAATGGGCACAGCTGGAAACTTGACTGAAAACTGCTTCATATTTGAGACCTGAAAGGGAAATATGAGCAGGAAATGCAGTATACACATTTCATTGGTTCCTATTTTTGTTTGGTTTTAGACACTATGACTTAGATTTTCAATAAATTAAACATGGATGCAGAGCTGTTATTTCTAGTGCAACATTACCACAGTGAAACAGTCAATGTTCCAACTTGTCTTTGGAACAAAGGATCTCGAGCCATTCTATTTCTTCACTTCATATGTATGTGAATGTGTTTTCAGTTGAGATGAACACACCTTGATATTTCTTTTTCCCTCTCTGTTATTTCCAGGATGTGTGGAAATGACAATTAATATAACTAATAGTTCCACAGTGGATTTTTTGCAAGGCTGGAACTGTTTTCTGTGTTATGCTGCAGCATAATGATTGTCTTTACTATTTCCATTTTGCACATGGCAAAATTATTAATTCTTTTGAGAATGTTGCTGCTTGTGCAATAAGTAGTATATTTATGGAGACTGAGTGGCTATAAGTTGGGGACCTTTCAAACGACTATAATTTTTGATTAAGTTTTGAACTTGGACATTATGCAAACTGACTCTATAGTGAATGAAAGGATTTCCATTTGCTTGTGTTTGTACAATGAACTGTCTTGGTTTGGTCTTTAATGAACAGGGAGAGCCTGCAGTGCTAATTTGCTGTATAGATGTGGAATAAAACTTAGCACTGTGGTCAGCAGCATAGTCCTTCCTGCTATTTTCTTTGCATGGCTCCTATTTTCCATATTACTGGCACCTTATGCCACCTGGGCACTGTAAGATCACACAATTGGGACATCTCCTTTTTTTCTGTTCTCTGGGTTTTTATGTGCACTCAATCTTTCAGGTTTAGCTAAAAGTACTAAAAACCCATATAGCCCATACCTCACTGCATGTCCTTGTTTGCACTCTGCTAAACTTCACCAGGATCTCTCATCCTTTTCCAGTCCCACAGGTACCAAATTTAATTGGACTCTCTTGCTGTATTTAAGCAATCTTGGGAACAAAAAAAAAAGTCTCTCATATTCAGAGAAATGTTACATCTCCATGGATTCATAGCTATACTACGTTGACTTGTCCTTTCTGAAACTTCCAGGTTTTACTATGACAAGCCCTTTCTCTTGAATGAAAAAAGTAAAAGAGATCAATTTAATGTTCACTTCAGTGTTTATGAAAATGAACCTATTTATCTGTCTGTGCTTGACTTTCTGCTCCCAACCTGCAAATCAAAACTGAGAGACAGGAGACTGATTTCAAGAAAAGCAGTGGATGCCTTCACGAAAGGAAGTCTGTTGTAGTTGACACAATATGTTGGGACTTTTTTCCCATGTACAGCAGACTTGCTTTGCAAGAAGTATTTTTGGTCAGAATTCCTAGGTATTTTCAAAGTAATTTAGACTAGAAAATGATCAGATCTAATTCTGAACATCTTTAAGTCACTTTACGCAAAGAATTATGATGTCTCATGTTAGACTTGGTCACTTCTATTGGCTTGTGTTGACGGTTGTGAGGGTGATTAAACATCTTATAAGAGCTGTATCACATTTTAATAATTTTACCTGGTTTTGCAATCTGGTTTTTGTTTTTAAGTCCTCAAAGTCATAATCTTGATGCTGTAAAAATAAACCATTGTACCAGCCTGATGCACAAGACTTTTATATAGATTTATGTGCATATGTAAAAGACATTTTAGGGGACCAGAGGAATGGAGTGTTGCAAGAACATACATCTTAAAATGCCTCAATCTTCTATGTATTCTTCATTTGGAAAGTAGTCAATGTGCCATGTTCCTCCCTTCCTAAAAAAAAAATTTTGTCCTCAGTTTTCATAATTTTTGTCCATTAGCTTCTGCTGGAATCAAAAATTCATATTAAAATATTATTTCTAGTATTTCTAATATTTCAAGAATGCATTTTGTAATGAACTTGTTAAGAAAGTGTCTATTCGACTATTTGAAAAATATTTTTCAGAAAATATTGGTCAGGATTGTATAAATGGCAGAGTATAATGGATGGGAAAAGTGCAGATCAGCAACAGCATGAACATCCACCTTTTAGATTTTTCTCCTCCCACCCTCCTTTATAATCCACAATGGTTTAAAAAAATGATCTTTCCTCCTTTCAGCCCAGCAGCATAACATCTAAAATTACAACATATTTCATGGTAGTTTTGTATGCAGGGTGCCTAGAAAGGCTCAGATACATCTTACATGTATTACTAACAAATATATAGTATTAATAAATAAATGGAAAAGCAAATACCTATCTACCAATTTCCATTTTTTCCTGTATAAACTAGGAATATTTCCTTTCTCTTTATACAACTTTCATTAAATCACCATCTGCAATAATTTGCTGTGGTATTAACAGGTTATTTTCTAGAGGAAATAAATGTAGGTATAGTAAATACAGATTAAACCTTTCAGGATATTTCGTAGCAGCACTTAAGCACCTATTTCAGGTGTATTTTAATTCTATGAATGTAGCCAGTAAAATCTGTGCCCTGTAAGAATAATCAGGAAAGTATTTATTATGAATGTTTATAAACAAGTTTTCATTTAAAGGACTGATATTTCCTCAGAAAAAAGTGTGTTGTCTGGAGAAGCTGATAAGGAAAAATTAATTTCTGATCAAGTGCTCGAGGCATGGACCAGCAGTAAATAATCTTTTTTTTACAGAAATGATGGGGAACAAAAGTGTAATTACAGCCCCAATGGTTGATGAGTATATGTGCTGATTTCACTGAAAACAATAATTTTTTTCTTTTTTAGTTCATATAGAAGTATGTTTGAGAATCGCTTTCAGAGTTTGAACTTTGGTAGGGTACAAGTAATAATATTATGCTGCACCTTAAAAAAGGAGAAAAATATATAAACATGAAGAAGGTAAAATGTGATTTAGCTTTAGTAATACCCAGACATTTTCTACTAATGAATTAAAAAATAGGAAGATTTTTTTATGGTCATGGGCTGCTGAGCTTCAATGCAGTTGTTTGAATTTTAATAACAGCCTGCATCAATTGTGTATTGTGCAACTCTAAGACTTCCAATGGGAGTTTGATATTTTTTGTTACTTCTTTCCAGAATGTTTATTGGATTGCTGGCATTTTATCCATTATATATTTCAAAAACACAGTTCAATGTATTTCTGTGAAATTAAAAAGCAAAGAATCTTGAGAAATAGTCATAACTGATTACTGTAAAAGAAATTTTTAAAGTTGTGGCAATTAAATTTCCAAATGCAAAGAAAGCACTGAAAGCTGGGCTTATAAACCCTACACAATTTTAAAGTGCTTGCAAATCTGAGGAGTATAAAGGAAAAACAGCACTATTAACTTGAAATTAGTACAACCTCTACTTCCTATTTGCAGGCATTGTAGTGGAATTGTTATGGTACAGAGATGGCTTGAAACCAATCTATTTCTTATCTCAAATTTTACATGTGAATATGTAGATATGCACTTCCACATCCATACTGCAAATACATTTTTGCAATCAGGAAAGACCAAAATTTACTTACATCATCCAGAAAGTCACTGGTATAAAACTGTAAGAACAAGCAACATTAAAACAAAATTATATGCAGAAGAAGGCGGGGAGGCAACGATTATTAATTTATTTAACTAATCTGGAAAGAATATAATCTGCTGGTTTAAAGACAGTTTCAAATGAAGGGGTCCCTAACCTTTTTACATATAAGCTAAATGACACAACAGTGCAAGCTTGGCTTCATCTTCTGGCAGAAGAATTCATGAGAAAACTTAGCCAGGCTTTACAAAACAATAGGCTGCATTTTGTGTTGCTTTCTCCACTGGCAGCATCAGAGGCTTCTGAGCTCATTCACAGTGCACTTCCTCTTGATGGGGAACAGTAGGGCTCTTTTCTGTGTAGGGCAATTAATACAGAATAAAAACCTCTTATTATTCAGGGGAAAAATAAAAACCCAGAAGATAATTCACATGAACTCTGCACCTGCATAATTAACAAATTCTGGAAAAAAGAAAAAAGGAAAAAAAGCATGGTTAGAGCAGACATACCTGCAAGTACCTGGGCTGTAGAAGTGACAGAAGAGATAACTGATTCTCTAAGTCTTCTAAATGGTCTTTATCTAGTACTAATGGAAACGAAAGGAGGTCACAGAAAATCAGTGAAAGAACATAAGAAGACACAGTCAGTTCTGTAACTGTTACATATTATTCGTGGGTTTTTTGTTGTTTTTTTTTTTCCTTTTGTGTGCAAAAATTCTCCGTGCAGTGGATCTGAAAGGGAAGATGCAGAGAAAGTATTCAATTTTTATTAAAAGGGACTAAATGTAATTCATAAAGTTCAGAATTTGGGAAATGTGCATCATTTAGGACAAACTAAAACAAAATTTTTGGAAGAGAATAGATGTGAAATGTGTACCATGAGACAGGTTTGCTAATCTAGTCCTAGTTAATGAATGTATTTCTTCTAATGCAAGTCATCAGTTTCTTGAGATGAGTTGTCTGTAATTAAATTTTGGGTCTGATAAAAATGATTTACATAAAATGATTTAGGTTAGGTAGGGGGTTTTTATTGTTTGTTGAAAAATACAGGATCCATGGCTAAAACATCAGAAAATTCAAGTTGAATTCAAGACAAATAATCCTATCCAGAGAAAAAAAATTGGAAAAAGCAAAACATTCAGTATTACAATCCTTGAAATTCAATATGAAATTTGAAAGGAATTCTTTTAACTTAGAAAATAATAGAAATTGTATAAAAATTAAAAGAGTTGAACTGTAATACAGAAATAAGTTTCTTTTACAATAGAACTCTGCTTTGGCTTTTTTTGTCAAGAAATACATTGAAAAGTTAAATTAAGATCAATTAAAACTAAAATTCTTTAAATATCCTTTCAGTCAGAAACTTGAAATTATTCAGTAAACTTAACATCTAAGTCCCAGGGACGTTTTATTGCTTTAAATTAAGAAATCACATGAGCATTTTTGAATTTTTTACACCTAACAATTTAATTGAATGTATAGGCATACTGATCATTTGTTTGAACACCTAAAATCTTTATTAAGCATTGAAATACTTGATTATTTTCCTGTGGTTGGTACCTACTACCTAGTATGTAGTCATGTAATTAATCAAAAATTAAAGATTCTTTTTAGGTTAATGCTTTGAAAAAATATTTTCATTTAGTTCAAAGTGTTAACATTAGTTTTATTCTCACATTGGCTGCAGGCTGATCCAGTATTTGAGTGTCGTTTTGTACTTTACATTCAGGCTCCCTCAGATCCTCTTTGCTTTCACCATCTCTTTTGACAAGAAAGTTCCTTGTGGCATAATCTTTCATATTTGGTTCATTCATCCAAGATCCCAGTTAGAACAAGTCCCCTAAAGTGTTGTTTTGCTGGCAAAGAGCAGCTGAGATTGGTGAAGGAACACAATAAACAATAGTTTGAGTAAAGTGGAATTTAAACTTGTTTTTAAAAGCTCCATTACATTTCTGGTTCATTGTTCTCTCAAACAAAGGAAATCAATGAATAAATAGTAATGAAGCATTTTTAGTAGGTAGATGTCTTGTGTTTTCTTTTTTCATTGAATTCAATGAACATCCTTGAGTGGCTCAGCTGCCCATGGGGAAAAAAGAATTAGAAAGACACGTAAGCACCAGTAATGTATTACCATAATAGCTGAGTTCGAAAAACATGTGGCTTTTGTAGAGTGATTTCACATAATTTATCAATGGATTAATAAATGCAGGTGGAACATTTTTATTGCTCTGTAGCCAGCAGTAGCATGAGTGTGGTCAGTGTAAACAAACATCAAGTACAGGAGCATAGAAGGAAGAAGAGAGTTCTGGGAGGGACCATCGTGGGCAGCAATCCCGTGCTGGAAGTAATCCATGTATAAAATCATCATTAGGCAGATGGTCTGTGCTGGTGTACAGCTGGAAGAAGCCCTTAATAGGACAGGGCATCAGGGCTAAGTTGAGGGGAGGGAAGGAAACAAAACAGTTTAAATCAGGAAAATAGGAAATGCAGCACTGTTATTTCCATAGGAAAGCAAAAAAAAACCCTCTGTTTTTTTTAGAAAACTATAGTGCATTATAGACTGTCTAAAATTCTTGCAGATATTGGGATAAGCAGGATGAAAGGTATGAAAAATTATGTTTGAACTGAGGTTACCAATAAGTCTCCTGAACCCCACTAACCACTTTTGATTTTAAGCAAAATTTTACGTTTGGATTGTCATTTTTATTGTACTTCAGGAATCATACAAATTCCCAAGAGAGGAATGCAGTAAAATAAACTTCAGCTTGGTGTCAGCTCAGGTGTCTACCTACAGCAGATTGATGGAATTGAGAAATGTTAAGGGCACAGGACGGAGGACTAGGTATGAAAAGGGGGGAGGTGTCCCTCCTTAATGAGAAGAACTGTGGGGTTTTGACTGAACTGTTCTTATCCACAGTGTCTCAGGAAGGATGTGTTTGTCAGGCTTCAGGTGATTTAGGAGAGCTGGGTTTAAGAAAAGGACACACACCTATCAGCAGAATTGCTGTCCCTAACCCATAAATAAGCCTGCAGAAAAATAAACCTTCTTTTAAATGGAAAAACAGGTCTTTGTCTGTTGAGGAAGTAAGTAACTAGGAGGAGCTCTGGTTTATGGCTTATTTGAGCCCAGCAGACTAACAGCAGCTGAAACAATCAGGTAATCTGTGTGGAGGAGGAATCACTATATGCACCTTTTCTTTACAAGATTTCAGCTAGTTATGGCCACAGAAAAAACAGAAAATCAGTTTCTGAATACTGTATTTTACAAGGGAATACATAGTTAAATGCTAACTTTGGAGGTTTTTTGCTGATGAGTTCTCCAGTCCAAATATCAACTTTTCTTTCCCCAGAAAAGTCCTTTTCTAAATAGAAGTGTGAATTAATGCTTTTATTTCTAAACCACTGAGTAAACTATTACCAGGAAAATTTTGTGGTGAATATTGCTAAGCAAACCAAATAATTTTTTGTCATCAAAATCTGGAAATATGAGTACTTGAATTACTTCAATAATAGAGAAAGGGGATAATCTAAATCACACATACTTTTGCATGTGCCCAATAACTTAATGGATTCAGAGCAATTGTTTCATAACATTTAGGAAAGGAGAAATTGTTTAAGTTTAATTAACTCTTAAAATGCATTATAGAATAGTGATTTTTGCATTTTGCAAAATGTACTTTTAGACCTAAATTTTAAATATAAGTAAGAAAAAAAATCTCTACTGAAGCGAATACTTTAAGTTCCTTGGGAAAATAAGATAGAATTTTAGTGTGGGAAAATGCTCAATTTTGATTCCTAGTCCTAAGTAAATTTGCAGCTTCTAGTGTTTTCCTTATTAAGTAGTACAAAGATGTTCCCATTTCCCATGGTCACAGTTGAATATTAACTTTTCCCTTCAGAATTTGACCACTGATGACTCTTATATTATGAGTCTTATATGAGTCTTATATTATATTATGAGTCTTATATGAGTCCCTATATGTTGTTTGGATTCATCCTTTCAAGTTTCCTAGAAATATTTTCTTCGCTGTCTTGTAATTTGTAATATTAAGGTTTACCCTTCAGAAATAAAAATAATACATAAGCAATTCATGTACAACATAAATATTGTTGGAAGTGGGAATATCAGGTTTAGCCCAAATAAAGTCTGCAAATTGCAACCTCTAAGATCCTGTTGCATTCTCCTGTGGCCATGAGCACAACTGGAGAGTAAATTCTGAATTATTGAATGCTGTGGTAACCTCTGGCTTCATCTGGAAGTTTTAAGAGCTGTGGCAGTAGGACACACAGTCTCCCAAATAAGGTCTAAGTAGATAGAGGCAATTATGGCATCATCAATAGGGATCTAAATACAAGGAAATCGGAGATGCGAGTCTGAAAGCTCTTTTATTTATTACAACTCTGCTGCAAACTTAATGTTTGAAAAGGATTTTATTACTATCTAAAAGCAGTTGCACATTAAATCTTTAAATTAACTTCTGTTCTGCTTGGATATAAGTATCTTCTCCACTGGCAGGAGTTCAATAAGATAGAGCAAGAGGGTTTTGAAGCTTTCGGTGATAGACTGCTCCAAATCATCTCCAAGCCTGCACTTCCAGTACACAAATTTACAATTCACAGATTTACCTTGGGCGCACTGATGAGAATGCCATGCTAATGCTTAGGATTTTTTTCTCCCGTTTCTTTAACATTTTCCTGAATTCACTTCAATGTCCTAACTTCCTTCATTTTAGCCAGCAAGCCAAAGTTGAGCAAGACTTGTGCTGAAGAGCAGCTGCCTCTCTCCAAAGGAAGCCAAACTGAGCCATTGTAATGCTCAAGAGGTTTCATAGTAAGTTTGTATCAGCAATCACCACCTAGCCAGAGCTTACAGGGTGTTTAGCTATGGTTAATTGTCTTCCAAAGAGAAGTAGGAGGAAAAAAAACCAGAGGTTGTTCTCATGGGCAGAAAAAATACAGCCAGAAAATACAACTGAAAACAAAAAAAGGCATCAGGAAATCTCCCTTTCTCAGCTCTGTTAAAGCCATTTCTTCAGTTCTTTGCTTTACAAATCTTTAAAATATTGCTGCAAATATTCTTCCCCCAAGAAAAATATTGGTGAAAGATCTAAACCCAAAATATTTCACTTTGAAAAATTACCTGGATGCTTTCTGGAATTGTAATTCAGCAATTCTGTTTCCATTCTCTTGTCTATTGCGGTCTCTAAGTTGGGTTATATCTCCTGTGATACCTGTCTGTCTGTCCTCATATGGATTTGGTGATTATAGTGGATCGTGGGGAATATGTTCATGGGAATAAGCTCACTGCAGACATTGAAAATACTGAAAAAAAGAAAAATAGGTCCCCTGAGGTATTACAGCTCTGTATTTCTGTTGGCAAAATCTTTAAATGAATTAAAAATAAATCCATGGAAAGTTAGTAATTTATGTTTTAAAATGTGCTTTTAGTTAGAACCTGGTTGTTGTTGTTGGTTTTTTTTTTTAACTGAAGAGCTGTTTAGAAAGCTTATTGGAAATATCTGATCTAAAATTTATTCTGTGCTTGGAGATGTTACAAGATGTATGTGCCAAGACAGGACCCAGAAAACATCTGTGTCTACTCTGTCAGGGAAGCATAACCAGTTGCTGAGCCCCAGCCTTGGCATTTTCTTCTCTGCTGGTGGTTTCACAGAGCCTCCTCCACTGACTTAGAGAGCATTGGTGGTGAAATTCTTCATGAATAAGAACTGAAGCAGAGTGAATTTTCTTTCTTATTGCTCCTGAACAGGGTCTTTCAGAGTATTTGTGGGGTATGTGAGTGGAGGGAATGGGATTTCTGGACACTGGACGGCAAACAAAGAGTAGCCAAGAGATTTGTACAGACCTGCTTAGGACATTAGGTTGAGCTACCCTGTACCATGCCTTTACTTCCATCCCAGGAAGTAAATGCCTGGAACATGCCTGTTTCTCCTGAGGTCTCAGTCACTGAAAATAGTTTATCTGAGAAGCAAAAATTCACTAAAACATGTGAGTCATTGATGCAAATTCCCATCTTTTTGTGTGTGTGTGTGTGTCCTGCTTGTTGGATGCATACGCTGCTTGTATGTCAATTGAGGATAGACCACAACAGGAAGCTGTGATCTGTAGCACTTACCCTGTCTTAAAATAGATCATTGACATGACTGGGTGGTTTAAAGAACCATTTGCCCTCTAGGATCTTCCAGGCTGCTGGTGAAAGATGCCTGAATTGTTTATTTTAATGTACTGAGAATTAATTGTAGTATTTATCATATATCAGGGTATCTAAAGTTTTGATACATCTCCTTTTCAGTAATTCTTTAAAAGAAGGCAGAATAGAAGATACTATTTCAGTTGGAGAGGACATATAATCATGTCTTTAGACCTCTTCCTATTTGCATACTTAAAAACTCATTTTAGTTATCTCAAATATTACTGGCCAATTTAAACTCTAATTAAACTTAAGCCTTTTGTGTCTCCATCCTGCATAAATATACCACATCTCTGTGCTCTGTCTGCAAATCCTGACCTTGTTCCCAAAGATCATACAATTTCTTTTTCCTCTTGAGCATCTTGGGGAGTTACCTGTTCAGCCAAGACCTCCTCAGCTTGATTTACAATACAGTGGGATTGTCTGGAATTGTAATATTAAGAAAGTAAACAGGCAAATTTATTTTATCCTTCTGGAGTCCTAATGAGTTACTTAGAGCTGACTGTCTCTTCAAGCTCTCATAATCAGAAGAAAACATCCTCCCCAGGCAGGTCTTGGGCCACAAATGCTCACAGAATCACAGAATGGATAAGCTTGACACCACAGTGGGGTCAGCTGATCCAGAAAGTGTCACCCAGAGCATATAACTCAGGACTGTGTCCATACAGTTTTTGAATCTCTGCAATGAGGGAGATTCTCTGGGGAATCTGTTCCACAGTCACACTCACAGTATTGAAGTTCTTACCATCATTCAGATGGAATCTCCTTTTGCATCAGTTTGTCCCTGTTCCCTTTTGTCCTGTTGCTCAGCACACCAGGAAGAGCCTGGATCCATCTTGACACCTACCCTCCAAAAACATATATTTTGAAGAGGACCCCTCTCATTCTTCTGTTCAGGATAAACAGGCCCAGCTTCTCCAGCCTTTTTTTGTAAGTGATGTGCTCAAGTTCCCCAGTCATCTTCATAGCCCTCCACTGGACCAGCTCTAGCAGCTCCATGTCTCTCCATCCTCAGGGCCCAGAACTGGACACAGCACTCCAGACTGGCCTCACCAGGGCTGAGCAGAGGGGCAGAGTCACCTCCCTTGACCTGCTGGCAATGCAGTTCCTAATGCACATCAGGATCCCACTGGCCTTCTTGTCCCCCAGGGCACTGCTGGCCCATGGACAACAAGCCCATGGCTTGTTGTCCACCAGCGCCCCCAGGTCCTTCCCTGCAGAGCTGCTGCCCACCAGGTCACACCCTCCAGCCTTTGCTGGTGCCTGGGGTTGTTCCTCGCCAGGTGCAAGATCACATGCACAAGAATTACAGAAATCCATCATTTGATACTCTGTGGGAAGTTTTTTTTTTAGCTGATTAAATCAACTTGCTGTTCTAGGTTTTTTGGGTGCTAGATTTGTGCCCAAAATTTAAACTAACAGGGATTCAAGTACACAACAGCATTACCACAGCATGCAATGTGTGCATGGCTTTGCCACCACAAAAAGACCATCAGCAAGGGGCTGAATTTGTTTTCAGTCAGGGCTGTCATGGCCCTAAACACATGTGGCCCTTTAAGAGATCCCTGGATAAGGTTAATGTTTCAGAGAGGATAAACTGGAGAGATCAGATAATGACCTTAGTGTTTGAGAGGCTTAAGGTTTTAGCATTAGAGTAGATACAGAGACCACAAATAAAGGATTATAATTATGAAGCATCATAGTGGAATTGAGCAATGTCAGAAAATGCCTTAAAATCAAGACAAACTATGAAACTGAAAATGGATTAACCTGCCTTTTTAGTCCATAATTTTACAATCATTTGCAAATTTTGCTTGCCAGTAACAGTATTTAATTTTTAACCTGGTTAAATCTGGTCTGTTGCAATTTTAATTCCACTCCAGCCATTTGGGAACTATACTGTATTGCCTTGCAAGCGTTCTTTTTTTCCTCTCTCTTTTTTTTAAATTTTTTTTTTCTTTTTTTAAATTTTTTTCTTTTTTTCTTTTTTCTTCTTTTTTTTTTGTTTTGTTTTGTTTTCTTTTCTTTTCTTTTCTTTTGT